>NC_039365.1:60646407-60982571 GCF_003573695.1 Papaver somniferum
GGTTACGGTCACTTTTAGCATAAATAACAAGCCTTTGAACCCCTAGGTGTCCCTAGTGGACGAGTTATAGTCTCGTGAAGGTTTACAAGAGGTCTACCTACAAAACCTATATTTTCAACTCCATCTACCTGTGACAAATCTATGAACGAACCCAAAATGGCGACAGGAGGAGGTACCCTGATGCGAATCCAAATTAATATATATGTAAAGAAAGCTCTACTAAGAAAGTCGAACAAACCACAATACTCGGAATCTAACTAACCACAATCACACAGGAATAGATTACGAAGATAGATATAGAGATAGATGTTTGCGAATGTTGACTAAGTGAACGGTGTTTCCCATATCTGTCTGAAGGTCACCGCAAAGATGAACCTATGAATCCTAATGGATTGAGATACTGGTCTGAATTCTAGTGTCAACACAACTGGCATATACAAGGGAACCAGCAGTCAACGATCTTAATTCTAGATCAACTCAACTGGCATATACAAGGGAACCAGGAGTCAATTTTATTAATAGAACAACAATAACATTTTTTTTCTTTTTCACTTTTTTTTCTGTTTTTTTTCTTTGAATTGACAACAAGATTGGATCTTTTGGATCCAAGCGCATGCTTCTTGTCAGCAGATTACATGGTAATTTCCTTGGATCATGTGTTCCACGCTTGCTTAGGAGTCGGAGACAGGGAGAACACACACATATTGCTATCCAAGTGTCATTTTTTTATATACATCGGTTGGTCTAATTGGTCTGGTCTCTTCTTTTCTTTTTTTTTTAGTTTAGTAACTCAATCACTCTATTTCATCCTAGCAGTAATAACAATTCGATGTTAGTGACCGACCAAATCACTTAGAGAAACAACAAAAAAAAATTGCAAAAATAAAAACAGAAAGTGATATGGTGACATTCCGAGATATGGTAACAATTATCATGTTATTTCTAACACATGAGCTCTGTCCGTCCCTTTAGTTAATGGGTTCCTCAACTCCTGCAACCAAGATGGTTCCATCCACTTAGATTGGTAGTGTCATCCTAAAGGCATATGTTTCTAGGTTTCGGAGTGTATAAAGCAAATTTTTTTTTACTAAAGGCATCAAACAAACTATACAAACATATAAATGCTTCCCCACACTTAAACTTTACATTGTCCTCAATGTAAAATTTAGTCATTCAAAGTAAATTTCAAGGTGGGAAATTCCGCAAATGATATGCAAAGACAAAGATAAAATGCTTAAAAATAAAAAGATAAAGATAAAGATACAAAACCGGTGGGTTGCCTCCCACTTAGCGCTTGGTTTAAAGACGTCAGCCCGACTTTATCCTTGCAAGATTCATTCCCCATATACCAACAATCTGAAAAGTTGGGGATCCTTCCATAGAACCTGTTTTGGAAACACTAGATTCACACAAATATTAGTAATATAAAACAGAAACGAAGCTACTAACAGATAGAAGTTTCCCCCACACTTATATTTGTCCATAATTGGAAGTGTATAAAGAATATAGAAGTCGGGTACTTCCACGGTTTCTTGTTCCAAAATCTGCATAGTTTGAGAATCAAGTATCTCTAATGGCGGAAATCGAGAAACAAAGTCATTCAACAATATTCTCGAAGCACATACATTCAAACCAATAAGAGGTAAAGGAGAAGAAATAATAAGCAAAGGGTTAGACAAACCTTGCAACTTTTGTATTACGGTATCCTCTTCATCTTTAGAAAACTCAAGTGCATTACTTACCTCTTGCACATCGTGGTCCTCTATCAAAACTTGCAAGTATTCTTCGTCCATCTTTGCCTTAACCGAAATCTTGGCATTAACATCATCGTTACCATCCTTTGCAAGCTCAATTGGGTCTTCCACAATATTGGTTTGATCGGTTCCATTATCAACATACTCCTCTTTGGTAGACTCAAACCTTGTTGCAAGGAAATTCTTGAGAATACTAGTTTCATCACACTCATGTACCTTTTGAATAGGTTCTTGATCATTATAAAGATCAAGAGTTGAATCAACTACAATAATATTGTCAAATATCTCCAAAGGTTGGTCCTTTTCAACACAATCATCTTCGTCTTCGTTTTCAGACTCACCATAATAAGAATCGTCGTCAGTTTCCCAACCTTTATCACGACGTCGTTTAAGTTCCATATGGATGGTCCTATTAATTTCATCGACAAGCTCTTCTGAGGATCCATCATCTTCCAACTTGTTTAATTTTTGTGCAATTTTTCCAACGTTCACACTCTTACCACCATTGGCTACAATAGGTTCTCTTTCCCATGACTCTTCCCTTTGAATGGGTGAATGATCATAACTACGATCCGGAGTCGGGTAAGAAAAAGTGTTGCAGAAATTGGTTTGTGCGACGTTTTTCTATCATGGTCAAGTTGGTCTAGACTTTGTTGCATGTCTTGCAATCCATTCATGATCTGTATACAACTCGAATGAAGCCGATTAGAAGTGGAATTATCCCACCTTGGTGCTTGACTTACATACCCACTACAAGGTTGTTGTTGGTATGTATGAAAATCACCATAAGGTTCTCTAGGATATGCATCATAACTAATAAATTGGTTTTGATTGTATCCCAAAGATGGTGGGCAATTGTCAAAGTGTTGAGGAGGTTGAAAACCGTATCCATTGCTCCAATATGATCCTTCCATAGAAATTGGTACTTGAAACAAGAGTTCTCAAAACTATGTCAAGAACCAGAAAATAAAACAAAAACAAAACAAAAAAAATAAGAAACCAAAAACAAGTGACAACCACTGCCTCCCCGGCAGCGGCGCCAAAATTTGATTGCTGTCGTAGGCGTCAAAAATAAATTACTTTCTCACTACTCAAAATATATTATGTAGCAAGGGCAAGAAAAGATCGTTCCCACAGAGAGGACTAGGTTGTCAATATGTTTCCGTTTCTTATATAAAGCAAGGGGGGATTTTTCTGATTTTTATGTAAAGTAAATTATACTGAAAACAAATAAAGCAAAGCAAACAAATATAGATGTAAAGATATTGGTTAAGGATTTCGTTTTCATTCACAAACATGTTCTTGTCTTAATAACTAAAATTGATATTTAATCTCTCATTATCAAAAGCCCTAGAATACCTTGTCGAAAGGATATCCCGCAATTTCCTGATTTCATCACACATACATGTAAAACGACGCAAGTATGAATTCTACCAAAAGAATAACCCGACGCCTTGCGCTGATCAAGTTTAATTCCCATGGAGCATTATGATTCATGAAATTAGGCTAATCAATGCAATTGAAATACATTGCGCAAACAATTCGAACAAAGGCCATGGTTCACATATGAATACAAGGATGTATCACTACAACCTATAATCATATTTATGCTACTTGTATTCAAGGATTATCGCTTGATGATTAACCCTAAACTAGCAATAGATGTGATTACAAATTATACCAATTTGCAACTTGACAAAACAAACAATCAATCATGTTGTAATACGTCAATCATACAACTATATTTTCAGAGAATCATGAACGATAAATACGGGACAAAACTACTATATTAAACTCAAATTATGTTATGTGAAGTCCAACTATTCCATAACCAATAATAAAATTAAGTACTCATGCTCAAGGAGTTCATAACAAGAAGAAAAAGAAAAGGTTTCATGTTTCTAAACCCTAGAACACCAGTAGAAGAAGCGATCCTAGAATAGACTAGAGTTTTTCTATTTATAGCTCTTCTCCCAAAAGGATACTCTTTCCAATATTAGGTTAAGTCTTCTCAAAGTTCATCTCCAAGTGTTCCACCAAGCCCATGAGTTAAAACATCTCTTCTGAAAATTATGGGTCCAAAACTGGTTGTCGGATTGCTGACGTCATCATCGGACTTCGGTCACCATTGCCGGAATTTGGTCACCGGAAAACTGATTCTGGCAAGCTGAACTTGTCTCAGGCTGCTGAAACTGTCACAAGGGAATCATATACTTCCAGCAGTTCAAACATTCACAAGAAGAACCATTTAAACCCATTCCTTGTTCTTGCGAAAACACACCCAAAAGCGCGACTTCAAACTCATATATCCCGCAGCCACTCTCGTGGCGTTTCTGCACAGTTTATGCAGTTCTGGAATTTCTCTGCAAGCATACACTTCAGTTTAGAAATTCCCTGGCAGTTTCTTGTCTCTGAATCCAATTCAAACAGCAACAGCTCCATCCATATCTCTATTACTCTCGGCTCAAAACATAGCCGCAACTCAGTACCACCACTTGAATCGCATCTGTAATACTACTTTCCTTGGCTTGACCATCTCTGAATTCAATTCAAACAACAACACCAAAATGAAACCATCTCTGCAATCAGCTTCAACAACTGCTCAACTCAAACCTTCCAATCTGCAGCTTCTTTGAACACAACCATCAACATTTCATGTTCACCTGCAATATATGTTCCGCTACAACCATAATTCTCTCCATGTTCTTCATATCTCTAACAATTTATAACCTGCAAATTCAATGGCTTGCAATCCCTGTGAACCAGCGCCACCATCTTCTTGTCATGTCCATGATTCTTCTAAAGCAGCAACAGCATCTTGACTGCAATCACTCAAGCCATAACCCTGCATCTCAAGTTCAACTTCCTGCCATACTCTCCCAGCATCATAACCATTATCTGAGTTCATATCGACCACCAACTTTCAGCTCAATTTACTCGTTCCAGTTCGTTCATTGTACACCACACATTCCGTGTCTTGCTAGCTCGAGCCACTTCTGACTATTCACAACACCATTACCCCTCTTCCAGTTGATCCTGCGGCTGCAACCAAACTGCACCATCTGTAGCTTAATCAAACCACACACTGACTCCTAGCCCTCAGCTTACCACTGATTCATACCAACTCAGACTCCACATACACACCTGCAATTGCTCAACTGATGCCTGAAACTCAACCTAACTCCATTCCTGGCTTCGAACATTCCTAACTGAAATCAAACCTCATAACCTGGACTTGCTCCATCCACTTCTTGTGCACCACCTAAAGCAGCTACATTTCTTCATCACCAGTTTTGTCATTTACAGCCTCAATCTCCATTTCAGTTCATTCCCTGAGTACAAACCAACAGCACCAACATCATACTACCAGAATTGCACCTACTTCATCTCAACTGCAGTTTTAGATCCAACAACTTCCTTGAATCAATACCAGAACCCAAATTCATACCAAACCCCATCAGCTCACTGTTGAGACAGCACCACCATTCTCAGTCTTCTTGGTTGAACATCGACCATCATCTCTGCTAGTAATTACCCATTTCTCAATCCATTTCATCATCTCTGCCATGGCCACACACCCAACCTTCTTTGCACATTTAGTCAAAACCCATTCTCAGTCTTCAACAGCAGCTTCAAACATCACAAGAACCCATCTGTATCTTCCTGCACGGATTATCTCACCCATGACTGAGCTCAGTTGCATCAACATCTTCTATCATCAGAAGTAACTCCATTAAATCCTTCCATTTCTTACAGATCAACACTACCTGAAATTCCACCTAAACCATCACAGACCCAAGGCAATCTCACACCAAACCCTTACTGCCAATTTCGTCACAGATTCGTGATTTCTTCATCTTCAAATCTTCTCTGTAATTAGATGCAATTTCTTCATGTTCTTCACTGATTCCTTGTTCATCGAACCCTAATTCAGCCATGAAACCATCTTTACTACTACTCGATTTTTTTTCTATCGGATCCATCTTCTATTAATATCAGCAGCAACTCATTATCTCACCAATCTCTGAGTCTTCTCGAGCATAAATCCAACCAGTATTCACTGAAATCACCAGCAGCTCAAATCTTCCATCTGATTTCGACAACTCCTACACAAATTCCATCTCAATCATTTTATCGGATCCCCTTTCTCACAATTTCGGCCACACGGAATGAATTGGGGAAGAAAAGCAAATGAGAACCCTGATTTTCTCCCTCTCGATCTTATTAGGACAGAAAGAGTGGGACGGTTGTTTATACCCCAATATGAAAGTGCCCCTGATAGTTAAACGCCTGTCTTTAGTGCTTTCTATGAGAACTCCAGCCGGTCGCCCCTTATCCGCGGATGATCTCCCAACAGCATTTGCTTGCAATGACGCTTTTGCTCTTCTTTGAATTCTTCCACCAACAATACCCGTCTCTTACTTCTCATATCCACTTCTTCTCCTCAATTTCTTTTCATCACTAAAGTTGTCATGGTTTTCAGACAATGAATTTGCATCACTAAAGCCTACATACTTTTCCGATAGAGATGAAGAAATAAAAGCAAATAATGAGAAATAATCCGCCTCCAACACTTTCGCCCTGTTTCCTCTTCTTTTGTTCCAAATGATTCCAAAGTACCTAAACACTCAAAAGCAAACATAAGATACATAATTTACAAGAAAAATAAGTAAAGAAAGCATAAACAATATATAAATATTAAGGTGTTTTAGACACCTATCCCTAAGGTACGCATACCCGTACGCATACTCAAGCTGGTGATATCTCAAATCGGTAGTTCATGAACTTAAAACAATAAATTATAAGGAATGCGATCTTTGCAAACCGTGGCTATATTGTTCATGAATTGATTCAAGTGGATCAAACCGATTTTGTTTCAATTGTGTCTATGAATAAAGACCTAAGCAATTGAAACTCTTCAACTAGTTCCTATGAGTCATTTGAACTAGTTATGAGAAAGATGAATACGATTAATATGAAAGTGCTCATATGGCTAACCATTGGTTAACTATTTGTGAACCAACTAAGTGGACACGTTTAGGTATGGTTACTAAAACCTAAATGAATGCATTTCATTTGTGTGTGTGACAAGCTAAGTTTCGATCTAACGGTTGAAAGATATTATCTTGGTTGAATAAGGTTTTTCATCTAATGGTTCATATTGAATGCTTTGTTACCAAGGTAACTTATATTGCAAACCCTGATTTGAAAACTATATAAAGGAGACATCTAGCATCTGGAAAAACTAATCCCCACCACCTCATGTGTGATACTAGTTGGTTTGCTAGAGTCGATTCTCCTTTAATCTTAGGTTTCTTCTCGAGACCCTGTAGGTTAACGACTGAAAGACTTCATTGGGATTGTGAATCCAGGCGAAACTACTTTTCTTGTAGTTGAGCGATCTGATCTTGCCATTTTTTATCGTACGAGTTCAATTGAATAATTGGCTTGAGATTATATCTCCGATAGGGCGACATAAAAAGAAATCACAAACATCTTCGTCTCATCGATTGTGATTCCACAATATATAGTTTCACTACCATATGAATTTAGATTATTTTGAGGTGATTGATAATACTAGGTTGTTCATCGGGAATATAAGTCCGGTTTATCAATTAGTTCTTGTTCACCTTGATTTATCAAAAGACGGAACAAACAGTCTTGGATATTTCTGTGGGAGACATATTTATTTAATTCTATAGACTTTTCTGTGTGAGACAGATTTGTTTATCAAGTCTTCGACTTTGGGTCGTAGCAACTCTTAGTTGTGGGTGAGATCAACTAAGGAAATCAAGTGCGTAGTATCCTGCTGGGATCAAAGACGTAAGAAGCGCAACTGTACCTTGAATCAGTGTGAGATTGATTAGGTGTAGATGGGGAAAAACGATTTGCTGTTTTTTACGGGATTGAGGAGATGACCGTGCGGAGGAGACTCCTTGAACCGAGAAAATGCTTAACCTCACACAGATGCACTGCAAGAAGATAGTGCTTTAAGTTCAAGAGATCAATCTGTAGGACTCCGGCCTAACCAAGACAATGGTCGTTCGAGAGTCAATTCGGTCACAAGAGAGGATGGGTCAATCTGTAGGAGGGAAGCTGAGAAATGTGTGGAATCAATGGTGATCAAAGATTGTAGGTGTGTTGTGTATTCTGTGTAAAGAAAATAAGATAAATTCTGATTGATCGAACGCTGGGTTCTTAATCTCTTGTTTGTCTGCTTTGACCAGAGATTTTTCTTCCTGTTTCAATCATGATTCAGAGACTTGTTTATATTTCTAGAATTGTAAACACCTTGATCTCATGAAGTGTGATAGTTGTTGGAGTCAAAGAGTGGGGAAGTGGAAATCGTGTTAAAACCAGTTGCTCATCATGCTGAGACTCATGAATTGAACATGTCTGTTGAGACAAAGGTATCATTGTCGAATAAATATTGATAACTTAAGACGAGCAAACTGTTGCTGAATTGTTGAATATTGATAGTTGAACCAATATTCCTTAGTCTGAGCAAATATTGATCATTTGATGAATTGTTGGTGGCAGGACCAAACAAAATATTAATTTAAGATACTGACAACTAGGCCGAGCATAATAATAAAAGTGTTGATCACAAGATCAACGTAAAATTATTAGTGTTTGAATCTGCTCAGAATTATGTTTTTGCAGAGCTCTGGATTCGAAACCCTAATTTTTGATCAATTGATGATTTATTGAAAATAAATCACGGAGTGAAGGAGAGACCGCCTACGTGGGATGATGGATCATCCATGTAGTGCCTGTATGGTCGAGTGAGCAAATACCAAAGTCTCTTGAAGACAAGGTGAAAAGATGATTAAATGTTGGTTTAATCATTTATTTAAATAGTACTCGTCTCAGCTTTAGGTGATAGAAGAGTTTGGACCCAATATGAGCAATTGAGCAAATTAGGTCAAAATTGTTAAAACATGTGGGACCGGCTCTTCGCAAACCCTAGGGCTAGCATTGGTCGGTCAAGGAGACATTCCCGTGTCACCATAATGTCCGCGTCTTAGTCCTGAGAGTTTCGATATTTTCTGATGCGCGTTTGAGCAACATTTTGAGAAAATATGAAGGATTCATGGTTTTGCTGAAACTGAGGAATCTTCATGAGATGATGAAAATAATTAATAAAATAGGGGATTGTAAGGTGTGGGACCGGCCGTGGCTAGAGCATGGCCGGCCAACTAGCAAGCTCGGTCCCACAACACTTTTCCCAATTTTATGTTTTTATGTATTTTCCCTGATGTGGAGCAAATACCATGAAACTGAGGAATTTCATGAGGTTAAGGAATTTCCATGAGATTGTGGAAATAATAAAATAGGGATTCATGAAGTATGGGACCGGCTACGGCCAAGGCATGGACGTCCGGCCAATGAGCACGGTCCCATGGCACTTTCCCTAATTTTATATTATTTTCCTGGTTTTAGGGAAATATCATGAAATCAAGGAGTTTGTTGAAACTAAGGAGTTTCTTTGAAGTGAAGGAGTTTTCATGAGATGAGGGAAACAAATAATATTATAATAACAAGACAAGGGCGTGCGGGACCGGCCACGGCTAGGGCATGGACGTCCGGCCAATGATCCCGGTCCCGTGAGCTTTTCCCTAATCTTATGTTATTTTCATGAGTTGAGGGAAATATCATGAAATCTGGGAATTTTCCTGGGATGAGGGAAATAATAATAAAATAATAAGGAATCACGAGGTGTGGGACCGGCCACGGCTAGGGCATGGTCGGCCGGCTAGTATGCCCGGTCCCACGACACTTTTACTAATTTTTATTATTCTTTGATACGAGGAAACACCATGAGACTGGGGAGTTTCCTTGAGACGAAGGAGATTTGCTTAAATGAAGGGATTTTCATGAGATCAGGGAAAAATAATAAAATATATAATTGGGCGAGGGACTGGCCACGGCGTGACCGGCCAGACGGTGGGCCCAGTCCTTAGCGCCTTTGCTGATATTTTATTATTATTATTTTTCTTCCTATTTTGCAAAGGTTCATCGTTCCTTCGTGTTTTGGAATGCTCGTTCGTGCATTCAGGTTCTCGTTTGTGCATTATTGCTGAGTACACTTGCACCATTTTGGTCGGGCTTACTCGATAGCGGCTCAGACGCCCGTTCGTTGAATATTTATTGCTAACCCATGGAATTCTGCTGGGAAAACCATGAATTGAAGTAATGAAATATTATGAAGAACATAGAATGTTTCCAAATATTCATCTAATGAATTTAAATATTATAAATTATTAATTGATGGCTCTATACTAGCAGGCATGCTGTCTATGAGCATTAATTATCTGAGAATTGAGCGATATGAGCTTGTTGAAGCGTCATATTTCCTTTATATAGTCAGGGAAAACATTGTTACATCCTGAAGACGTTATTGCTCTATACTAGCAGGTAAGTCGTCTAGGAGACGTCTAATATTTCGATTCTATATAGAAGTAATTACTGAAATTGCTCAGTATTTATGAGATACGTCGTTGCCTCCGCTGAGAGACTGCACATCTGTGTATACTCTGAGAGATGGTATTCTCAGTCAGAGATTCACGCGGCATGAGCTTTCATGCTTCGATGAAAGACATGAGCCCCAATACTCATCTTATTGCTGGATCAGGAGCATTATAATTATGGTTTTATGATTTTAACCCTTGTTGAAAATCCACCATCTACATTAAATCCCCTGCTTAGTGAGGGACAGTCATATTTCTCAGTCAGCACTGGATGGTGATTTTCTAATTATAGACGAAGTAAGTAATTTAACTTAGTTGTAAGATAAGATGTTACCGGATTTTCGTTTGTGTGAGAAAACCATGGCTTGAACGAAGATCCCAGTGGCATGATAGAGCGTTGTCCAACGAGTCTAAATTGATTTAGGCCTGCTGATTTAGTGATGGAACCTTGGTCGGTTTAGGATTCACGGGTCCGGGCCCAAGAAAAGAAATCCTTATTTTAGGAACGGATGTTCGTTCGTTCGTTAGTTCAAGAAAGAAACAATATATAATCCCTAGCATAGGAGAGATTTTTTTTTAGTCGTCTAATGATAAAAATTTTGTCTATGAGATGTCATGAAAACCAAAATTTTATTTTTTAAATATGTGAGATTTCACAAAATGAAATAAACTCTCGTTCCAAAGGTGGATGCTCGTACGAGAGATAAGTATTTTTTTTAAATAGACGTGCGTCTGTTAGTAATAAAAAATTTATTCATGAGCTTTCATGAATTTTTTTATCTTCGATCTTTCAGAAATATTTGAAAATATACTCTCGTTTCAAAGACAGATGCTCGTGCGATGGAGCAAAATATATATATATATATATATATATTGTTCAAATTTACATGAGTTTCACGTTAAAATATGTACACATTTTTATAAAATCAATGTTTTGATTTTGAACAACTTTTGAAAGTAGACAATTATACATGGTGAAATAATGTATGTATGTGAGTTTTCACAATTATAGAATAGACGTTTGTCCAATTTTCAAAAACCAGTGAATGTTCACACAGTAAAAATTTGTGTGGGTTGTTCATAGTTTTATGAAAATCAATTCATGATTTTGAATAATGAATTTTCCTCGTCTATGCAAGTTTTATGGAACGAGCAAGTTTTCGAAATTCTGATGTTTTAATCACTACAGCTAGTGAAATTGTAAATAGGTAAGAGTTGGATGTTACCATTTTTGTTGCGTGTTTATTATTGGTATATCCATGACTCCATGTCTTTCGCCTCAGATAGTGGTGACTTATAGTTACAACCACCCTTCTGGCTCTTCCGGCGAACGCTCCATAAATATCAAGTCAAAGATGAAGACTTCTGCATATGTTCATCCTGAGGTGAATCAACCTTTCAGAGACGTTGGAAAGCTGGCACTTTGTATGTCTCTCGATCATTTGGGAGTCGTCCCTTATCAGTAGAAGAACCGCCGACTTCAGCAAATGAGACTATCGGCTGAAGATGAAGTCAGGCTTTGCGTTGATGGTGTAGATCCTGATTCAGATGTGGATGAACGAAGAATTTCGTCATCAGAAAATTCAGATGTCGGTCTTTCAGTAACAACGTTGTAGAATATTCGTACAATGTCAGATTTTCGCGGTATACCCATGTTTTTTCATCCTCAGAAGATTTCCAAGCTTTTCTAAAGAAGATTTTCGAGTTTTGAGCATGTTTAGGGGACGAAATTGGCGAAACAATAAACTTCGAGGAGATTTCCAGAAAATTTTCAGCTGGCATGTAGTCCAATGTTTCGACCACATCTCTTTGCTCGTTCATCCAATTACTATTAAATTTGGATATGTTGTAGAGGACATCCATGCGAAGAGAATGGTATATGATCCATACATTGATTCTTCACCGATTTCTCCAAGATATCCTCTTTGTGCAAGACGTGTAATGAGCTTGTTGTAAAACGCCCCTATTTTGTCTTTAGACCATTTGCTTGTGTCTTGAACACTTGATGAAGGATTTAAATGCCATTTATTAATTTAAAATCTGAACCCCTTAATTGATACATGAGCATGGCGCTTGCAGTGCCATCTTGTTTCTGTTAGTCGTAGAAACATCACTTCTGAAACCCTGGTCACAGGACCATAGCTGAGGTTGCTCTCGAGAGGGGATGATGTAATGACCATGGTTTCATGTCCCGATGGTAGAATTCCTTTTATGATGAATGATTAGCACATAAGAGTCTGGTGCCACGGGTCTTGGACTGTGAAACTGATCGTCATGATCAGTGGACCGTCAGTCCCCAGTATTTTGTTAAATCTTTCCTTTTAGTTTTCTCTTCTTCTAGCAAGACTTGGATAGAGGACCCAGGTAGAAAAATTAATGTAAAGACCTAGGTAGTTGAAGTTGGAGGTACCTTGATGAAGTACTTAGTGGAAATACCTAATGGACACCGATCGACTGTGGCAGTTATGAATCCCGTCTAAGAATTGTTGCTTGCATGTTGTATGCTCTGGAAGCTGTAGGAACCTCATACGACGTCGAATTCGATGCTTGACCCCAACTTTTGAATCTAAGAGACTGAGTTATTATATGAGAGAATAAACTCAATTTGGAGTCATAGAGGTCATCCAACGAAACGTGCACATTTGTAATTTGTAATCCCGTATAAATTTTTCAGATTTTTGTAGACCTGACGGTAAAGGCCATATCTTTCAACTCGTATGTCTGATGGATGCGCTCTTTTGGTATGTTGTAGAAGAGACATATACGAACATCTTTCGTTGAGGAAGCTTTATCCCATTCCTCACCCATTGGTACGTTTTTGTAAACCCATGGCCTGAAGTGTGTAGTATCTCATTTGTAGAGGTGATGAGAACATCTTGTAGAAAACTTTGGATTATGCCCACCAGTTACGCAAGCTTTGGAAAGACTTTCATGCGAGCATGTTATCAGGTCTACAAATCTTGATATGAATTACTGGTTCTTAGAGAAGTCTGCTTCATGTGTAACACTTCAGAGAATGGTTAGTTGATGAAGCCATGTCATAAGAATGTTGCTCCTGAGATCGTTGTTGGTGCTGAGACCGTGGACGGAGTTGCTCCAGAGACCAAAAAGGCTAGAACCATTATTATCGACATGATCTTTTATCCTTCATCCGATGAGTCTTTACATTCACGAACTAGTTGGCGGGTTGAGCAGTCTCAAGATGAAGGTGTACAAATCAGCCCGAACTTTACTGTGAATTGGCTTCGTCAGTGAATCGACGTTGTTGTGGAAGATGTCAGTACCGGTCTTCATTCTGGATTTGATTGGTGAAGAGAGGAAGTTCCTCATCAGGGGTTTATGGTGTAGAGAGGTCTTGTTTGATGACGTTTTATGGAATCACATCAGGTTGCAATAACTTGTTATGTGGATCACATTTATTGGAACATATTGAATTTATCTTTCCAATAAGATCAAGTCCCCAGTGCATCTCTCATTCACTTAGCAGAGTTAGGAGTTTGTAGCGTCCATTCATGATGTTGCATCTGCTTCAGAAGTCCTATCCTGGATTATTGATTGATCGTGTTGGCGTTGAATCAACGTCTCATCGTCGAGATTTTTATGCTGAAGCTAGAGGCGCAAGGTGTACTCTTTGATTGGGATTACAATTTGAAGTCTTCTTAGATGATTGAGCGTTGAAGCGTCATATCCCTTGAGTGTTGAATATCTTAGGCTTGATCGTCTCGACTCCGAGTATCTTCTGTTGATCCAGCATTCCTTTTACGGTGGGATTTCACACTCGTGCAAACATCAAAGCTTTATGATTTTGTGGCACACATGGACACTCCTGCAAATCTATGGAGAAACGCCTAAAGTGTTGTTTTCCATGCTTGAATACCATCTCAGGAATGAATGTCTCAGTTAGATGCTCGATTCGGAGAGGTGGTGGAGCTATCCATTCATAACGTCTTGCAGAGTTGCTAGCAGAATTGAGACCCCATGCTAGATAGCATGCGAGGAAATAAATGACATAGACATGGAAGGAATGAGACTTTCCTGAGTGCGAAACCTCTTGATGAATGTCTATGCATCTTTTTGCAGGTTCTTGCCTCAACCTCGTCAAAGTTCGAAATTCCTCCAAGTGCTCTGATGATGGAATGTCCGCCAAATCTTCCGGGTCAGAACTTTCTTCGTTGGAGAGATATGCAACCAAATGCGCTTTGTCAGTACCCAGATTTTCAGCATAGATCCACGCTCGTCTGAAGAACATGTCATATCATGGATCTTCCTGATTATGTGAAAATTGGTTTCCGTCCAGGTTGAACTTATGTTCACTTTGAGAGTGATGTATAGACATAAGTATTTCTGAGCCTTCCTTCAAGGTCTCTGATTGAGATGGGATCACGAGTAGCTTCTTATCGAGTGATGCCTGCGGCTCTACGGGTTTTCAGTGGAATGATGTTGATGGCGGTGTCAGTATCGATCAACGTTCTCCCAAATTCGTTCATTTGAGATTGGATGTAAGCAGTCCCCGGTCGTACATCTCTTTGTCTATGGATGGAAGCTCAAGAAGTATTTCCGGAAATGGACAGTTGTCTCCCTGACACGATGTGATTGGGTGTTGTGAGCATGTCTTTCCTTTGTGCCTTCGATATATGGAGCAATTCACAGATATACTCGAGCAACGATTGAACTTCTTCTTTGACTGGTTGTTCAGAGAGTGTAAAGGTTCTTACTAGGAGAGGATTCTTGTGTACTCCTTCAGTCCCTAGTTGAAGCTGGATCAACCTTCTCTTTGAATATGTGCTTCAAAATATTGCAGTTACTTGTTGGATGATCGATGAACCTATGAAGGCGACAGTACCTGGGATTCTCCATTTATTCTTCAGTTGGATCTCTCCTGATGAACGAAAATTATCTTGAACCCAGGCTTCCAGTAACTCGATCACTCCTTCATGAGAAGAGAGAAGTTTGAGTCTGTCTGATCATTTCCCCGTTCGTTGATGCTAGGTCAAGTTTTGTGCATTTCAAGATGGGATATTGGAGAAGCGCTCTGATGCCGTGTCTCAGATTTCTTTTTGCTTCCTTCTGCAATAATGTTTGTGGAAGGTTGGAGATTGTATTGTTCATTGACTGAGTGTCAGATGTCGCGAGTTCCAAGAGGTTCCTTAATCTTTGTAGACTTTGCTCTTTCTAGTAAAGCAGGCGCGGTAGTTGCTGATCGCTTAGATGCTTCATGAAGTTCTGAAAAAGTCTGGAACCGGAGATTTTTCCAATAAAGCTCTATATACTGGGATCATTCTGTTGATGCACAAGTCTACAAGATGCTGCTCTGTGATGTTTGCGTCGTGAAAGTCCAAGGCTTGAACTCTGAACCTTTTCACAATAATCATTGGGATGTTCTTGCTACTTTGAAACATCCTTTCTAGATCAGAGAGAGTTATTTTCTCTGACACGAAGAAGTATTTTCTGTAGAAAGCATTAATCATATCTCCCCAACTGGTGATACTTTCTGGTGCGATGTTTTTTTACCAGGTGTATGATCTGCCCGTCAGAGACTTTGAAAATTCCTTCAAACGGACGACATGGTTGTGCTCGTGTTCGCCCAATGATTCCAGAAACCGAGAAACATGTTCTCGAGCATTGCATGTTACATCATAAAGAATGAATGTTGGAGAGGTATAACCTTTTGGAAGAGGAATCCTATGTGTGGTAGCAGGATATGGAGGTTGGTGACGGTGGACAAATGATGTCTTGTCTTTTCCTCGATCCTCAAAAAAGCACTCCAAGTCTTCACGAGTGATGAAACTTGCAGGTTTCATTGCTGGCGAGTCATCTGCAGATCTGCGGACTTCTTCATCATGTACAATATAGATTGAGAGATTTCAGGATCAGCAGTTGAAGATGTTTCTTTAGATTTTTCTTTCTCGCATTGAGGCTGAGTTCTTTCAAACGCAAGCTTGTCTGTGATAGTTTTGATATAAGCACACAACTATTTCTGTGTTGCATCCATGTCAGTCTGAACCTTCATGAGATCAACTATGGTAGGCTTATTTCTTCTGGTTTCTTCAGGAGATCCGCTAGGAGGTGGATTGTTGATAATGCCAGTAGCATTGCTTGCAGCATTGATAGAAGTGATCACTGGAGCACCAACACTCGGAGGAGGAGTATTAACATATGGCGTGACATTGTTGGCCGGACGAGTGGTGTTAGCGGTACCACTAGAGCCTGCAACGTTGAGAGGAGTAGTACTTGCAGTGGGAGTACCACTAGACCTTTCAATGTTAGAGTTGGGTGTTAAACCCGGATTGGTAATTGAACCAGACCTAAGACCTACCATCTTTGTGAGAATTGAGATTGTAACCGAGAGAATGATCTCCCACTGTGGTCGCCAATCTGTAGATGGGTAAAAACGATTTGCTGGTTTTTACGGGATTGAGGAGATGACCGTGCGGAGGAGACTCCTTGAACCGAGAAAATACTCAACCTCACAGATGCACTGCAAGAAGGGAGTGTTTAAAGTTTGAGAGATCAATCTGTAGGACTCCGGATTAAACCCAGACAATGGTCGTTCCAGAGTCAATTCAATCACAAGAGAGGATGGGTCGATCTGTAGGAGGGAAGCTGAGAAATGTGTGGGATCAATGGTATTCAAAGATTGTATGTGTGTTGTGTATTCTACGTGAAGAAAATAAGATAAATTCTGATTGGTCGAACGCTGGGTTTTTAATCTCTTGTTTTTCTGCTTTGATGATCGAAATTTTGATAGTGGTAAATAGGTTGTCGTTCACTCGGACTTGTTGAGAAATTGTTCAAAGACTTAATAAAGAAAATAAGGAAAATATATACAAATATGATGACAGAATGAGAGAGGCTGGAACTCAGGATTCCACTGTTTTTCATGTTCATGGGGTTCAGAAATTAATTGTAGACATTTATAGCTCAAAACAAAGGAAATATCAACTCTATTCTTTGCCAAAGTAGATTTCATAAAATATTACGCGTAGGTCATAAGCATGGAGCATCAAAATTACTTAGAACTAAGCATGCTCCATCAAACAAAGTCACGAGTAGTTAATAGAAATCATAATTCGTTAAAAATCAATGCAAATAGTAAATAAACAATTAATTGAATTACCCCAATGGTGAAATCCAGCTTCCTCCATTGTCCCAATGTTGGGTTTTAGCTCCTCATATTGTAGACACGCTCAAAGGATAATTTATTGCTCAAAAAAAGTGTTTACAAATGATGAAAATGGGAGAAAATGATTAAAACCGGGTTTGTAACAAATATAATTGTTACAAACCAAACTGTTACAGATAACGATATATGGTACTTGTCACTGTCACTGTAGCACTACGACCCTCATTGTTGTGTCGTTCTCACTGTAGATGAATGACAGTTCTT
This sequence comes from Papaver somniferum, assembly GCF_003573695.1. NCBI lineage: Eukaryota > Viridiplantae > Streptophyta > Magnoliopsida > Ranunculales > Papaveraceae > Papaver > Papaver somniferum. The sequence continues at coordinate 60,664,020 of NC_039365.1, forward strand.
TAGGGTCTTATGTTCTTCGTTCTCTCCTTCAATGGCAGCAGCAGAGACAAGCTCTGCAACTTTATTTCTCACCCTTTTTCGTCCCCCAACTCTCCATTTCCCCCTCTGCTTCTCTACGTACACCTTAAATAGCCTCCCAGAACCGAAAATAATCCTCCATAACTCCAACAAATCTTCCATTACTCGGTATTGAAGAAAAATGTTCTTGGGAATATTTTCTTCCCCTGTTTCACGAGATTCCGTGTATCTTCCTCTTTGATCGAATTGAAAGCACTTACCAATCCTGTTGTAGTATAACAGGCGGGTATATATCCAAAACAAGAGAAAATCCGACCAAATATCCATGAGTTTAATGGAGAATATCTTCCCATGCACGTACGCCCCTGTCTTCTTCAACACGAGAATCTAGCCAATTTTATCCGACAAAATAAGCCATACCATGTCTGTTAAGACCAGTCACATCATCCCAACAATTCTCATCCATTGAGTCTTTCTAAAATGTCCTCAAATCTCGAACAAAAAATTTTGCAGGTGAGAAACAAGTTTCCACCCAAAATTCAGTTTCAAATGAGGAAGATGATGGTTTCCCCCTATCCAGAGTATGGGCGCCTTTAACAGCTGGGCTTCCTGGGGGTTCCCTTATCCAAAATGAGGGTGCCTTTAGTACTTTTCCGGGGGTGCCCCGAGCAAGTTTTCGAGCCGAATTTTCCAAAAATGTTTATTTCCCAAAAATACCTACAAACACATAAAACGCCATAATAAGTACGAAATCGAGTACCAACAATACAACACATTGAGGAAAAATTAGACACAAAAATGTGTCTATCAAATACCCCCAAACTTATTATTTGCTAGTCCTCGAGTAAAACTAATATAGAAAAATAAAATCCTAACTCGCTAGGTGGCCCTAGCGACCGAGATATAGTATCGGGAGGGTTTACCAGAGGTGTACCCACAAAACCATTACTCCAGACCCTAGCTATCTACGCAGAACCTTGGAAGGCACTAAATAATCTCCTTGGTTGGCATACAAACATTGACTATATGAGGAAGTACCCTGATGCGAAATTCCAATTGTTGTACACGAGTTTTCACTCAGCATACTATAATTCATATATAAGTGACGGAGCTCTACTCAGATAGTTTCTAGACATCATAACCGGAGTCAACCAATCACATGGAAAGATTAATAAGATGGATAAAGAGAAAAATAGATGGTTTAAAGTGAACGGTGTTTCCCATTTCTGTCTGAAGGCCTCTGCCAAGATGAACCTATCCTAATGGACTGAGATACCGGTCTGACTAATATCAACACAACTGGCAAATACAAGGGAACCAGTGGTCGATAAACCTAACTCTAGGTCAACACAACCGGCATATACAAGAGTACCAGTGGTCGACTTTATTGAATTTATTCCGGTTGGTCTGATGGTCTGGTCTCTTTTTTTTTTTTTTTTTTTTTATATCTCAATCACTCTATTTCACCTAGCAATGGTAACAACTTGAATCGTATGCCCCACCAAATCACTTAAGAAATAAAAACATAAGGGATTAGGATTCAACGAGATATGGCGAAACTACCATGTTTTTTTTAATTCTAACACCTGAGCTCTGTGCTTTTATGAATAGACTCTTTATATGTTTCCATCTAATCAGATTGGTTCCTCAACTCCTACAACCAAGATGTTCCCATCCACTTAGATTGGTTAGTGCCAACCTTAATAAGCATAAATTTCTAGGCTCTAGAGTTTATTCATTGCAACTAAAAGTTTCTCCCATACCCCCAAACTTAAATCTAACATTGTCCTCAATGTTCTAAAGATAAAATAAAAAGCATGAACAAGGAGAAACTGTTACCACTTGAAGCAAAAGAGTTAAGGAAAGATATTACCGTGTTGCAAGAGCATGGGTTACCTCCCAAGAAGTGCTAAGTTTAAAGTCTTCAGCCAGACTAAGAAAGGATTAATCACCTTATAGAATCATAAAGTAATATCCGGAATAACTGCGGATCACCAAAACCAAATAGAGCTATCACAAGTAAAAGGAATCTGCACCATGCCAAGAAAGTTAACAAATAAAGCACACCCTTGTCTAGTTTCCTGTTTAAGACAACTACATCTAGCTGTGGTTCAGGTTCAGGTTCTATAACTGGGTCTAGATAACCTATTTTCCTGGGTTGCATTTCCTCAAAAGTTAGATCCGAATGTTCGGGTTCTAGAGTCTGGAAAAACTCAAATAAAAACTTAGAAGCACATAATAATAACCTAAATAATTGTGGATCCTTAAAGTCAATCAAATTTGACTTACACAACTGACCACAAAGAGAGTGGTGGTCTTCCTTAAACAAATATGTCGACTCTAATCTCCTAAAGTAATTAGGTTTAGTCTCGAAACTTAATATCTGACACATTTGAATTTCATAATTTCCCACAATTGGTGAAAAAGTTTTTGGTGGGAAAACAAAGTCAATCGAGGTATCGTAGCCTGGGTTAACCACATAAACCATAGGATGGGTTTCTAACAACTGAACTTCTTTCTGGACACCATTAGGTTCAGGAAAACGTGTATGAAGATAATCTTGTAAAATGGTTGAGGCATATATGTTAAGTTCCAAGTGAAGGACCTTTGTAAGAGTTAAAGCACATGGAGAATAAAAATCACCCCCAAACTTAGAGTTTTCAGTGTCTCTATAAAGACTAGTCATAATTTCCCTAGTTTCAAGGTCATCAGATTCCTGAAAATGGTCAATTGATTCTTCTAAGTCAGGTACATCCTCACTCATCTCTACGATTTCATTTTGTTTTTCTAAGACTAATGTTTATAAATTATAGCCTTAGAAAACAATATTCCCATGATAAACCCGCTCCTCTAAACTATCATAGCCTTCGTAATCAAAAGGAATTCTTATCTTTAGTCAAATCCTCGTCCTTTTGAATATGTGAATAATTATTAAAATTATTTGGATTTGAACTAGAAATAATATTATCATTATAAAGCTCAGTTGGAGTAATATTTCCTGATCACTATGCCTAAATATTTCAGATTCTTCATCAGCACTATCCTCATCATAATCATAATAACATGAAATGGTTGAACCTCATCTAAAGTATTGCTTCCAATTCTATCCTTGTCATCTTGATTATGTAAATAAAATTTTTCCTCACTTTCAAGGTTGATTTTTGAAGCAATGTATTGGCAATTTAGTGTAATACGACAAATTCTTTCTTCCGTCTCTAACTCAAGCCTACGCGTTGACTCAGCAAACTCACGTGTTGACTCAGTTAACTTACATGTTGACTCAACTAACTTCCTGAGGTTATCTTCTAAAGAAGGTTCACTCATTGTTACAGTTCTTTCGTTTATAACTAAGTAATCTGTGTCCGATGAATTATGTGTCGACTCATGTAACTTACGCGTTGACTCAAGTATCTTACGTGCCTCATCTAGAGAAAAGGAATTATAGGAATTTTTCTCGTATGACCGGTATTCATGTGAATAGTAATTGGGCTCACCATGGTATGAGCCATAATCTTCAAAAGTTTGGTGTTCCCAACCACTATTCACAATATGGTCATAAAAAGAATAATGTTCATGTTGCTCAGTTGAATAATCATTGTATTGGCTATACCAGTTCGACATCCTAACTGCAAGGAATTCTAAACAAACACAAAGAAGGCTGACTCGACCATAACAAGCCTATTTTATCTAGCAAACAAAAATCATGATGTCTCCTTTATATTGTTTCGAGACCAGCTTTTATTCTTTCGAAAAGAAATTCGTTACAATCTGAGCAAACCTCTCTGGAATAAATCCGAGTTAAAGTAAGTTGAATAGAGACGAGGGAAGCTCAATGGATCTTTGATACCCAAGGCCTCACCGGCGTTACAAGGCGGCGTATTCAACTCACAGAAACCATCATGAACTTCAAAGTATGCTCAAACGAGTAACCAATATTTTCCGAACGACTTTCCTAATAAGCTCGTTACCCTATCGGTCTCGTTCTAGTCCAAATTTTAAGGCTTAGGTTCGTGTAGGTTACGTGTTCCTAAGGCGGGCAAGAAGGAAACGGTGATGAAATCCGAGTCCTTATCTTGATTTGGCTAGGCCTTGCCCTTTACTAGAAAATTAAATCCGATTTCAGGTCCTCAACATATATGCTTACGAAATCATCCAGTAAACCCGCTGACAAGGGATTCGCGGGTGTTTACAATTCTTACCTCCCGTTCCAGACGGGGGATGAACCGTGAAGTCGACTCGGTCCACGACTCCTATGTCATGTACGAACTCGAGGGGCCGAGGCGATATCGTAATCGTCGTCCTTCTCTGCAAACAGTTTATTTAAAACTACCCTTCCGTAGGGTTAAAAAAATAAAGTCCCAAAGTCCACAGTCCAAAGTCCAAAAATAACGTGCAAAAAAAAAAAGATAATCTAAAAAAAAATTCTAAAAAAATAAAAAGAAATGTCTCTCTCTCTCTCTTTTTTTTAATTAATTTTTATTCTTCTTTTCTTTCGCTCCTTTCTCTTTGCTTTTACTCCAAATCTTTAAGTATTCACCAAAAGGTTTGGCAAATTTTTTTCGCTCCAAACTCCAAAATCTGTAAGGAAAAGAAAAAAACCTAAAAACGTAAAGAAGAACAAATAAAATAAAAATGAAAAAAAAAATAAAAACCTAAAAAAAAGTCTAGCCTAAAGACAAGTCCGCATCGGCGGCGCCAAAAATTGATCGAAATTTTGATAGTGGTAAATAGGTTGTCGTTCACTTGGATTTGTTGAGAAATTGTTCAAAGACTTAATAAAGAAAATAAGGAAAATATATACAAATATGATGAGAGAATGAGAGAGGTTGGGACTCAGGATTCCACTGTTTTTCATGTTCATGGGGTTCAGAAATTAATTGTAGACATTTATACCTCAAAACAAAGGAAATATCAACTCTATTCTTTGCCAAAGTAGATTTCATAAAATATTACGCGTAGGTCATAAGCATGGAGCATCAAAATTACTTAGAACTAAGCATGCTCCATCAAACAAAGTCACGAGTAGTTAATAAAAATCATAATTCGTTAAAAATCAATGCAAATAGTAAATAAACAATTAATTGAATTACCCCAATGGTGAAATCCAGCTTCCTCCATTGTCCCAATGTTGGGTTTCATCTCCTCATATTGTAGACACGCTCAAAGGATAATTTATTGCTCCAAAAAGGTGTTTACAAATGATGAAAATGGGAGAAAATGATTAAAACCGGGTTTGTAACAAATATAATTGTTACAAACCAAACTGTTACAGAGAACGATATATGGTACTTTTCACTGTCACTGTAGCACTACGACCCTCATTGTTGTGTCGTTCTCACTGTAGATGAATGACAGATCTTTAGGGTCTTATGTTCTTCGTTCTCTCCTTCAATGGCAGCAGCAGAGACAAGCTCTGCAACTCTATTTCTCACCCTTTTTCGTCCCCTAACTCTCCATTTCCCCCTCTGCTTCTCTACGTACACCTTAAATAGCATCCCAGAACCGAAAATAATCCTCCATAACTCCAGCAAATCTTCCATTACTCAGTATTGAAGAAAAATGTTCTTGGGAATATTTTCTTCCCATGTTTCACGAGATTCCGTGTATCTTCCTCTTTGATCGAATTGAAAGCACTTACCAACCCTTTTGTAATATAACAGGCGGGTATATATCCAAAACAAGAGAAAATCCGACCAAATATCCATGAGTTTAATGGAGAATATCTTCCCATGCACGTACGCCCCTGTCTTCTTCAACACGAGAATCTAGCCAATTTTATCAGACAAAAAAAGCCATACCACGTCTGGAAACGCTCACAAGAAACACAATGACTATGGGAATCTTTAAACAACGAAGGCCAGTAAAATCCACACTGCAAAATCTTAGCAGCAGTCTTCTTAGCACTAAAATGACCCCCACATGCATGTTCATGACAAAAGGAGATAATACTAGACTGGTCACTCTCAGATACATATATCCTAATAATCTGTTCCGGACAATACTTAAACAGATAAGGATCGTCCCAAAAGAAATGCTTAACCTCGGATAAAAACCTAGAGCGATCTTGCTTACCCCAATGTTGAGGGGTTCGACCAGTAACAAGATAATTTACTATATTTGCATACCAAGGTGATTGGGAAACAGAGAACAATTGTTCATCAGGAAAGCTATCCCTTATAGGAATGGAATCACTAGGGTAACTAACAACTAGCCTAGACAAGTGATCTGCTACTACATTTTCTGCACCCTTTTTGTCTCTAATGTCTGGAGAAAATTCCTGTAACAGTAGGATCCATCTAATCAATATAGGTTTGGTATCCTTCTTAGATAAAAGGTATTTCAAAGCAGCATGATCTGTATAGATTATGATCTTAGAACCTAATAGGTAAGACCTAAACTTATCCAAGGCAAATACGATGGCTAAAAGTTCCTTCTCGGTAGTTGTGTAGTTCATTTGGGCGTCATTCAGAGTTTTTCTAGCATAATAAATCACATGAAGTAATTTGTTTTCTCGTTGTCCTAAAACGACGCCTATAGCATAATCTGAAGAATCACACATAATCTCAAAGGGTAGGTTCCAGTTAGGTGCCTGGACTATCGGGGCAGTAGTGAGTAAAGTTTTAAGCTTCTCAAAAGCCTCTAAACAAGCATCATCAAAGACAAACTTAACATCTTTTGCAAGAAAATTGCAAAGAGGTCTAGAAATCAAGCTAAAATCCTTAATGAATCAACGGTAAAAACCTGCATGCCCTAGGAATGACCTAATATCTTTTACGGTTTTTGGGACCTGTAAAGTCTTAATAAGGTCAACTTTGGCTTTGTCTACCTCTATACCCTTTGAAGATACGATGTGCCCTAATACAATTCCTGATTTAACCATGAAATGGCATTTTTCCCAATTAAGCACTAAAGTTTTCTCCTTACACCTAGTCAACACTAATGTCAAATGATGCAAGCACTCATAGAAAGATGAACCAAACACTGAAAAATCATCCATAAAGACCTCTAAGAACCGTTCTACCATATCAGAAAATATGCTCATCATACAACGCTGAAAAGTTGCAGGGGCATTACATAGCCCGAAAGGCATGCGTCTATACGCAAAGGTACCAAAGGGACAAGTAAAAGTGGTTTTCTCTTGGTCTTCTGGGGAAATAACGATCTGATTATAACCGAAGTAGCCATCTAAGAAGCAATAATGAGAGTTTCCAGCTAATCGCTCTAGCATTTGGTCGATAAAAGGAAGGGGAAAGTGATCCTTCCTTGTGACCTTGTTCAATTTCTTATAGTCAATACACACACGCCATCCCGTGGTCACTCGGGTTGGGATTAATTCATTATTATCATGCTGGACTACAATGATACCTGATTTCTTGGGGACAACCTGAACAGGGCTGACCCACTTACTGTCTGAAATTGGGTAAATAATACCCGTATCTAACAACTTAAGCACCTCTTTTCGAACTACCTCTTTCATGTTAGGATTCAGTCGACGTTGCATCTCCCTAGAAGGTTTGGAGTCTTCCTCTAAATGAATCTGATGCATACACACAGTAGGACTTATACCCTTAATGTCTTCTATAGTCCACCCTAAAGCTTCCTTATTTTCTTGAAGTACATTTACTAGCCCACTTTCCTGATCACTATCCAAATTGGAAACTACAATCACACGTAAAGTCTCAAATGGGCCTAAAAACACATACTTTAGAGTATCGGGTAGTGGTTTAAGGTCCAACTTTGGGGGCTCTTCTAAAGAAGGAATTAGGGTAGTCACGGAAACTGGTAACGTTTCGAACCTATCTTTCCATCTATCAGTGTCTAACACAGGGGTAGAATATAATAGAGCATTCACCTGTTCAATAGTGCTATCATCGTCAAAATCTAAACCAAAATGGGATAAACAACTTCCTAATGGGTCTTCAGACAAGATGTTTGGTAATGACTCCTGAACTAAGGCTTCTATCATGTTCACCTCCTCAACACATGTGTCATCTAGCTCATGAGGTTGCTTACTGACACTAAAAATGTTCATCTCCATAGTCATATTGCCAAAAGATAAACTCATAACACCATTTCGACAGTTAATGATCGCATTAGACGTAGCTAAAAATGGACGACCTAAAATCACAGGTATCTGGTTATCTGGGTCAGGGACAGGTTGGGTATCTAGGACCACGAAATCCACTGGATAAATAAACTTGTCGACCTCAATAAAAACATCCTCGATAACACCTCGAGGGATTTTAACAGACCTATCAACTAACCGCAGTGTCATCTGAGTAGGTTTCATTTCACCAAGTCCTAGCTGTAAGTATACATGGAATGTCAGTAAGTTCACACTGGCTCCTAAGTCAAGTAAAGATTTTTCTACCCGGAAGTTACCTATTGTGCAAGCAATGGTAGGAGAACCTGGGTCTTTGTACTTTGGAGTTGTGGTGTTCTGAATTATTGAACTTACGTTACTAGCTAAAAAGGCTTTCTTATGGACGCTAAGTTTTCGCTTTCGCGTACACATATCCTTAAGGAACTTGGCATAAGCAGGAATTTGCCTAATTGCATCTAATAAGGGAAGGTTTATGGTAACTTGCTTAAAAACCTCTACTATGTCATTAAAGTTCGATTCCTTCTTTGTTGGTACTAATAGCTGAGGAAATGGGGCTCTAGGCCTAAAATCAGACCTTTCAGGAACCGAATTCACATCATTAGAAACTTTATCAGTTTCTTCAGCTACTGGTCCTGAGAGGTGAGATCCTGAGGGGTGAACTTCAGTATGTTCACTATCGGGAATGGTTACCTTATTGTCTACAACTCTACCACTTTTAAGGGTTCAAACGGCATTCAATTGATTCGATGGTTTTGCACCTAATTCATGAACTCCTCTAGGGTTGGGTTGTGTTTGACTAGGAAACTTACCTTTTTCTCTAAAAGAATCACTTATCAGACCAACCTGGATTTTTAACTCGGAAATAGCCTGACTATTTTCTTGTCCTATCCTGTTACTAGCTTGTAGACTTTGTTCTACGGATAACTGGAATTTTGCAGTTTGCTGAGTTAACAAGGCAAGAGATTCCTCTAAACTCAGGATTTTCTTATCTGACTGATTCTGAAACTGAGCTAGTCCTGAAGGATTCTTAGTATAGCCAAAACCTGGGGGAGCATTAGAATTACTAAACCGACCTTGACTTTGGCCCTTAGACCACGAAAGGTTCGGATGGTTTCTCCAACCAGGATTATAGGTTTCTGAATATGGGTCAATCTTTTGACGGTTATCAAATCTAGTGTTATTATAAAGAGCATTGGCCTGCTCTTCAATATTCTGACCTTCCTAAAAAGGCTCCACTCTACCACTAGTCTGGCCCACTTCTAAGGATTCTAACATTTTTTCTATAGCAGCAGTTTTGGCATCTGATTCATAGCCTCCTTCTACCTTATTAACGTTTCCTCTACTTAAAAGAATCGTTTTCTGGGGTGCCCTACTATTTTCCCATTGCTGGGTTTTTTCGGCGATTTCATTAAAAAATTCCATCGCCGCATCAACAGTTTGGTTTTCAAATCCACCAGTGCATAGAGACTCAACCATGGTCGTTGTGGAATAATCTAAACCCTCATAAAGGATCTGAACTAGCCTAACCTTTTCTAAACCATGATGAGGACACTGGGATAATAAATCATTGAACCTTTCCAAATACCTATATAAAGATTCTCCCTCTTGTTGTGAAAATGTGCATATTTGTGTCCTAATAGACGATGTTTTGTGCCTAGGGGAAAACTTATTGAAAAAGGCAGATGTAAGTTGTTCATATGTCTCAATTGACTCGGAGTCCAAACTATACATCCACGACTTGGCCTTATCTTTCAGGGAAAATGGGAATAACCTAAGTTTCAAAGCATCATCATCTAAGCCTCTAATTCTTAGAGTACTACAAATTTCCTCAAAATCCCTAACATGGTAATAAGGGTTTTCATTTTCTTTCCCTAAAAAGATTGGGAGCATCTGTAAGGTCCCAGGTTTCAGTTCATAGGGTGCCTCCGTTTCAGCTAACTTAATACACGAAGGACGGGTAGTCCTAGTTGGATTCAACAAATCTTTCAAAGTTGCCATTTCTGGCGCTATCAGAGCAACAGGGATTCTCTCCTCAGTCAAACAACGTTCAAAAACAGACTCTTCAAAAGCCGGACTTTCTAGATTAGATAATCGAGACGCTTCGAACTACTAGGTTTCTCTTTAACAAATCTACCTAGTGCATCTCGTTTACGTTCAGGAATACAATAGAATTTTCTAAATTGGAAGGGTAAGCAAACACAGATCAAGGCCGACTCAACCAAATCAAACCTATTGATTTCTAGTAAACAAAAAGCATGATGGCTCCACTTAGATTGTTTCTAGACCAGCTTCTAATCCTTCGAACGGGAATTCGTTACAATTTAAGCAAACCCCTCTGGAATCAATCCGAGTTAACGTAAGTTGAATAGAGGCGAGGGAAGCTCGGTGGAGCTTTGATACCCAAGGCCTCACCGGTATTACAAGACGGCGCAGTCACGCATTCAACTTACAGAAACCGTCAAGAACTTCGAAGTATGCTTAAAAGAGTAACCAATATTTTTCGAATGACTTTCCTAGCAAGATCGTTACCCTATCGGTCTCGTTCTAGTCAAAATTTTAGGCTTAGGTTCGCGTAGGTTACGTGTTCCTAAAGCGGGCAAGAAGAGAACGGTGATGAAATCCGAACCCTTATCTTATATGTCCAGGCCTTGCCCTTTACTAGAAAAATAAATGTCCATATTCAGTCCTCAACATATATGCATACGAATGAGTCCAGTAACTCGCTGACAGGGGATTCGCGAGTGTTTAGAATCTTACCTCCCGTTCCAGGCGGGGGATGAATCGGTTGTAGTCGACTCGAGCCACTGACTCCGATGTCTAGTGTACGAACCCAAGGTGCATAGATAATATCGTAATTGTCCTCCTTCTCTGCAAACCGTTTATATTTAAAGTACCCTTCCGTAGGGTAATAAAAAAAATAATGTCCCAAAGTCCAAAAGTCCAAAAAAAATAAAGAAAAACTACAAAAATAATAAACCCTAATACAGTTTTTTTTTTAAATAAAATAAACAAACCCTAAACTAAAATTGTCTAAAAAAAATAAAAAAAAATTGTCTTCTTTTATGTTCTTTTTGCTTTAATCTTTAGCTCCAAGTCTTTATGAATCACCAAACTCCTTGGCTCAATTTTCTTTATGATCCAGAACCTGTAGACACAAGATAAATACCCAAAAACATAAAAAAGACAAAAATAATAAAAACAAAAAAAAATAAAAAATAAAAAAATCTAAAACCCTAAAAACAAGTCCGCGTCGGGTGCGCCAAAAATTGATGTGATTTGTAGATAGTGGTAAAAGTGATTCGATTCTCAGACTTGTGAATGATATTAACTAGACTTAAATCCTAATATTAAAATAGAAAACTCATTAAAAATTATAGCAAACTCAATCAAAGATGATATCAATACTAAAAGAAACACTGAGGCTAAGATTCCACTATTTTCCAAATTCAAAGTGATTTAATCCAATATTTATATTCATGCAATTTTTTCGTTCAATTTGATTCTAAACTATTGCAACAAGTAGATTCTCAAAATAACATGTGTAAATCCGAAGCATAGAACATCAAAAACCTTGGTCCAAGTAGAGCTGCACAAGACCCGGTCCATTTTACCTGTACCAGCCCGGATTCGGAAAAACCGGACTCGTACCGAACCGGAACCGGAGTAGACGGGACAGGTACCGGTTCTTAAAATTGAGAACCGGAGTAGGCCGGTACTGGTACTGGTTCTGGGGTGAGTCTCGGCCTGTCCCGGCCCATAAGTCCCGGTGTATAGTAGCCGTAGATGAATGTCAATCTTAGCCATCAATACTAGGTGTCTATATAGGTAATATCGAGTATCGATTATTATCATCACTCTATCAACTGTTTTCATTCGTCTTCTCATGTCTGAAGAACAGCGGCACCATTCGAAGATCCAACCAATCCATTGTTCACTTCTTCGCCATCGCCTTTTTCGTCAACTAATTGAAGAGAAATCAATTAGTTCTTATCTTTCATCAAGTTTAGGCATCACAGATGGAAATAGAAATCAATCAATCATAATAGATCTGAGTGATTTAGGGTCCAACAAGTAAGTCTTGAAACCCAAATTTTATTCTTGCTCACATCGTATGTACCATATGTAATTGAAGTATTTGCAAGTTACAATTTTTAGGGTTTACACTAAATTTAGGGTTTTGTTGTTAATTTGATAAATTAGAGATTTTAATTAATTTTCAATTTCTGAGAATTACACGGTACAATCACATGTAAGTCTTCGGTGTAATTATTAATTAATGGTGATGAGAAGAAGAAGAAAAGGATGGTCCAGGAATTTGATTTGAGGTGGTGAAGAAAGCGTTCTTGCTAGTGGATAGTTAGGCCTGGTTTGAGATATCACAACAAAAGGAATCTGAGAAGGAGATGAACTGGTATCATTGATGAGATTGAGATGGGTTGTTGTTACAGGGAATCTGTAACGGAGAAGGGTAGTTGATTTAGATGTTAATTCCAATGGAATTTTAAAGTGTAAATTATGTGATCATCAGTATTTCAGGCATGCTAATTGATTTGGTTCTTTGTTTTTTTTCGTTGTGTTCAACTATGATCAATCTAGTGCAGCCTTGAGCTCTTGGTATATTCAAATGTGACTGCATCTTCATGGGTTTTCCTTTCTGCTCAAAAATTTAGGTAAAAACCCGGTCCCAGTCAGTACCGAACTGGTCTTATAGGTACAGGTACAACTCCAGGTACAAGTACAGGTACTGGTCCTCAAAATCAAGACCCGGTCAACTCCAGGTACAGGTTCCGGGTTCATAAGAAACCCGGAATGTACCGTCCCATGTGCAGCCCTAGGTCCAAGCATGCTCTATCAAAATAAATAACAATTGCTTAACAAGAATCATTCAAACAATTTTCACTCAAGGCAAAAAAATCATAAAAATAATTGCGATAAATAAATAAATAAGAATATACCACTTTTTGTTGGAAAAATAGCTTCCTCTGTCGCCTCAGCAATGGGGTTTAGCTCCTCATATTAACCACTTGCTCAAAATACATGCTTGTTGCTCAAAAGTTGATTAAAAAGAAGAGAAGGTATAAAACATCGTGTTTGTAACGGATATAATTGTTACGAACCACTGTTACAGAGTACCCTAACACAGAACTGTTGCGAACTCTGAATAGTTGTTACATAAATTGTTATAAAGTGACTGAATTTTGAAAGAAAAGGCCACGGATTCTGCGACTGTCTTCATCTGTCCAATGTTCTTCAGCTTCGTCTTCTTCCTCCTGCTGCTGCAACTTTCTCTGCAGTGTGATTTCTTCGTATCAGAGCTTCCCTTAAACTACGTAAAGGCCCCAAACTACTCGATATCCCCTTGTTAAGGTCTTCTATCCTCCTATTTATACACAGCAGCCACAATGTCCCGAGAAAGATTTTCTCCTTCACCGCAAGTTCCGGGATTTCTTCCCTTTTTATTCTTTTTTTTTATGTGTCAACTGAGTTGGTATCGACTCTTTTAATGATAGAATTAAATCTCCAACGGAAGATATTCTCCAAATCCACCAGATAATTTCCTAAGATACGTCGAATAACCCGTGATATTCTCCACCTCTGTTTTCATCCAAGTGACGTTTCTTCCTTTCTTTTTTCGAATCCGAGACAAGTACCTATGTTGTTTTAACCTAACAGGATATTCCCAATCGAACTGCGACAAAAACTCCATCTAAATCTCTCGAAATTCTCCAACAAAATCTTCCCAAAAATAACTCGAACAACCCGAGTAACTTTACTTCCCTGTTTTTCTTCCAACCGATATCTATCCAAATTTAGTCGAAGTAATGGCTTATACTGGACCTGTTTAGCATTAACAGGCCTAAATAAATCCAACTCGGCGATTGAATCTCTCTACAACAGCTCCAAAACTCAAGTCCAAATCTGTCAGTGTCTGCACTTGATTTCCCGCCAAAATTTAGATTTCAAACAAAGAGGATGAGTGCCTCTTAACCAACTGTCGGGTGTCTTTAACACTTGGGGTGTCATGGTTGTAAATAACAAGTGGGTGCCCCTTAGTAATTGAGTGCCCCTTATCCAAATAAGAGGTGCCTTTAGTGATTTTCTCCCACGAGCGCAAATTCTCGAGCCTAATTTTCCAAAAATGTTTATTTCCCAAAAATACCTACAAACACATAAAACACCATAATAAGTACGAAATCGAGTACCAACAATACAGAACATTGAGGACAAATTAGACACAAAAATGTGTCTATCATTTGACCAGAGATTTTTCTTCCTGTTTCAATCATGATTCAGACACTTATTTATATTTCTATAATTGTAAACACCTTGATCCCATGAAGTGTGACAGTTGTTGGAGTCAAAGAGCGTGGAAGTGGAAATCGTGTTAAAACCAGTTTCTCATCGTGCGAAGACTTGGTTGATTTTCCACCCACTACTTTGTAACCTCCAACTGATTGCACGACTTGCTCACATTCTCGTCGTGTGTATGAACACACGTGACGTAGACCGCCAGACCAAAATCCTAGTTAATATCCCCCATGTGACACGATTGATGTCTCGTGATTGTGGAGTCAGTTGCTGACTTTATGGGACGATGAGTCCTTGTATTGCTGAGTCTTGATTTGCAAATGTTCTGAGACTCATGAATTGAACATGTCTTTTGAGACGAAGGTATCATTGTCGAATAAATGTTGATAACTTAAGACAAGCAAACTGTTGCTGAATTGTTAAACCAATATTCCTTGGTCGGGGCTTACTCGATAGAGGCTCAGACGCCCGTTAGTTAAATATTTATTACTAACCCATGGAATTCTGCTGGGAAAACCATGAATTGAAGTAATGAAATATTATGAAGAACATAGAATGTTCCAAATATTAAGCTAATGAATTTAAAGATTATAAATAATTAATTGATGGCTCTATACTAGCAGGCATGCTGTCTAGGAGCATTAATTATTTGAGAATTGAACGATATGAGCTTGTTGAAGAGTCATATTTCCTTTATATAGTCAGGGAAAACATTGTTACATCCTGAAGACGTTATTTCTCTATACTAGCAGGTAAGTCGTCTAATCTTTCGATTCTATATAGAAGTAATTACTGAAATTGCTCAGTATTTATGAGATACGCCGTTGCCTCAGCTGAGAGACTGCACATCTGTGTATACTTTGAGAGATAGTATTCTCAGTCAGAGATTCATGCTTCGATGAGAGACATGAGCCTCAATACTCATCTGATTGCTGGATCATGAGCATTACAATTACGGTTTTACGATAACCCTTGTTGAAAATCCACCATCTACATTAGGGTTCAACTACAGTCCAGACTGAAGTTAGTTTGTAGTAGGCTAGTGTTTGTAGCGGCTTAATACAGTGTGTGTTCAATCTGTACTAGGTCCCTGGGGTTTTTCTGCATTTGCGGTTTCCTCGTTAACAAAACTTTTGGTGTCTATGTTATTTCTATTCCGCATTATATTTTGTTATATAATTGAAATATCACAGGTTGTGCGTTGTATCGATTAATTGTGAAATCCAACCTTTGGTTGTTAAATTGATTGATCCTTGGATATTTGTCTTTGGTACCATCCAAGTTTTTATCCTTGTATTTAATAAAGACTCGCAGATTTCTATTTGCTTGAGTAAAGATTAGATCAAGAGATTGAGATATTAACTCCTCGATATACTTTTCTCTAGATTGAGTCTGACTGTCTAGTTGATTCTCTGGAAAGTATATTGGAGTTAGTCATACAGATTTCTAATCGAAATATTGGCTGAGGTTGTTGTACCCCCGCTTTTTCAATTGGTATCATAGCAGGCAAACACGTTCAAGACCTCAAAAGTCTGTGTTTGTAGCGATCCGACTCTATGGACAGAGGTGATATCTCTATTAACGTACCACCAGTCTTCGATGGATCTAATTACTTATGGTGGAAAATTTCTATGCGAGCTTTTCTTCAAGCGCGTTATTTTCAATCATGGTTATATGTTGTTAATGGCTATGATGCTCCCATTGTTGCAGTAGGTAACATTAATGTTCCAAAAAATATTGGCGAATACGATGTTGCTGAGATACTTGTTGCAAAGCAAAACTCCGACGGTTTGAATTCCATCATACATGCCATTACCCCAAATCTTCAGCACCATGTGTCAAACTACACTAGGTATAAAGATGCGTGGGATATCTTAGAAACCGTATTCGAAGGTAATACCAGTGAAAAGGAAGCTAGGCTTCAAAACCTCAATTCCGATTAGGAAACCTTCGTATGGCAGATGGAGATTCATTTGATGAGTTTAATCACAAAGTGTCTGAAATTGTTAATGCATCTTTGCATTGGGTAAGACTATTCCTGAAAAGGACATTGTGATAAAAATTCCCAGATCGCTGCCATCTAGATACAACTCTAAGAAGCATGCCATCGTTGAGGGAAACAACATGGATAATCTCTCCAGAAATACGCTGGTTGGGAATCTTAAGATCTTTGATCACGAGTATTCATCCAAATCTAAGGATGTTGCGTTCAAAGCACCAAAAGGCACAAAATTACTTGATAAAAGTAAAATTATGTATATCTCTAGAGAAGATCATTCTGAGACAGATTCATCAGATGAATATCTTGACAAATCGTTCTCGATGATCACAAGACAGTTTAGATATCTTCTGTTGAATATAAGTAAACGGTTCTCCGGAGATAAGGCAAAATCATCAGTCAAACCTCATAATCGTATTCCTCCTAAAAACAGGGACACAGATGAAACTGATGACGAGGATATGCCTTAGTTCTTTAAGTGTAAAGGTTTTGGTCATTTTGCTAACGAGTGCCCAAACCGTAGAAAATACACTGGGAACAAAGGTCTTACTGCGACACTTGATGAGATGTCTGACAATTATGATTCTGATGAAGACAAAAAATCAAATGTTGCTCTTATATGTAAAAAAATTGATTTTGATAATTGTAGCAATACACACATCAATCTTGATAATCTTTTAGAAGAGAACCCAATCAAGATGGAAGAATCAATTGACCCTTCTTTTGGAAACTCTATGTTTAATGCTTCAGGATCTACTTTGTGCCTAGCAGCTTACACTTCACAAGCGCCTGGATCATCTTATGCGTTGACATGCTCCTATTATTCTCTTAAGGTTCATGAATTTTCAAAGTGTTTCAAGTATAAACACAAGATGAGATATGTCAACAAGCTTCAACAAAGAGCAGATCGTCTTTCCACCAAGCTTAAACTCGCGTAGAAAACAACTGAGGTTTGTAAGATATTATCTTCATCGAAGAAATTAGTTTCCAAGAACAAAACAAGACCATTATAGAAGAAAGTATGGTCAAATCGTTTTGATAGACAGAGGTTTGTGGATTCCTCCCTCGAGGAACATGGTGGACAAATTATTGTTCACCGCAACACAACTTGATTGTATAGATTTGTAAATTTTTCGCATGTGCCTAATCAAAAGAGACAAGATTTTGAACCTCTCAGGCTTTAGGAAAAGTTTTTTTTTCTTCTTTTCTTAGTTTTTAGGAATTCCGTGTCTGTCATTAAAAGAGGGTTATCGTCGACAATTCTACTCTTTATAGGGTTGTGAGTTGGACGTGTGCGAATCTATTTAAAGGTTTCAAAACCCTACATTCCTTTTTCCTTCTCTAATATTCTTTATATCTTAAGACTGCTTGTTGAGGTTTGATTGTGAACTCCTCTCACAAAACCGTGCTTTAATGGATACACCAAGCACCTTGTCTTCTAATGAGAAAGATATCAATATGATTGTTAAGCCATCAATCACTAAGGAAAAAGAGAAGTCTCTATTGTCTCCAACTTTAAAAAGAAAAAGAAGGAATGTGAGGAAGCCAAGAGATGTTCCTTCAAACTCTCAGAAGTTTTCTGATGTTCTTGAAGAGTTGAAGCTGGCAAGAAAAGAGATTCAAGAAATAAAGGCTTGTGCTTTAAGATCATTGGAAATTCAGAAGGCCCTGGTTCGACATCATCATCCAAGAAGGTTTATTGATATTAACTCATATCTTCATGAACCATATGTACCAATGGCTGTTGACGACAAGGAGTTCGGGGACGATAAAGAATTCTTCAAAGGTCTTAATGTCTAGTAAATCTTCTTATGAGAATTTTATTCTTGTTTTTGTTTAGAAGAATAACTAGAGTTTGGAATAGCCATTATTGTGAGTACACATAGCTATGTCCAACGTTTTCATCTTCATGTTTTTAGGTTTATTTGTTTAAATTCTAAAAAATTGTTTTCGAAGATGATGATTGCAGTATTAATCTTTATGGTTTTATATATTGCAATATGTTATGGGATGTGTGTGTTTGCGTCCGTGAACTGTGATTGTTCCATATCTTGTCAAAAGTTAAGTCTTTCATATGTCGATATGCATGTATTGATAGAAGAATGAATGAACTTTTGATAAATACAAAAGTTAAGACTATTATGTCATTTATTGACGGAAGATAGGTTAAAATCTTTTGTTTACAAGGATTATGTCTATTGTATATCGTTATGCAAATAGTGATGACAAAAAGAATGAATCCTTGTATATTCTGCAGTATTGATCTTCCCTGATCCATATTTTATGTATATACTGTGTGGCTCCATAAGTCTTCTTGTGTGAGCATTTCCAGCTAAACTAATCATAGATTCGTTTGTGATTATTTTGGTTGTGTATTCCCATTAGATTAATCATGGGTTCTCTTGTGGTTAATTTGATTGAGAATTTTTGGATCACAAAATCATTTTTTGGTTGTTGGCGTCCAAAGAAATCCTTCTTTTCTTGTAAAAGTAAGGTCACTTTTGTTTTTCTTTCGGGAATGACATTAAATGGGGGAGATTTCTTTTGAACTTGCTCTTAATTTCCATATCTTTGTGGGGAGTGCGGCTGTGGAATATTTGAGGAGTTATCTTGTATCTTTATAAACTCTCTGATGAATGCATTTAGCTTCGGATTTATGATTGCATCAAAACAAAGTTGATATGTACTTTTCTTGGTCTTGAAGTGTCTCCATGAGAATTTCATTAGGATCCCATTTTCGTACCTTTGCCAATTTTAAAGACAAAAAGGGGGGGATTTAATATGTAGTTCACACTACAAATACATATGGTTTTCGGATCATTATGTAAGGGGGAGTGGTTTTCGTGTTGAGGGAGTGATATATATTACCATAGTATTGTTGTCGAAGTTGTGACATGAGAACTTTGATGTTGTGTAATAATACTATGACATTGTATAACAATGATCGAGAGCTTTTGTTTTCTCATTGTTATGGCTACGGAACTTCAACAACGGCGATGCTAAACTTACAACCTTTGGAATCACTGGAGTACTTGGAAGTGACGAATATTTCGAGTAATGTTGAAGCACCAAGGAGATCAATCATGTGGATGAGAAGCTACAAAGTTTTATCTTTTTTGTAATCCATATGTATTGATAGTTTTGTCATTAAAATTGACAAAGGGGGAGACTATTAGAGCATTGCTCGGTCTAACCCGCATGCGTTGCTATCTCAAGCATGTTTGTCAATGTTAGTAATCAAAACTATATGTCTTGATTTCTAGTTTACTTATGACTAAGTCTCGGTCTAGGATAGTCAAGTGTAGTTGAATCTCCAGACTCCATGGCGATCATCTTACAAAGACGAAGAACTACTCGAGGAACCGGTGGAACTTCATCCGACTAAAAGGTATATGGAGATTTGAACTTATTTATCACTCAAAAGTCTATTCTATCTCCTACTCTTGAGACAAAGTCGTATAAGTATGATAGTTTTCATACATACGCATTTGCTATTTCGAGCCGAGTTTATTTTCCTATCTTTTTCTCTAAATATGTGTTGGTAAGCTTTCGCTTTAACCATTTTCATCTTTACCCGTGACGAAAGTCATGATGACGTTTTAATCTTGAAAATAGCTTTGATGACGATAGTCGTGAATAACGATTGTTATAACATTATAGAAGAATGTTTCAATGATTGAAATGTAGAGTTGAGATTACCATCTACGGATATAAGCATATATAGTGTGTTCGCACATTAATGTATAAATCCATGTGCCGGAAGCCAAGTGAGTGCATATGTTTGCATGCGGTATTGGTGAAGGAGACAGGTTGAGTACGCGTACCCATGGAAGTTTTCATACCGAAAATTTCTGCTGGAGTTTTAAGTTTGCAAACTAGTAAACCAGTCACCTTAGGTACGCGTACCCGTACGCGACTCATGGAAGTTTTCGAACCGAAAATTTCTGATGAGTTTGTAAACTCAAATCCTGTAGCTAAGGTATGCATACCCGTACACGTACTCAAGCTGGTGATATCTCAAATCGGTAGTTCATGAACTTAAAACAATAAATTATAAGGAATGCAATCTTTGCAAACCGTGGCTATATTGTTCAGGAATTGATTCAAGTGGATCAAACCGATTTTGTTTCAATTGTGTCTATGAATAAAGACCTAAGCAATTGAACAACTCTTCAACTAGTTCCTATGAGTCATTTGAACTAGTTATGAGAAATATGAATATGGTTTATATGAAAGTTCTCATATGGCTAACCATTGGTTAACTATTTGTGAACCAACTAAGTGTACACATTTAGGTACGGTTATTAAAACCTAAATGAATGCATTTCATTTGTGTGTGTGACAAGCTAAGTTTCGATCTAACGGTTGAAAGATATTAGCTTGGTTGAATCAGTTTTTTCATATAATGGTGAATACTGAATGCTTTGTTACCAAGGTAACTTAGATTGCAAGCCCTGATTTGAAACTATATAAATGAGACATCTAGCATCTGGAAAAACTAATCCCCACACCTCCTGTGTGATACTAGTTGGTTTGCTAGAGTCGATTCTCCTTTAACCTTAGGTTTATTCTCGAGACCCTGTAGGTTAACGACTGAAAGACTTCATTGGGATTGTGAAGCCAGACGAAACTACTTTTCTTGTAGTTGAGAGATCTGATCTTGCCATTTTCTATCGTACGAGTTCAATTGAATAATTGGCTTGAGATTATATCTCTGGTAGGGCGAGATAAAAAGAAATCACAAACATTTTCTTCTCATCGTTTGTGATTCCACAATATCTAGTTTCGCCACCATACGATTTAGATTATTGTGAGGTGATTGATAATACTAGGCTGTTCTTCGGGAATATAAGTCCGATTTATCAATTAGTTCCTGTTCACCTTGATTTATCAAAAGACGGAAAAAAAAATCTTCGGTATTTCTGTGGGAGACAGATTTATTCAATTCTATAGACTTTTCTGTATGAGACAGATTTGTTTATCAAGTCTTCGACTTTGGGTCGTAGCAACTCTTAGTTGTTGGTGAGATCAGCTAAGGGAATCAAGTGCGTGATATCCTGTTGGGATCAGAGACATAAAGAGACCAACTGTACCTTGAGTCAGTGTGAGATTGATTAGGGTTCAACTACAGTCCGGACCGAAGTTAGTTTGTAGTAGGCTAGTTTCTGTTGCGGCTTAATACAATATGGTGTTCAATATGGACTAGGTCCCGGAGTTTTTCTACATTTGCGGTTTCCTCGTTAACAAAACTTCTGGTGTCTATGTTATTTCTATTCCGCATTATATTTTGTTATATAATTGAAATATCACAGGTTGTGCGTTGTATCGATCAATTGTGAAATCCAACCTTTGGTTGTTGATTGGAAATTGATTGATCCTTGGATATTGGTCTTTGGTGCCATCCAAGTTTTTATCCTTGTATTTGATAAAGATTCACAGACTTCTATTTGCTTGAGTAGATCAAATCAAGAGATTGAGATATTAACTCCTCGATATACTTTTCTCTAGATTGAGTCTGATTGTCTAGTTGATTCTCTAGAAAGTATATTGGAGTTAGTCCATACAGATTTCTAATCGAAATGTTTTACCCCCGCTTTTTCAAATATGAAGAAGAACCAATGTTCCCTGAATATGAAGACATACCCACTATTGATCCAAGTATTATGGTTGTTGGAACTGTTAGAGCATAGCTCGGTTGAACCCACCAAGCGTTAGTATGTCAAATTTGTTTCTCATATTTTAGTGAATCAAAACTCATGTTAAGAGTCGCTTGATTATGTACTAGAGTCAATTTCTTATAGGTTAGCTTGAAAGTATTAGGATATGAGACATTACAAGTATTGCGAAGACTTGAAGATGTGAAGAAGCAAGGAACTACAACGACAACAATCATCCTTCCACTGGAGGTTAGTGATATCTGACTTGAACTGTTTCATTCCCTAACGTATCTTTCAAGTCGTGCATATTCAAAACAAAACGAAGCATATTTGAATTCTAGATAGACATAGTATTAAGGAATACAATACGAGGTTTATTGCTTAACCATTAAACTTTGTAGATAAGACATTGCCATAATCATTTGAATGCCATTGTGATTATGTATGGGTATGAGGTGAGAATTTCATCCTAGGGAACAATGTTTAGATGTCTTCTAAGGAAGTAAGTTCATAAACTTGTTTGTGAAACGAAAAGGAAATTGCCAAGTGTTATTGGTTTTGTTATTCATTGATTATGTTATGAACAACCAATATGTGCGATTGAGTATAATCGCTCACAACTTGTTTGTATTCTTGGTAGAACTATTCACAAAGGCCTGACTTATATATTGGTATGACTTTTATTAGTGAAACTGGTCTTAAGTAATCACCTGAGATGGTATGATCGGGTTTGTGATTTTATGTCTGACCAAAAACTGGGAAAAGGGGAACCAATCCTAGTAAGAGGTGCAGTACATCACAAAGGGGAACCGATCCTTGTATGAGGTGCAGCAGGTTGATAGCATAAAGGGAACCGATCCTATGGACATGTGCAACACGTTTTTAGGCAAAGGGGAACCGAACCTATGGACATGTGCAGCACATTCAAGTTAGATACCATATATATGTGGGGAACCGATCCTAGTACCTAGTCAACCGAATTTTGGAAAGCTAGTATGACTATGCACAGTACTCACATGGAGGTAGAACCGAAACTTGTTTTGGTAGAACCGTTAAACCCATGATTTGTGATTGAATATTATTTAATCAATCGCATAGTTCTTGAAAGTCAGATGAACCAATTCTAAATTTGTTTGGAAGTGTGGCAAATCGATTTCAAGGTTGTAAGTATGAAAGAGAACTTACAAAGTAAGGATATCGACATACTTTGAACACGTGTTGTGAATGTTTATTATTTAATTGTTCAAAGTTATTCCTTAATAGATAAGGGAAGAGAATCCCATGATCGAAACATAAATCAGTTAAGAATATTTTAATTAAGATTATTAATTTCATTTTGTAGGGAAATAAGAATTAGTAATGTGCATTTACTAAATAGAGATTTTCTGAGAGATTTCGATCATTATTTTTGGACAGGGAATTTCCAGGAATTATGGAAACTGAATTTGTTCTTTAATGAATATCTTGAGAATATTTTCGGTTTTGGAAATTCCTTGGTGTCCAAACTTCCTAGTCTATAAATACTGAAGTTTGCATTTCTAGCAAACTAATCCTTCATAACAGCAAACTACCTCTTATTGTGCTGCTACCGGTGAAGGATCCTATTCGGAGAGGAGAGTAACCTAATTAGGCGAAACCTCTTACAGCCGCTCGGTTTAAAGTCTTCTTTGGGATTGAGAAGCTCTAGTCAGTACCGTTGGTGGGAAACTAGATAATTGCGGTTTATCTTTTGTTTTCATTGATTTGATTGACTAACGGTGGTCGAACTTTGATTGCACCTAGTTTATTTATGCTTGAGAATATTCTCTTCTGATATAAGATTCACTCAAACTAGTTCAGAGTTTCGACAGGGATCTTTAGACTGTTGTTAGTTCTAAAGACGATCTTGTGATAATCCATTGTTAACAAACTCCATTCTGTGCGTGATTGATCACAAGAGATTCAAGTGATTGTGTGCAGGTGTTTATTGAAAATCTAGGAAGATTTGAAGACGAATAAGATATTAAAGATTTCTTATTTGTGAGTTCATAATCTTTGGTGTGCACAATACTTGTTTCGGTAAAAAAATGATCCAATTAATAATCGTTTTTATCCTTGTGATAGAATTGGATTGATTAATTGAGTAGATTGGCATCAAAAAAAATCTTTGGATTAAGAGTGTTGGTTGCAAAATCTTAACGATTACTTTGGTAATTGAACATAAGATATATCTAAGGACCTGGAAGAAGAGCCTTTGTCCGACTCATATCACTTGGTTGAAGAGAGTTGATACCAAACAAATTTGTTATTCTTTTACTGTTTGGAATACGAACCAAAGGAATTGATCCAAGTACGCGACTTATTTATAAGTTGGAGGCGTGGGAATACAGACGGAACTAGTTGAACTATAGGTTTAGTTGCTTGGTCTCAACTATACGAAGTTGGTGTAATTTTGTGTAGCGGCTTAATCCTGAGAGTATTCAATTCTGGACTAGGTCCCAGGGTTTTTCTTCATTTGCGGTTTTCCTCGTTAACAAAATCTTGATGTGTCATTTACTTTTATTTTCCACATTATAATTGTTTTATTATAATTAAAGTAAATCACACAAACGTGAATTCCTATTTACTTGATAAGTGAATCCTATTGTGTTTGGGTTAAGTCCGAACCTTTTAATCAAGTAAACATACTTCGTTGTTGTATTGTCTCGATCTAGTATCTATAGACAATCACACGAAGTGTGAACCGATTAGTTGTATTGTCTCGACTCAGTCCATAAACAATCACTTTCGGAGAAAGTCCTTATAGGTAGGAAAAGTTTTAGATTGAGGTATATTTGGGTACCCTCGTCTTTTCAGGAACCACTTTTGCCGGCAAGGGAGCTTTTAAAAGACATTTAAGAGATTTTTGTGGGTTGAATGGGTGCCAATTTAAGATGAGACTTACTGATTTTAGGAGAGTGAATGATATATGTAGATTCAAGACGGAGTATAGTTTTCCATGGTTTGTGTATTGTTCAAAAGGGAAAAAGACAGGTAACTGGTCAATTACTAGTGTGCAGCTGAATCATACATGTGTAGGTGATCCAGATATGTATAATATATCTGCTGATAAGTATTATGTTTGTGAGTGGGTGTTAGACAAACTGAAGAGCACTGCATTTAAAGTTATTCTTAAGCCAAATCAAATAGTTGAAGATTTTTCAGTTGAAACTAATGTTAACATCTCATATCATACAGCATGGAAAGCTAGGATCTTAGTTCTAGAAGCTTTGTGGGAACTATAAAGTTAGTTTTAAGCTTGTACCTACTTCTGCAATATGCTTACTAAAAAAACTGATGGATCTGTGGCTTTTTATACATATGCAAAATCTGATAATGGTTTAGAAAGTATAACAATCAGTTTTGCAGGAGCATTACAAGGATTTAGGGATGGATGTAGGCGTATAATAGGGTTAGATGCTTTCCATCTTACTGGTAAATTTGGTGGTGCCCTAATGGCTGCAACTGGATTAGATGCACAAAATAGGCTGGTCCCTTTAGGGATTATAGTTTGTCGAAGCGAGACTATAGAAAACTGGACTCTATTTCTAACCAACTTGGCTCCCCATATCACAAATCTTGATGTACCAGTTACATTATTTTCTGATAGGCAGAAAGGATTGTATGAAGTTATGCCTGTTGTATTTGATAAAACTCCTCACTGATATTTTTATAGGTAATAATCTTTATATTTTTACTTGTTTGTTTTATTTATATTGTATAAGTTTTCTCACAAATACTGTATGTTTTGTTGTATTGGCAGGCACTTAGGTAAGAATTTCAAAAAGTATTACAAGGACTTTAAACTGCAATCTCACTTGTGGAATGCAGCAAGGTGTTATGAGAAAAAACACTTTTTTGTAAGTTATCTCACCTACTCTTTAATTTTTATGTAAAGTATCTCATTTTTTGTAAGTTATCTCACCTAATCAATTGTACCATTTTTAAGACAGTTATGTTTTTTTGAAGGAAAACATGGCAGCACTTTTAAAGGCCGAAAATAAGAAGGCTTTTATATATCTTATGAGAGAAGATCATGCTTCATGGTCTAGAGTCTTCTTTGATAACACAAGTAAATGTGAACATTTAAATAATAATTTTTCAGAATCCTTTTAACTCCATGATATCTAAATTAAGGGATAAACCTATTTGTTTGTTGGGCATGATGTATGCACAATTAATTATGGGTTTGTTTTATAAGAGGAGGACTGAGTCTGCAGGGTGGAAAGATGGGGACTTGGTTTCTAAGGCAGTTAAATTAATTTGGATGATACTTAAATTAGTGGGAAAATTTAAGACAGTTTGTGCAGTAGCAGGTAAGCTCTTTGAAGTCACCAACAGGGCTACAACTACTATGTTTACAGTTGATGTGGTTAGACTTCAATATATTTGTATGCAATGGAAGTTGAGGGGGTTCCCCTATCAACATGCAGTATGCGCATTGAAGAAGATTAGAGCTGATTGAACCAAGTAAGTACATGTATCCACTTCATTATTTCGTCATTTTTGTCTTAATTTTTTTTGTATTAACTTATGTATTCACTTTATTTTTTGTCATTTTTGTCTTTAATTTTTCTGTACTAACTTGACATATTCACTTCATATTTTTTTGTGTTGTGCGGGTACTACAACCATTATTATAGATTTGAATTATACAAGGCCAAATATGCACCAATTATACACCCTTTGGATGACCCAAAGGACTGGGTGAAGGTAACCTCCATTACATTCTCACCTTTATTGGTTGTTGTGCGGTTATATTCCTTTAGGGTTTCATTTACAAAAAGTCTTTTATCTTGTTTCTTTCTCTTCTCTTACCAGTCAAAGATGGAGCTGAATAATCCCCTCTCAAGCAGATCTGCAGGAAGGCCTAAAACTAAAAGAAGAAGAACTTATGATGAACCTGTGGTTGAAGTGAAAACTAGAAGATGTACCAGGTGAAAGCAATCAGGCCGCAATAAATCAACTTGCAAAGGAGGTGAAGTTGGAAAGAATACTAAAGGATACATGCCAAGAACTCAAGTTGATGCTACTGATTTTACTTGCACAGATCCATCACAAGCAAGTATTTCTAGGGGTAAAGCAAAAAGAGTGAAGAAACTGTCATCTAAAGTGGTTGGGTCCAAGAGGAAGATTTCACAAAGTTTGGATGTGTTCAACAAACTGTCATACAAATTGTCCAACCGATGGGGAATGATAAGAAGACCAAGAAGAACCCTTGAGTTAGTTTAAATTTTATGTTTTCTGTTTTGGATTGTAGTATTGATTCTGCTTTAGACAAAATCTAGAATCTTAGACAAGTTTATCTTTATTTTGGTATGGATTGAACAACTTTATTTTGGATTGAAGTACTTTTCCTTATATTTAACATCTTCAATGTTACATAAATTCCTTATATATTATTTGCAGATTTATAACTTTGTTTTTTGAAGCAATAAAAACAGCATCTGAAGCCCATCTAAATGCTTGACATCCATTGCACTTAATGTAAGCTATGTCTCTGTTATGTTCATTCTTGCATAATAACATACTGAGATGTCCTTTCCAGTGTGTCTTGAAGCATGGTTAGTTGTGCAGTGGACAATCTTTCATTTACAAGCAGAAAAACTCCTATCTTTTGGTAACTTCAACATCAAGCATTTTATAGGATCTATGGCATCATCAAGCCATTCAAAGTATGTACAGGTAACATTTGAGCACTTCAAAAAATTCTTCCATTAGTATCAGTTGTGGTGGATTGAAGTATATGCCTTATACCATTACAAGGTACATGTTTCTCCTTATTTTTTTCTATTACTGCTACTTGGTGAGTCTTTTGGCCTCCACTCATGGCTTGTATGTGTGATTGAATGTTGAAAAACCTTGGTTTCTGTAGGTTTTGAAAAAAGGGCTTGAAGAAAAGAATTAGGTTTTATCCCTGGTTCTTATAGTATTGAGAAGGATGAAGAATTAGGGATGCAATCATAGCCGTTCAATTGAACCCCAAAGATGAAGCCACGTAATCATGTTGTTATTATTGCAGTTCATGTGACGTGCACGTGAACAATTTTATTGAGTCGACCATTCTAACTCGAGACATGTTGGTGCAGTTACCCGAGTTGGTACAGTTAGGGTTTTTTAGACATTTGATTTGGTGACAGTTGTACACATAACAACAGTTAACCGTTTATTAACCAAAAGATACTTGCTTTGCTAACCATATGGTACATGGAGCAG
The DNA here is from genome assembly GCF_003573695.1 of Papaver somniferum. Classification (NCBI taxonomy): domain Eukaryota; kingdom Viridiplantae; phylum Streptophyta; class Magnoliopsida; order Ranunculales; family Papaveraceae; genus Papaver; species Papaver somniferum. The sequence goes on from NC_039365.1 coordinate 60,692,341, forward strand.
TATTTGGAAATTAAAATATGGAAACAAGGAGTTTTGATCAAAAGATGAAGTCCTTTAAAGAGAAAACCCTAAATAATAAGGAGGGGAGCGGGTCGGCTAACCGTATGGGCCCACCCCTTACGGTTTCCTTATTTTATTATTGTTTTCTCTCTTTTCCTTTTCCTATTCTGATACAACTTCCATATCCTTGTTCTTCCATTCTTTGGATGCTCATTTGAGCATCATTACTAAATACACCCGTGCCTTTTACTTGGGGCTTACTCGGGGTTCCCCTTTGCCAGAAAGGTGAATATTCATTGTTATTCCATGGAATTCAGCTGAGAAAAGCCATGAATTTGAGTAAGTGAATATTATGGTTTATTTAGTGTATTTTTTCTGAGAATTCAACCGATGAATACTACACTAGGTTTAATTAATCAGTCGCTCTATACTAGCATGTAATATGCCTAGGAGCATTTAATTGATTTAGATATGATGTAATCAGCATCATATTAGTTCTGAGTGTTAATCTGGGAAATTTTAGACACCAGAGATGAATTCTAAATAAGAAATGTTGAGTCTTCCATCTTAACTGTAATACATGAAATATTGAAGGTTCTACTTCAGAAGCCCTGATATTGCTGCCATATATTATTACAAATGATAAGGTTACATAACTGCAATTCACTTCTCTGGGCTAGGAAATATGTAAATTTTTCCATAAAAGAAACCTATTTTGCTATTTCCCATTCAAGTCCTAAAATTGGATGATCCATATTGATTTGTTTAAAGGACCGATTCCTAGAAATTCCTTTATTGGTTGGCTTGCGATTAATATACTGAAGACTCGATGTATGCTCTTGCACTGGGGAGTTGTGCCTGATGCCTCTTGTTTGTTATGCAATGATTCCCCTGAGGATGAAGATCGTTTGTTTTGTAAGTGCAGCTTTGCTTCCAGGATTTGGTAGGGAATTTTGTATAAATTGGGATTTTTTAGAGACTGTCTTCCTTCTTGGGATCAGGAATTACTATGGTGTGCTGCTCATTTTGTTGGTGAAGGGGAAGTAAATTCTATCAGGAAGTTGGCTTTGAATGGTTTCTTGTATCATATCTGGAAGGAGCGTAATAAGCGATCGCATGATGTAAGTTATAACTTTGTTGATACTGTCAGCTATCTTATTGTGGCGGACGTTAGGTTGACGGTGGAGTCAGGGAACTTTTCAGATGTTGATTCCCCCTTCGTGGGATCATTTCTTGATAGATGGAGTGTTACTTGAAAGTTAGTTTAGAAGAAGGTTATTGCTTGCAGGTGGAAGTTTCCTGCAAGTGATAAGGTGATGATCAACATTGATGGGTCCAGGGGTGATGAGTCTAGGGGTTTTTTGTGCTATTATCAGAGACCGCTCTGATTGTTGCTATAGAAGGTTCAGGTCTAGAGTCTGTTGATTCTCTTGAGCTTAAGGATACTGACCTAGCACTGGTTCTAGAAAGATCAAAGATCATGCCTAGAATTCATATCTGCATGGAATCGATGGTCGTCTACAATTTGTTTAATGGTAAGGATTCTAAGCCTTGTTGGGAGGATATTCACATGTGGAGACATATTAGTCGGCTCAAGCGGTGGTTTAGAAGGGTTAAAGTGAGTCATGTGTTCAGAGAAACGAATCGTGCAGCTGACTTTCTAGTTGCTAAACACCCATCTGAGGCGTTTGTGAACTTGATCCTGGGGATTTAGTCCTGAGTTGATGCAGATATTGGAGGAGAATAAGAGTCTTAAAACGTATTTTCGTTCTTAGTTATTTTTTGTTTTGGTTAAGGTTTCCTTAACCTGCAGAATGTATTAAAAGAAAAATTATTAGCATAATTAGAGACGAAATAAACATAATCCTGGCGCTAGAATAAAACAGGGAAGCATATATCAGTTGGAGTGCTGACGATTTTCGACGGGTTTTTATTCCTGATATATTTATGGGCGGCCCAAAAAGAATTAGGGGCGACTTTTTTATACCCACTTAAGGACAAAGGATAAGGGGTGTCTACACATGGTAAAAGTATTAAGCTACCCTTACAAGTTTAATTTACGTTTCTACCCTTTAAACTTTAAATTATTTTATCTTTATTTATTTTTTCATTTTTTTATATAAATTTTTAAAAAATATTTTTTCAATTTTATTTTTGCTTTCAAAAAAAAAATTAAAGTTTTAGAAACTTAAGGTAAAAAAATGAATTGAGGTTTGGGTATATGTACTTCTAGGGCGACTTTCATAAATAACTAAATTGACAAGACTACCGATTATGAAAGCATAAAAATTTTAAAATTTTAAAGTTTAGCAAAATTGAATTTTGGTGCGACTTTCATAATAGGTAGATAACTAATTTGTCAAAACTACCAATTATTAAGGAAAAAATCGAAATTTTATATGTTTGGAAAAATTTATTTTATTCATAATCGGTAGATAATTAATTTGGCAATACTACCGATTATGAAAGTAGAAAAATTTGAAACTTTCAAAGTTCGGGAAAACTGAATTCTAGGGCTACTTTCATAATTGGCAGATAACTAATTTGTCAAAACTAGCGATTATAAAAAGAAAAAAAATTCAAAATGTGAGAAATGTATTTCTTTCATAATCGATAAATAATTATCTACCAATTATGAAAGTAGAAAAATCAGAAAATTTCAAAGTTGGGGAAAATATATTTTTGAGGCGACTTTCATAATTGGAAGATAACTAATTTGTCAAAACTACCGATAATAAAAGTAGAAAAATTCGAAATCTATTAATAAGAAAAAATTTATTCATGGGGATACTTTCATAATCGGTTGATATATAATTTGACGAAACTACCGATTGTGAAAGAAGAAAAATTAAATTTAATTAGGCTTATTATATAATGATCTGTAGTAATTAAAATTTTCGAAACTACCGATTACATTAGGATCTTAATAATAATTTAATGAAAAAATGAATCTTCTTTTTTGTTTTTTCTTTTGAAAAAAAAATATTTTTTAAAAGATAATAGAAATAATAAATTAGCTACCGATTATTAAGAATATATTCGTTATTATTTTAGGTTTGGATGACCCTATTTTATTTTATTGGGGCCCTGATTCCTTTCAAGTTACCTCTAAAACTAGGAGGTTTTTATTGTTCCGAATAACACCGTTTGTTTGGGACACTTGAAGTGGGGTTTTCTTAGATAGATTTTGGGTTGTTTTATAAATCGCCAGAACTCTCTGGATCCCTCTAGAGTCCATACTTCAAAGGGAAGAAAAAAAGAACACTTTTTTTTTATAGGGAAGGAGTTTTTGGATCAAGGGAGTGGAAAAATCGTGGTCGACTCACCTAATTTGACCTATTCGATATTTTCCTATGAATCGGACAAAACAGCGCTCACAAAAAATCCACGTTTCAAACAGAATACTAATCTTCTTTCTGTACTTCTTCTTCCTATTAAATGTGAAGAACACTCATAAAACCTAAAGCCCAACTGATCCATTTATATTCATTTAATGTATCATCTATCTAGAGATTCTAGGATACGAAGGTTTGGAACAATTTTCGAAGGTAAGAAAATCATATGAAACATTTTGTGAATAGGTTTTTCTAAATATACCAGAAGAGTCTGTTGGAAACGAAATATTCTACCCAAGTGATTAAGCCATGGTTCACTGTTTTTCCAATTTACCTTTATAGCAAAAAAAAATCATTTGTAAAACCTTGGTTCGTTCATATCAATAGAAGAGAAATGAAACTATCACGTTCGCAATAATGAGCGTGAATACTAAATCTCTCTATTGTGTGGGTGATAGTGAAGTGCAACATTTCACTGCACTTCAGTGCCGGAGAAACAGAATATTTCGCTGCCATCTTAGTGACGATGAAAATATTAATTTCAAACAGCTTAGAAATGCAATTGGCTTCAGGGGCCAAGACGAGTTTATTCTTTGCAAATACAACAAACTTAAACATTCAGATTAAGTGTATAATTAGTAATAGTAATCAATCAAAGCAAAGCAAAACAATGGATGATGAATCGTATTTCACCATCACATGAGTAGAAGGGATATATCGTATTTCACCGTAACTTGGATGGAAGTGAATTGTTGGTTTTCACCGCCTCTACCCTAGTATAGAAACTAAGTATCCACGTTCCAATGTGGACGTGAATGCTTCATTTCACTACCTCCAGCTCAAACGAACCAAGATCATACATGTAGATTTTATTCATCTATAGTTCACATCAGATAAAAGCAAGAGAGAATCATGTTCATGGAAATGAGAGATTCTCCGTTTCTATTATACTCACGTACATTTGATGATAAAGATTAGAAAATTGTCCTAATTTTCTTAGGATTGATTTGGAAATGGAAGTGTTGATGGTTCATGGCTAATTCTTCCACTCCCCAGATAGGAACTGTATTCCATGTATGAAAGTTGCTTGAGTAAATTTCTAATCAGTCGGCTTTAAAGGGTATTTTGGTCAAGAAGATACTGAAATCTAACTCAGTTTTAGATCAGCGAGTTGAGTACGAGTTTCTCACTCCCTTTATCCAAATACCCCCTCCCTATTCTCTATATAATAACAGGGTTTTGTAAAGCATTCTCATTCACCGGACCTCCACGTTGATTCTGACTTCTCGCTTCTGCTTGATTCTCGCTTCTGCTTGATTCTGGCCCTACCGTTTTTATTTTTTTTGGTAATGTTATATAATTTTGGCATAAAAAAAACTCTAATAAAATAATATCCACCCGGTTATCGGTTAAAAATCTATAAGAATATTTTCTACCCCAAAATATGTATATTCACAATCAAAGTAATTACCTAAAAACAACTAATTACCCAATCAAAAGTTAAATCCTAACATTAAAGTATGTATAAGCTAAAAAAACTGAAATAAAATACTACATTACGATTTAATCATCATAAATATTATGAAAACGATCATGAAATTAAAAAAATCAAAAAGAAATCCAATGTCCGTTTCTTACAATCAAAAAAGCCTAATTACAACTCCAAGTTGATAATACCTAAATTAATTCTAATTGCAATCTTATAATTACAATTTTGATCAAGATAAAATTAAAATTAAAATTTCGATCGTGATCATGATCGCCATAAAGTTGTTGATCAAATTTATTTACATCAATAGTAATTCAAAACTAAAATAAAAATACCTGAAATTAGGGTTGATCATGGAATATACTACTTCTTTTCACCGTAGAAAGAATTAGTTGAAAAGAACATTGAACATCAATCTCGAACAAAATAAAAACACAAAAAATCATAAGAAGAGCTACAAAATGAAAATGAAAATATCATTTAGAGAGTAGAAAAAAATAAACAAAGAATTCAATTTTGTTTCAATATAGTTTTTCTTATTAATTTTTCAACAATGTTCATTCTATTGGAAAAAAAAACATTCCATAATAATATTATAGATCTTTCTATCAATAATACAAAACATGATGGATTTTTGAGCCTTGGACGGACGGATAACATTATACAAACATGTGATCCGACCACCCCAGTCTCATCTTAGCCAAAGACATCTAGCGGTTGTGGTGTTTGTAACCCCCTTACAGCCTTCTTAATTACTTTCTCTTCAATTAGACGTTACAACCATTAAATGGCAGCATTACAAAAAAAAATATAATAATAAATAAATAAATTTTACAATAACTTTCAACCATGTCTTCAGAAAACAAAAAAAGTGTCAATCTTCAACAATCCGCAAAACACAAATAATGCATTTTTTTTAAATAATAGGAATAATTTTTATTCTACTCATGAAAAATTCAAAAATACAAAGCATAATTTCCATTGTACTCATTGAATAAATGGAACAATCGGGTAAGGTGAGGAAAGTTACGTGGAGTGCAATACCTTGGGAGTTACAATATGTAAAACCCCAAAAAAAAATGGCAATCGAATGAGCCAACCTTAATCAACCTACAAAACGCAAATAACATTAGAATTGCCATATGTAAAACCCAAAGAACAAAGAACTTCAAAAAATATATACTTAGAAAGGAAACGTTGCAGAAATCTCTTTGGGAATAAAAATCTGTTCATAGACTATTTCGAGACTTTGCAGCTGGAAAGAGGAAGAATGGATGATCTTCATGTTGCGGGTTGTGGACAAATGAGAAACTTTTACATTTTTTTAAACAGATGGAAGATTCTTTTGTTAGAATCTTCAAAAACATTTTTCAAAAAATTTTACAATTTTTGAAAACACTTTCTCATGCTGATTGATAAAGATTGTTTTGTTAGAATAATAAGAATAAGAACATGTTCCAAAGGGAGTGTGAGACTGAACATAAAACGTTATTTCCTCTCAGCCGTGCATAATAAATAGATTTAATACTTGGGGGATGCACAGGTAAATAAAGATTAAATCTCACCATTTACTTCTTTTGATTAGAAATACTTCCCTAATTTTACGAAGAAATTTTTGGTCTGTTTCAACTCGGCAAACGTTACAAATTGGTCTATCATAAATGGGATAATATTTAGGACATGCAGGCCAAATTAAGGATTAAAGCTTACCGTTTTCAATAGAAATACTTACCAAATTTTTTCGCTCATAATTCTTTCATTCCTATATTTACTTCCCTGATTATCCTCCCACCATCATGAAAACCCAAAATAATGTAGAAAGTCCATACCATGCAACGACACAGGACAATAGTCTCTGTGATCGAGGAAGAATTTATGATAGGATGCAATTACGTTTATTGCTCATCAGATGAGGATTCCGCATAATGGTTTCATCAAAGATCTCCAATCATTGGGGATCGTAAAAAAAATATTTATCTAATGCCAAAATAAGACAATTTACGTGATTTTTAATTTATCATTTAGTTTAGAATTTTTTAAAAAACTATAAATTAAAAATAAAATAAAATTGGAAGTGTATTTGATTTCTAAATTAGTCTGATGAAAAATGTTTAAAGTTTTCATAGAGACGAGTTCTTACGAGTCGAATTAAGTCTTATGATGATGTGTGATAATTATTAAAATTATTATCATAAAAAATTGTACCTTCGCATGCCGTGCCGTTACGGCACGGGTTATTTCTAGTTTAGAATACAAAACAAGGTTTGGACAAGTTAGGCATGATAAATAATGGCCAAGATTTGTCTAGAGAAAAGATAAATCTATGGTCATGGTTTATTCAAATTAAAAATTACAAGTATTACAATTAATTCCTCATAATAAATAATTTATTAATTTTTCATTTCATCGTAAATATTTCCTTAATTAATCTATCATAACATATTTCCATCAATAAATTAAAGTAAAAAATATTAATTACTTCTAAAACAAAGAAAATTATGGTTTGTACAAAGACAAACACTTGTGGGGCAATCCGAGAATTGAACTCGGGACCTCTCGCGCCCTAAGAGAGAATCATACCACTAGACCAATTGCCCGTTGGTAAAAATTACTTCAATATATAATAGTGGTGGTAGTAGTAATGGGTGGTGAAAGCTACGGAGGGTGTTGGTAAGTGGTGGAGGTGGTAACAGTGGTGGTGGTGGAAGAAATTGTGGAGGCGGATGGTTTTAGTGGTGGTGGGTGTTTTATTTTTATTTTTATTTTCTGAAGCAAAAAAAGAAAAAATGACGGGTTACATTGCATTGTGAAAGATGTAGTTGGTTGTTTTTGACACGATTAATAAAGGTAGTTACTAAATGATACCAAACCATATATAAAAAAAATAATTATGAACATTGGATCAAATGGTACCCTTGCTATCTTTGGTAACCGATCATGTGAATCATTTTTTTAGTATTAAAATAAAATTAATTGCAATACAAAAGAGAGTATAGCAAAACAAAAACATTAGAGAATAAATTAATTGACGACCTAAGTTTGTTCAACTTTATACATGACATTTGTGATTAATCGCTCAACATCCTTCGAGGGATGCAGTGGTTTTGTGGTTCTGATGGGCATTCGTGAGTAGTAATATACTATGTTAATTTTGTTCCGCTACAAAACGGTAACACTATAAAGTATAAGATGTGGTTGATCATCTTAACGCTAAAATAAACTCGATTAAAATACATGACAATTTAAATAAAATAACACTGGGATGTCACGTTATATAATAGATACTCTAAATTACATATTTAGTATCAAGATTTCGCGTTTCAATAGATAAATCTATGGTTGTATTGAGATCCCATAAGTAGTGCTCAAGTTGGCGCTTGGCAATGATGATGAATACAATGAAACGCTTCCTCTCGGTTTCTCCAAGGAAAACCGAAACCTTCTCACAAAATAAAATAATCAATCGAACAACAATTAGATGGAGCGCCATCACTACCACTGTAAACTTCTCTGAACTGCTACATATCCAATGAACATTCCACATACTAATTTTGTGATTTCGTCCTATCGTAATTCTTGATAAGGCATGCTATTAAAACTCTAATGGCGATTATTCAAGGTATTTTCATATTACGAAATTCTCTTATATGTGTTATTTTATTCAAGTATTGGTTCAACTTGGGTTCTTCCATGTTTTTGTATTGAGTTGATGATTTTTTAATTTTGAATACATGTTTAGGTAACATATTTGATATATATAAGGTGTTCTCTTTATAACACCAGTGTTATTCTCTTCTTTTTACCCATTAGCACTCTATAATGATCCCGGATTTGTAGACATTATTTGACCAACGTCGGGGTATTTGTTTAATCTCAAAGCTGGTTAAACCTTATGTATTTTCTACAAATTGAAGGTGATAGAAGTTTGTGTCGGATTTTTCTCCGAAACGAATGATATTTCTTCAAAAGGTTAGTTGAATGTATATCGACACAGGCATCAATATGACTATGTACGTTCTTTAGTGTTCCAAATTACTTGAGTAACAGTAGATGTGAGAACGCCACTCATGTACTACTTAGCATAGTTGATGCAAAAAAAAAATTATCCATGAAATTGTTCAATTTTGTGCTATCATTTTATGTTATCAATATGATTGAGGAATGATCTTGCACATGTTCTGATTTACTTTTAAAAGTTTATTTTTCATCTCACACATATATCTCAGTCTTCCAATATCCAAGAGTTCTCCAATTTTATAAAGCTCTCACATTTGTACAAAAAGAATAGTCTATAGTAGGGAAAATATTATGGGTCTTTGCTTCACGCCGTAGTGCCTTAGCTATCTGTGGTTTTGGAACCTATGAGTTCATAAATGTCATGGAATAAGGTTGGCGGATTAGGCATATTTATTGTTAGAGAAAATATTTTTCTTGAAAATTAAAATTACGGTTGGATGAGATAGTAAACGAGATAATATCTATTTTATTTTTAATTTTCATGTTGGGACGACATTGTTACTCTGGATGAATACTAAACAGAAATAACATGTTTAAGAAAAACAAAAAGATAACTAATCATTTTCCTGACCGAAACTTTTTTGAATATCAAATCTATTTCTCATGGAAAAAATAAAATAAGCCGAACGCAAACAATGTCGAAATAAAGAAGGAAAAATTTCATCTCAAATTAGAGAAGGAAAAATATTTTACAATTTCTTTTTGGTAAATATGAGACACTAATTGCAAAATAATAATTTTTCTCTTGTATAAAAACGCCTGGGCAAAAGCCAAAGCTCATTTTAATTTTCCGCTGCCTGTTTTTAGGGTTTTGTTCTTCTATATATGCTTTCTTACAGAATTTTTACGTCTGATTTGTGGTTGTCGTTTATTTTTGCAGGGTCATAAATAATACAGAAGAAGCAGGCTACTTCTCTCATTCGAAATCAGGTTGGGTGATTTTCTCTCTTCTTATTATATTGAAATATTATTTCTGAAAGGGTTACGGAAGCATTATAGCAAAACATCAAGCTCTACTGAATGATAAAGGTTTCTGTTTTACGGCAATAGTCTCCGAGACAGCTCAAAACGATCCAAATTCTCTTTCTATCGTTTTAAGGAATCTTCTTTGGTTAGAAATTTATATGTTAACCTTTTCAAAATATGATCTTTTATACTTTCGGGTGCTTGGGTGCTATTTATTAGGGTTGTTATTTTTCTTGTGAAATAGGGTTGCTGTTTTGTGAAAATTTTCAATTGGATTATGGTATTGTGATTGAGAAAATGAAATACCGAAAGTAGCTTTAGGAGATATTTTTTTGACGAGAAAGTAGCTTCAGAACATCTTTCTCTTACTATATATTCAAGATTAATTTAGCTTCTTTATTGATTTTCAGGTTACCTTGCTGATGTTAATTTCACTCTGATTGGATTCTCTTAAACCTTATTTGGAAGAATTACTTGCAGGTTGCTTTAAAGTCTTTTATGACATTAATTAGTTGGTAGTCAGTTGTTAGTCATTCAAGAAATCTTCAGACTATTTTATGTATATTTCTGGATTTCTGACTATTTTATGTATATATCTGAAATCGATTTTAGCTACAGAAAACGGGTATAGCTTTCTATGAGCTATATAAACCCCTTAAACTTCTTTCAATAAATATGGATGTCTTCAAGTATATAGTGGATATTTTGGAATTAACACAATATCAAACCTCATGACTTGATATTTAGGATTTTGATATACTTTTGCAAGGACTCTTTCTCCCTGGGCCAAAGTAAAATTATACATACAAGGATATCATTCCAGCAAAGGGACAATTCTTGAAAAGTGCATCAAGATGGTAAGCTCAACTCCTACTGTAAACTAATCACTCTAATATAGTTGTCGCTTTGAAATTAGCTTTAGTTTTCTTATTTATAATTGTAAACATATTTTGCATGTAAATGGGGTATGTCGATCGATGATGCAAATTTGTTGTCTCAATAGTTGAAGTGCATCAGAGCTCATTCAATCAGTTTTATTGAGGCATGTAACTCAATTTTTCTTTTTCTCTTTCTTTTTCTCTTTAGTACTGGTTTTGATGCTAAAGTTTTGTTTTTTATTGCTTTATGATGATTATTGAGTATCTGTTTTGATTACTTTCTTCGTTCAAGAAGGTTGGGATCATCAACTCTAAAACAATTTAAGAGAATCTGGCGGGTAGAACGAATATGGGTTTTGATTATTGAATGTGCAATGTTGCTTTCCATTTTGTGCTTATTGGCCATAAACCTTTGTTTGTATTTTCAATGGAGTCTAAGAATGGGTGATCCTGAGAAACACGGCGAGGGGTTAACACTGTAGTGAAGATATAGATGTAGATGGTGGGATTGCAATGAACAGCTCAGTTATATATAAGTAGTTTGTGTTTCTGGTTGTGATCAAAATGGAAAAGAACACTACAGGCAAGCACCAACTTTCTCTTTTGCTAAAGCATTGGCTTCTCTGCATTGACATATATTATGCAGGTAAATAGAGCAGTAGGAAGAAGTTTTTATATGCCTAACATTGGTGGCTCTTGCACTTCTTGCTACTTAATTATGTTTTAGTTTATACATTCATCTTGGCCTCTGAGCTGTCAGCAAATCTTTTAGTATCCATTCCTTTCTCTGCTCTTCGATATATTGTTTCAATGAAGACATGTTGGTAATGAATTGAATTGGTTGTGACTTATAATTAATGAATTGCCTACGATTTACAAGTAGTTTGTGCAACAACGGTGAATATAAAGTAGGATATATGCAAAACAACATTTGAACATCGTATATACTCTTAGAATATCAGCAATGTTAGGGTTGATCAATTGCTGGGAACCCTTCCATTCGTAAGATGATATGTATTGGTATTCTTTTCGTTTCTTTAGTTTTTAACTATTAGCTTTTTTGTTTTTCATTACAAGAATAATTTAAATCACGGGCTCTACACCAGGTTGGCCAAAATTTTAGGGGTTTGAAGGTTAGTAATACATAAGCCATGCTAAATTTGTTTTTGCTCGCAGGTGTTGGTAGGGCTGCACAAAACCGAACCATAACCGAAACCGAAACCGAAAACCGAAATTTTTTAACCGAACCGAACCATAACCATATTCCTGTGGTTCATTTATGGTTGTCAGTTTCAGATAACCGACAGTATCGGTTTCGGTTTAGGTTTTGAAATAAAACCGAACCAATAACCAATTGGTTAACCGATTAATAGTGACCGTAGGATTAAATGATTTTAGGCCGTTGATGGGGATATTTAACCCTAATAAGTAATAACTTACATCGCTCTTCTCTTCTTTCATAGATATCATATTATCAGAAAGCTTTCCCACAGACAGTTCCACTTCCAACTTCACTCGACTCGACTGATTTTTGGCAGCTGTGCTTATGATTTGTAGAGGAAATTGGTTCAGGAAGCTCTTTCTCGTGATTCTTCTGGTGCTGTTCAATCCAACTTCTCTTTGATTACTCCTACTTCTGGTGTCTTTCAGGTTTGATTTCTTTTTGAAACTTTGTAGATCTCTGCAAGTAGTTTGGTTGTGAATCTTGTGATTGTTGTCATGTTCATATTTATGTGATTGTTGTCATGTTTATGATTTTAATTATGATATCAGGGTTTGTAAAATTGAAAAAAATTGGGGATTTCAAATGTAAAATTGGTCATTTAGGTTGATTTACATAAATTAGGGAAGGTAAATCAGAATACATAAATTAGGGTTTGTCAATTATTCTTAAATATATGTGAAATTGAATTATAAAATGAGTAATTAGTGATGGGTTTGTTCTTAATTTAAGAATAGAGAATTGTATAGGGTTTCATTTTAATTTCTTCTTAAGTTAGGGTTTTTGTGAATTGAATCAGAAAGTTGATTAGTAATGGGTAGAAAGAATCAGAAAGTTGATTAGTAATGGGTAGAAAGAATAAGTCTCCATGTGAAAATGACTATTTTTGTGCCTAATATACGGTTAATTTAGAAGAATGCAGAGAGTTAGAATTATTTTAAGATTTGTAATTCTTAACATTTTTGTAATCACCCCATACAACCAAAAATTGGGGTTTTGCTTAAATGTATGGTTTAAATTAAATGTATGGTTTATCACATTGCAGACTTGCCTTTTGACAATGCGAGGAGGATCCAGTTCAACACCTACTGCCTCTGTTTCTTCTAATAAGCGGCCACCTCGACCTCCACCTAATGCAAGTTCAGATGGAGGTGCAAATTCAGCTGGAGGTGCAAGTGCTGCTAAAGATGCTAGTGTTGCTGGAGATGCTAGTGCAGATGGAGATGCAACTGAAGCTGTCATAAAAGTGACAGAAACACATAGCAATAAGCGTAAAACCCCTGAAGATGCAACTGAAGATGACACAGAAGTGAGTCAAGTGACAGAACCAAAGGGAAAGAAACGTTCTGATGTGTGGAACCACTTTGATATGGACCCCAAGCCTTCGAAATATGCAAAATGTCGCCACTGTAAGACAAAGATTGCAGCTCAGGGTACCAAGTATGGGACAGGTGGTATGAATAATCATTTGAAGATATGTAAAAAGAAGCCCAAGGAGGAAAAAGGACAGCAAACGCTTGATTTTCAACCGGCTAGGCTAGGAGGAGAAGGAAAATTGGTTGCAGCAACTTTTAATCAAGATGCATGTACAAAGGCAGTGATTTTATTTGTGATTTTAGATGAGCAGCCGTTTAGAGTGGTTGAAGGAGAAGGGTTCAAGGAACTTTGTAGGGTACTTGAATCCAGATTCAAGATCCCTTCTCGTATGACCATTTCGCGGGGTGTGTTAAATTTGTATGAAGCTGAAAAGGAGAAGATGAAGAACTACTTCAAGGAAAACAATGTGAGAGTTTGTCTCACCACTGACACATGGACCTCAAATGCCCAAAATAAAAGCTACATGGTTGTAACTGCGCATTTTATTGATAAAGATTGGAAGCTGCACAAACTGGTAATCAACTTTTTCCAAATTTTAGGTCATTCAGGTGAGGTAATTGGGAAGATGTTAGAGGAATGTTTGTTAGATTGGGAACTTCCTGGGGTTTTTACTATTACTCTTGACAATGTTAGTGCTAATGATTTAGCTATTGATTATCTAAGGGAGGATGGTCATTTAAAGGAGCAAGTGATTAGTTCAAAAGGTGTACTGAATACTAAGTTTATGCAAGTTAGATGTGCTGCTCATGTGCTTGCACTTGTTGTGAATGCTGGCTTGGGAGAGTATCACATGGCTATTAAGAGAGTAAGGGCAGTGGTGAAGCATGTGATGAGTTCTCCTGCTAGGTTGAGTAAGTTTATGGATTGTGCTAAACAAGAAAAGATAGATTGCAAAAAAGGTTTAGTTTTAGATGTGGATACAAGATGGAATTCCACTTACATGATGTTGGAAGCTGCTTGTAGATATCAGAAAGCTTTTGAAAGGCTAGCACGGGAAGATAAGGCTTTCAAAAAGAAGTTTTGTTTCAACGAAAGATCCATCCCTCCTGTATTTTCTACTTCTACTCGGTGCTAGTAATGATGTTGACATGGAAGAAGCTTCTACTATTGCTCATAACAAAGGCAAGAAGAAGGCCCCTCCTCCGCCTCCTATACATGCTCCATATATGGAAGATTGGGCCAATGCAAGATCATTTGGAAAATTTTTAAAGGTATTCTTTGATTTGACTGTCAAGTTTTCTTACTGTACTCGTGTTACTTCGCATGAGTTCTTGTTTAACGTAAGTGTCATTCATAGAACAATGAACACATGGGTAAAAAGTTCAGATCCATTTCTCTCTGGTATGGGCACTAAAATGCTAGACAAGTTTAATAAGTATTGGGGAGAATATGAGAAAATGAACACTCTCATGTTCATTGCTGTTTTGCTTGATCCACGTGAGAAGATGAAAGGTTTAAATTTTATTCTTGATACTTTAGATATCACGGGTCCGTCATTACGTAAACACTTATCGACTTATGTGAAAACTGATTTTCAAGAACTTTTCGAAGAGTACAAGTGTCTCTATGCAATGATGAAAACATTTCTGGTGCCACAGGTGATTGTAATAATGTTACTCAATCTTCTGGGGTTACTGATGATGAAGATTCTGCATATGCTAGTCTAATAGCAGAGAGAGCAAGAGAAGATGAGGAGGATGACAATGTTGAGGGGAAAACTGAGTTGGAGTTATATTTAGAGGAGAAACGTGAACCAAGAATTAGCCCTAGCGGTGTTCAGTTTGAAATTTTAGGTTGGTGGAGGACTAATAGTACAAGGTATCCTGTATTATCACATATGGCGAGAGATATACTAGCCATACCAGTCTCTTCTGTTGCCTCAGAATCTGCCTTTAGTACTGGAAGGCGAGTTATTGATTCATATCGAAGTTCACTGCTGCCTAAGACTGTTGAGGCGTTGATTTGCACGCAAAGCTGGTTACAGACACCGGTTGATCTTGATCCAAACACCTTAGGAACTGATGATGCTGAAGATGTTTCAGGTATTTTCTCTACTCACTTTTGTAAAATTCTGATTTGTTATTTTCTGTACTCACTGTTTGTCACTTATTGATGTAATTTCTTGCAGAATTTTTAGGTTCTCTTGCAACTTCTAAGTTCATCCGCATTGACATAGATGATGATGAAGAAGAAGAAGATTCAACTTTGTTATCGTGAAGTTGATTATAAATGATTTAACGGGTTAGCGGTAAGTTTCTCTAGTTTGTAGTTTTATTAGCAGTTGATATTTTTTTAGAATAAAACTTAGATTTGTTTAAGCATATGAATAGCCAAGTAGAAACAATGAACTGTCAATAATGTGAGTACTCTCCTTTACGCCAAAATAGCTTAAACTCATGCCATTGCCTTTGAAGGTAGATCATCTTAGTCAACTGTTATGAATGTTCAGGGCTTACTTTACTTGTAACTTCTTCATATCAGTACAATTCCATTGTAGTTTCATTGGTTGAGGTGATAATGCAACATTAAAATTAGAAATGCATATTCCAGTAAAAGGATCATCCTCAATTCCAGCTAAACGAATGCTTATTGTTTAGTGCTTCTCTACCATAGCGGTTGCTAATCTTGATGTTCTTAGTTACATTATGTACCATTGCACTGATCATGATTGAGAAATTCATATTTAACTCGAGTTTGTGTATGTGCAGGTTACCATTACAACCTCCTGTGGAATACCCAATTTCTACACATGCAAAGTGTATTCACTGTAACAAACTATTTCCTGTCGACCCTTTTAGGAATGAACTTATGATGTGTAGTCAGTTATGAACTTATGATTATGATTTTTTGATGTTTTTTCATTTTTGTTATTAAGGAGAAACTAGACTCTTTAAAATTTAATGTTTCTATCAATATGTATTGGAAGTTGGAACATTTGATGTATTTGAAACTTGAGTGACAGGTTCAGAAAAATTTGCCTGTCATTTTTGTGAGACTGACAGATATAAAAAATTTCAGTGGTTAACCAAAAACCGAATGGTTTTATACAAAACCGAGTTGGAACCGAACCGAGAAAAACCGAACTACCCAAATGGTTTCATTGGTTTTCATTATTGGAAACCGAGTAGTTCGGTTTCGGTTTAATTTTTTCAAAAAACCGATGAAAACCGAACCATGTGCAGCCCTAGGTGTTGGTACAACTGGTAGTGCTTTGGGTTAGTTTGTAGTATCTAGATCACGTGTTTTTAAAAAACGAATGTTGTAGTTTCTAAGGGCTTAGTTCGCAATATTTAGATCATGTATTATTTTTTTTTAGATATAAATGTGGCTAATAAATCCCCATTATTGCTTTCATGATGAGTAATCCTAACATGACGCTTTCCACAAGTGTGTGGATATGAAAAATAATGTGCATATTTGTGCACAGCGATGAAGAAGACTGGAGTGGATATATCATATATGCCAACTGAATCCAAGAGATTTACACTTTATAACATAAATATTAATTGCCAAATGCAAACCCTGATGAATTCATGTTGCTAAAACGGATGAATGCCTGACCAAACCCAATCTCATAACTCAAACCCTATCTGAGCCCATATTCTGGTCCCATAACCTACATCCTAACAAACGCTAGAGACAACCAAAAATAAATACAACACGACCCTTTGCTGAATTGCTGGATATCTTGAAATATATTCTATAATTGTCATGCATTTGCAAATAAATTAGTGACCAACGTGCTAAGTATACATTTTTTAACATTCATATTTAGCATTCACAGTTCCATTTCATGATTTCTCTATAGTAAATTCCAATACACGGTAAGCTTTTTTTCCTCTTTCAAAATCTGCATTTCAGTATTGAAATCTCAAATAGCAATAGGAGTCGTAAAAACAAAATTGATGAGGATAAGCGATTTACATGGATCGCTTATCCAACAAAAACACGAAACACGGTATCAATATGGTGTTGTGAGATATCAAACTCACTGTTAAAATATCAAACTCAAATATCAATTGGAGTCTTTATTGTTCTAATGTGGGAACATAACTCAGAAAAATAATACTATTATTTATTCCAGGTAATATTCCATTAATAGATCAAGGATACAACAACAACATGAAATGCAATATTTAAGACGATTTCCGGCACGTAACAAATAAATGATATTTGAACGGGCACATATTTTAGAATAATGCAAATATATATATTTATAGAGAATTAGTGTGCGAATCTGCATTCATAGAGTGCAGAGTGGTAAAAATTATCGAATTCTGCAACATTTTCGCTTTGAGAATCGTCCAGAAGTTGGATTTGACCAATACTTAGAGTATCTCCAACAGGTCCTCGGGGTCTTTCCTACGTGTTATTTTCTTGAAGACATTTTTAACATTAAAATTCCCTAATTTTAGGAGGGGAAAAGATACCTTCTCCGACGGGTTAGGTTTTAAGTGAATAATTAGTACACATGTATCAAGATTATTTGTCAAAATATTTTGTGCTTTTAAAGTTTAACCGTTTTACTATTTATTTTAGAATGAAATTGCTGACTAGGATTCTTCACATCCTAGAAGAGATCCTTTAAAACCCGAGGATCATGTAAAGGATGTAATGATAACCGCCTCCCACATCATCTTCACATTATCTTTAGAGGATTCCATTGGAGACGTTTTTTTCTAAAAATGTGATAAAATTCTATGTGGCCTTCAAAATATGAAGTGAAGAGAGTCCCGTTGGAGATGCTCTTATATTACAAAAATGGGGCCGAAGTTGGTTTTAAGGGGGTTGGTCAAATCCAGAAGGGTCATCTGAACCCCCTTAAAACCATATAGACACAAAAACACCCAAAAGTCGGATCCCTGTTTTTTCCAGAAATGCGGGCCTCACATTTGGTGTGTCTATGCATTTCAAAATTGTTCAATTGGATGGTCTGTCCGGAACCGATGGAGGCCTCAATGGTCTACGCACGGGTAAAAAACTAGTAACAAAACTGAAAAAGAAAAGAGAAAAAAAGGCTTCTCATAAATATAACCCACACTTTTATTAACCATAGTCCATTTTAACTATAACCCACAATATTTTTCATTTTATTAACCATAACCCATATTATAGCCCATACCGAGTTTTTAGAAAACGGTTAGAGGCGAGTCGAGTTGAGTTGTTATATTACCGATCACACTGAGCTGATTCAGCTATTATAACTGAACTCTAAACCGACCATATGAATCACGAACCTTCTTCTCCTTCTTCTTCTAAACCGGCGGACAACAACTTCCATTTGAAGCCGTAACATATAAATTTCTATATCTTGGATGTGTTGCTATAGTAGTTCTATAGACATTTTATAACAAATAGCAGAGTCATCCTGAATTAACTTGTCAGTTGAAAAGATAACAAAGTTAATGGTTACCAAAATCAGGTGAACAGAAATTTCACGGTTGGTCTTGTGTATGAGAGTTCAATGGATTCTCGCCCACCGGAGTGTCCGTGAGTTTTCAGTAATCAAAATCATGTGAAAAGAAATTTCACGGTTGGTCTGGTGTATGAGAGTTAAACGGATTCTCGGCTATCAGAGTGCCCGGGAGTTTTCAGTAGTTATCAAAATCATGTGAAAATACATTTCACGGTTGGTGTAGGTGTAGTGTACGAGAGTTCAACGAATTCTCGACCATCAGAGTGTCCGTGAGTTCTCGACCACCAGAATTGATTCTTTACAGAGGGGGAAGTGTTCGTGAGAGTTAATTATCGGAAAACAAAAATCCAGGCACTTTTAAATTTCACGAAGGGGGAGTGTCCGTGATTGAATTCAAACTAGTCATCTCTGTATTCTTCATCTTCCCTATTGCCTTTTTATTCTCGGCCTTACTGCTCTCTTCTCTGTTTCAAGTCCAACTCCTCCGAGCACTCGTATAACCATCA
Organism: Papaver somniferum; assembly: GCF_003573695.1. Taxonomy (NCBI): domain Eukaryota; kingdom Viridiplantae; phylum Streptophyta; class Magnoliopsida; order Ranunculales; family Papaveraceae; genus Papaver; species Papaver somniferum. The sequence goes on from NC_039365.1 coordinate 60,711,547, forward strand.
ATGGCAGCATCTTCTTACGAGTCAGGGCAAGAAAAAGAGCTTGGTACAAGCCTGAGACCATTGGGAACATGGTTGAGTACACGGATGGACCAACACTCCTGAGACCATTGGGAACTTATTCATGGAAAAATTCTTGTAAAATTGTCAGTGGCGAATGCAAGAGCAAGACCTGACAAGACATAGGATCATCGACCAATCCAAACTCGAGAGCAGTTTTAAGACTTATATTCTCCACAAAAGCTTAAACAACCAATGACATGGAAGAAATATATATGCCATCTCAACTTTGAACTTAACAATCTTCTGAAGTTAGATGGAACTTCATGCCTTTGCGGCAAAACGATTTCAAGCAAACATTCAACAGATGTTTCAACTTTCAACATGTTTTCTACTAATCTACTAGAAGTACACACGATAGCAAATAAGTACAAGGGTACAATCGTTTTATGAACTTTGTATCTAGTAACAACTAGGGTTTTAAGGTTAATTTTTTTCTCATGTATATAAACTCTAATACGAAAGAAAAAGAAAAACCTAAAAGAAAAACCCTAAAACGTTTTTTTTAGACATTTCTTAATGATTCACTATAACTTACTCTCTCACTTATTCGCTGATTTGCTAACGTAGTTTGTGGGCTATGAATAATAATAAAAAAGGTCAAAAAAAAAAAAAAAAAACCTCATTTTTGTTTTTCTCATAATCTCCGTGAAATAATTCGCAAAAATGGTGATTATCGAATCAGCACCAAACGGGGGTGAAGATGAAGATACCAGTACACAAATTAATGTAGTTGAATCAAATAGTAGTAGTATTAAATCAACCGAAGAGACTAATAACGATGGATTTGAAACAGCAAGTGAAGGTGATGGGGCTAGAGAAGAAGAAGAAGAAGAACCTGTTCTTGCTCCATCTCCATCTAACGAGGAATTACAACAGGTACATTCAAAGTTGGAGTATTCTGTTTATTAGGGTTTTAATTTGGCTTTTATTTGCATTTGATGTACATTAGAGGTCTAATTTCCTCAATTATTGATTTTTATTATAGATAAGAGTAACAGGAATATAATATATATATGAAAGAGTAGATAATTGGTCAAAGACCAGGAGCATGCACAAAACTGGGAATCCTGTACCAATTATTTTGTAAAGTCTGTAAGATCCAAGTATGTGAATCAATGGGATACATTAGCTTAGCTGAGCCATGGAGACAGAGTAACTACAGTATTGGTATATCTACATTCTGTGTCTTCTTTATTCATACTGCTATACAACTAGTGTAAAGATAGGAAAATGAGTAGACTATCTATATTAGTCTCAATTTTTATATCCAAAGTTCTTCCCAAATTTACATAATTTCATTATAGTAGTAAGAGAAGTCTTATGGTGGAAGAGTTCCATCTTCCACGCCACCTCAGCATTTGGAATTGTGGATGGAAGTGCAAGTGTAGTGGTGGAACAACAAAAACGCTAATTAGAATAGTGTTAGAAAAATGCTATTCTGAATAGCGTTTTACGCTATTAAGATTAACGCTTTTTTTTTAGCCATTAGATTTTCAAGGGCCCCTTTTAAATCTACGGATAAAAAAAAGCGCTATTCTGATTAGCGCTTTTCGTCTTCTAGTGTGCTATTCTGGTTAGCGTTTCCTGTCTTCTGGTTAGCGCTTTCTGAATAGTGTTTTATGCTAATCTGATTAGCTCTCATATGGATTCCACATGACCTCCCACAAAACCATGGAACACTGCTTGAATTTTTCATGGAAAAAACCAATTTAGAAGCCACTAGACTTGACATTCCACAATTTTTCCACACTTGGAATAGGATGGATTCCACCATAAGACTTGCTCTAACAGTAACCATGTCCATGTATCCTTTACCTTCTAAGTTATCTCCCTCCTTCCTTCTTTAACCTTATTCTACTTCGATCCTAATTCCCCATTCTCACTCTCTGTAGCAATCTTATTTTCACTTTTGCTTAGTTGTTTTTTACTGTTACTTGAACAGTATTGAGTCTAATAGCTAGTGTGAATTAAGTGTTGATAATTATAAAAAAGGTGCTTACATTTTCTGTGGAGATCACAGAGGAAATTCATTAGCCATTGGTTGTTATGGAAAGTAATTGTTTTGGCTGTCATCCTCTGTTGGCGCATTGTATGCTGTCAACATGAATTGATATCAGATTCAACTAGCAATAAGCCAAGTAGCCAACAATGCATGATGTTTTTTCACTTGCCGAACCAAATATTAGTGGTTACTACTCATTAGTTGTTATATCATTAAGTTACACTAGAATCAAATGATCATTATCTTTTATTTTTGTTTATTACTGATGCAGAAAGCTTTAAGTGAAGCCAATGATGCGAAAACTGAAGGAAATAAGCTTTTCAGGTCTGCGCAGTATGAAGATGCCTTGTTGCGGTATGAGCTTGCGTTACAGGTTGCTGCTGATATGCCTGCATCCATTGAGATCCGCTCTATATGTCATGCAAATAGAGCTGCTTGCTTCTCAAATTTGGTACGAGTATATATAACATGATGTTTATTATTCAACCTAAGGCACATGACAAATGACCCAATATGTTTCTTTTGCCTTCTTTTAGGTCTTGTTACACCGTCTGTTCTGAACTATGTACTTGAGTGTGTAATTTTAAGTTTCGACCATGGTTTTCTTTTCATGTATCATAGTGGGCTTCTTTTTCGTCTGGTCACTTTGTTGTATTATTTGATCTTGAAGTTGATACATGATATTCTCAGGGCAGATATGAGGAGACTATTAAGGAATGCAACAAAGCTTTGGAGTTAAATCCTGCATATATGAAAGCTCTGATTAGAAGAGGGGAGGCTCACGAAAAGCTTGAACACTTTGAAGAAGCTGTGATAGGTCTGAATGTTAACAAGATTTCTCTAGACATAGTTCCTCTCCCTTATTCTTCGTGAAGATATCTTTTGTTTACCACTGATCAACTTATGAATTTATTTACTGTTTTTCTTTTCTTTCAGACATGAAGAAAATTGTAGAGTTGGATCCTTCAAATAATCAAGCTAGAAGATCCATTGTACGCTTGGAGCCCTTAGCTGCAGAAAAGCGAGAAAAGATGAAAGAAGAGATGATTGGTAAGTCATAAGCTCTTGCTCTGTTCTCTTATTATATCTCTCATCCTTCACTTCTAGTGCAGAAAACTTCTAAGCTCGTTTCTTCTATCAGTGAATCTTACTTTTTTAAATGATTGTATGGAGTTGGACTATTTAGCAGTCTTCTGATGAATTACATGAGACCTTTTAGGATGAAGAGGTATTGTATTTGATAGATATGGGACTAGATATTCAGTAAAGTTTCATGAAAATGAAGCATGATGCATTATACACTAGTTTAGTACTTCCGAATAGGATGGCATTTTTCATATTGTCTTGTCTTAATCGCGTGATAAGTAGTTAAAAGTTCATGCTCTGTTGCATATTGGGATGCAACTTAGCCAACACCTTTGAGTTGCATGTGCGTGAGAATCACCTCACTGGGCTACAAGTTCTCTCAAAGGTCACAGTATTTGTGGGCTACAAGTCTTCTTAAAAATTACCGATAACTGTTGGGGGAAGTATACAAGTCAAGTGGTAGACAGTAGGCCACAATTCTTAAAGTTCATGGTTATCGTGGCATGGCGTATACCTTGTCAACCAGGGTTTCTGGTATGTGAAGGTTGGGTACAGTTTTGGTTTGTTGTTTCTAGAAAGTAATATCTGGTCAGAGAGAGATATATAACATTCAGAAATTAAATTTTGGCCTCTTGATTTCCTGTATTTGTGTGGATATAGGATAAGTTTCAATGGCATTTGAGCATTTTTAAGGTGTGAAGTGGTTAAGTTTTGAAGGTGGCTTAAAGCCTTAAACAATGACTTATATGCGTCAGGGTTATCTATTGTGTTCGAGTTCCTTATCGGGTTTTTGTTGAAGGTGAAGTGTCTGTCACTTCACCACTAGCTACATAAAGTACGTAAATTATGTACTATTTTGCTGTCACTGGAGTACCTTAAGGAGCCTTATATTAAACATATTCAGTTGAGGTATATAATCTGGGTTTAAGAACGCGGAGTTAAAATGTCCATCATATTAGTGATGTATCTGTACTTAATCGTCTCAGTGCTGCTATTTTGAAAGGTATGATATGAGTCATGATATTAATTCAGATTCAACACTGTGGACATGTAATGCTGGTGTATATGGTGCATTAGCGCCATTTTAACGTATCAGTTCTTTGAAGGATCATGAATAGATGATGCAAAAATGCAATATACTAGAGCTAGCGTTTTCTTCGAATAACACCACAGTAAGACTTTTGAGTTGTTGAATCCCATGGCGGTTAGATGGCTGTAGAAGTTGTTATTATTTTCATTTGTAATGTTTGGCCCAATGGCCCCTTGTCAGTTGTCTCTCTTACTGAACTTACGTATGAGTAGGACTTCTTAATCTTCAATGTTGGTATTTGCATACTCTTTGATGGGGCCATGCTTATAAAACCCAGCCTCTTTTTTATTCCACGGAAGCTAAAAGAAATGGGAAACTCTGTGTTAGGACGTTTTGGGATGAGCATCGACAACTTCAAAGCGGTGAAAGATCCAACCACACGATCGTATTCCCTCTCATTCCAGAAGTAAATTGTTCCTCGTTAAAAAGTTAAACGAGAAGAAAATTGGAGAGACAGAACCTTGAAAAATGAATGTGCCAGTACTATGACATGTTTAACTGTCCGAGAGAACCTTTCACATGCAGATATTGAAATCTGATAAATAACTGTAGAACTATTGATAGATCCCGATAAATGTGTACAGTTTTTACCTCCGAATCATATGAACGCGCTTTGCACTGATTCTCCTTTTCTTTTTTGCAAGTCAAATTCGCTTCAAGGTGTCCCTATAATTCTTTTTTTATTCGGGAGCTTAAGTGTATATTCCAAGGCTTTCAACGGCATGAAATGAAATAGCAGATCAACTTTGTTTCCAGATATACGTTGATACTTGATAGTCTGATTGCATATAAGGGTCAGGTTTCTTCACTGCAAACTAAGATCATCATCAAACATGCAGTCCATAAAAATTTAAATAGGAGGAATAAATTAATCAAGTTGATTGGTTAGTCCCGGCTGAGCAAGGGGCGGAACGTCTGGCTAGAGAAGAAACTAGTAGTGCAATGGTCAACAACGAAATGGACTAATGGTAGATAAAATTAAAGGCAGCAATGTGGCAAAATAGGTCGGCATATAAATTTTTAATCTGCAAAAAGAAATGAAATTTCAAAAACGAAGATAAAAACTAATCAAAATGATTTCAACCACATAAAAGGTCAAACATTACAAAGGGTGAAAAACAAAATTTTGACTACGATCACATGATGAATCTGCCACTTCTACTACCTTACAAGGATTACAGCACCACCCGCATGCTTTGACCTATATTGGAACCTCTCACAGTGTGAAGAAGTAAACTCTTTTATAACCGCATACACATCACTGACCTTAAAAAATTTCCTCCTCTTTCCCCGTCATAAACAGCTAAGATGTATAAGTGGGCATGAAAAGATATAACAGGTGATTATAAATATATCCAACAAAATTGATCAAATTCTGGGCTATCCTACTTTATTGTACAGCTTCTGGCCTTCTTTCAAGCAAGGATTCCAAAAAAACTGAACATAATTTTGTAAGAGGTAGACGGACATGTGATGATCCACTGAATATGCTCTCCCAAGGCCTTTCCGAAGGCACAAATGGGATCCGCAGCGTCTGATCTTTCTCAGTGCCGCTAATATTAGGAAGCTCACCATAAATAGATGCATACCCAGATACTCCTGATACATAGAGAAGCAGATTGTTAACTTAACAGTAACGGGTGCTAAATTTACGGACATCGCACCAGTGATTCTTCTGCTAAATTTGAGATTCAGTTATATGGAAGGAATTCTAATCAAGTTTCCCCTGAGATTCACAATCAGATGAGATTCAGAAGACATACAACTATGACTTTTCTCTGTAACTGTTCAGTTTGGGCTCTAAGCATCGTATTGAAAGAGATGTCTCGAAGTTCACAGTTTAACTCATGTTTACATAATGATATTCATCATACACCTACAGTTGGTGTCAGAATCATTCAGGTACAGTAGAATCAGTACCTGGACCGGTTGGCATGACTAAAATAATGTATAAGACAAGACAATGTGGATCTGAGACTGAAATAGTTAATCCCACTTGTTTGTTAACAAGTAACTAATAGCCAAGGTGTACCAATTCAGCGACGTCAAAACTGATTGACAAAAACAAGGCGAGGATACTTCCCCTTCTCAGTTCTCCACAGCATTTACTAATTTTCAATCAGAAGAGAATGGATATCTTCAACAACAAAAAAGAACAAGCAGAAGACATGAAAAACTAGCAAATTACCTGTCTCCTCCGTGGGGACCACACTCTCTCGGCGATATACCCTGTTGGTGTTGTCTTCTTTGCCATGTGGATCGAAGATGATATACTCATGGTCACCACTGACATAAACAAGAACCTCAGCAGGTTGTTCTTCGCTGACAAGTTTCCTATCAAGTGAAGATGGGTCTCCTTGAATAAATGATAGTCCCCCTCCCTTTGCCTGAGATAAAAACACCAAGAATAAAAACCAGCTATAAGCCAGAGAGTTATATAATTGAGTTCATGGTGATGCTCACCAAGAGCTAATACATCGAAACCTACAGATGAGCAGCTTGGATGGGTCACAAGTAGTAAAGAGGCCTCTTCCAATATAAAAAATTGCTCATCGGGATAAAAAGAAGTCCTAGAAAATGGTATCATGAAGAATGGTGTATTCCACTTACTTTGGATGTTCTCAGCTCAGACTACTCGGACAGTTCTATAATCAAAGACCTCGCCAAATCACTCAGAATCATGTTAAATTGGCTCATTAGTTTGGGTTGAGAGTCGGAAGTATGCCAGTAACGGGTATTTATAGTAAAGTAATAAATGGACATATTAGTTTTCTATGTATCAACAGACAAATGAACAATGTGGCACATCGGATAAATAATGCAGGGCAAAGACATACCTTCTTTACTGTCCAGGTTGCCAGAGGAACCACATCCTCCACACTAAATAATAAGATTACGCCATCCATGCTTTCATGTGCAGTCTCATTAGATGTGGATAGTTTTGGGTTAAGGGCTAGAACAGCAAAACAAGTACCATCCATGGTACAGGTCACAGCTGCATGCATGAGAAAAATATTGAAGATGAGAACATGGATCATACATCATCCAGGAGAAAACACGATACCAGCAAAGAGATGGATTTAATTATATCCAGTTTTATTAGTCCGAAACTTTGTACCAGCTCAAAGTTTCAGTAACAAGACACATGCTTTGAAAGTCAAGCCTTCGGCCATTGTGAGCAAGTTAATATCTTACACCGGTACCCTAACTTAGCAAGAATGAAAGGAAAAAATGTACTGAAACTTTTGCAGTACTTTCAACTTAATGAGTTTATGCAATTCACAAAAATAATATACATTACTAGGAAAAGACATAAAAAGTTAGATTTGTCACAACTTGTTCATTATTCACAGGTAATCCCCGAAACCCATGCCCATGCCGTCACTATTTACTTTACTCAACATCCACACTTTGTTTCCGCTCAATAGAAGATTTTGGGAGCCTTTCTGTTGAGCAGTTACTCAAGTAAACTAAACAGCAAGACAATATAGATATTGGATGACCAAGAATTGACTATCAAATGAAGTAATATGCTACCCTGATATTTCCCTTAAAGAGAATACGCACCTTTGATAAGAAGATTATAGGACCACAACTTAGAAAGCTTTGATGTACTCCAAACTGATAGCTGTGGCTTTGAATCTCTGGATACTGACACAAGATATTCTGACTTCCCAGCAAAAGTAAGGGACACAATTCGCTGAAAAAAGGAGGTTGACTATTAGTGTTACACATACTTACAGATAAGATGCAGTGAAGATGTTAGCATAGAGGTCAACTTTGCTTGGTCCCAAGGGCAGTGCCTATCTAGTATACGCAAATACTTAATGAAAGAGGTACTATTTTTCCCACTCCGTTCAACTTGCTACTTAACGTGACATGGAACTAGCAGTAAGAGTTAGTACATTTGACCAAACGTCTTGGACTCAGTTCAACTCAGATAACTGCATATGGGTCAATCAAACCCCTACATCCTAATCATGAGACTAGGGGGTTTGGACCCATAAGCCTCAAACCTTTTGGGATGGTAAAATATTGGCCAGCCTCATAAAACATGGGAAAATGGCATCCCATTTCCTACTGCTTGTTTATTCCATGCACAGTATCAGATGTCTAGCACCACCATATGTCGTTTTTTTAACTCACTTTCTTCGAGCCTTTAGAAAAGATTACTAAAAATTCAGGTAAGAAAATCAGAGGATTACCGTAGGTGTATCTCCGATTACAGCAACTAGAACATTTTCTAATGGATTCCACAACGTAATAACAGTTTCAGCAGCAACAGCAAGAACAGACCCATCAGCAGAAAATGCAGCAGCTGTCATTGGCTTTTCCCTAAGTAGCAGCAAACCATGTATATTGATAATCCATACAGAAGTGGAAGCTTATAACGATCATATATTAATCATAGAAAATGCTTCATGAACCAACAAACTACCCACTACTATCCTCGCAATCATTTCCTGCTTGTGGAAGTTATAATGGCGTATATCTCAGTAATCAGTGACTATAACTTCAGAAACCTAAAGGATACCGCAACTCGAGTTAAAAGATAGAGAGAGATGATTAGTGATTCTGATTATTATTGAACATTTGATAAATAAAACCATCAACGACAATTCTAAGAATCTGGAATTTTAGCTGTTAGATTGTGTCGAGGATACATGTGACAACTTTTTCAAGGAGTTGCCGTTCTAGAAGGTTCTTTGTCGCATCTCTATCGACGAACAAACTTCATACAGTTGCCGTGGAGTCTCAAAAGTCAAAATGGAAACTCTCTGATATCCAGCCTTAGGCATCATAGACCAATTATTACAAGGAATTGAATGGATAAGGGAGACATACTAATGTGTATAGAAGGGTCTAAAAATCTACTAAAGGTTCTGCAGCAAATTAATTTGGCTTTAACTATATTTGGGTGTTTGTAAGGATAGCAGGTAAAATGGCCTAAATAGGGAAAAGAGATTTAAATGAAAACAAGACCATACTTGTATGAACCAACGGAGTTACATCTCCAGCCAAATTGCTGAGGCACTTGATCTTTTTGTTGCAGATCAGAACTCCGAACCCAAATCTGAGTATAGAAAGACGAACAAATTTGAGAAATAATTACAAAAATACTTGAATTCATCAGACTAAGTGAGATACTATTACCTTAAAGTCACCACCGTGTGAAGTACTAACTGCCATATTACGAGTGGGATTGAAGGCTATCGCAGAAATTCCAGCATCACTGTTGATTAGCGACGAAGAAGATATATATTAAAACACAGTGAAGACTTTAAACAAAAATACAAATCGCTAGTTATGTGCTACTTCAACATTTAAGTATGAGAGAAAAAGAAACCATATCTGACCACTATATATATTTTAGAAAAAATATATATGCTCAAGACTCAGAGGGGTCTTTCATTTTGGCGGAATATGTGCTAATAACGCTACATATTAACACACCAAATCTGAAAACCACGATACGAGACGGGCCTTCCGATCAACAATTGGTGCATGCTAATTGATTCAAGAGACCAGTAACTTTTTTATCGAACATGATCACTTAATCATCAGAATTATCCTTTAAAAGATGAAACATCTAGTCAGAAACTTCACTACTCCATGAGAGGCGACCTACTCTCACTACAAATCAGACTGCATTCAAGAGAACAGACTCCATGTCTCATCCTCATACGAATGTATTCTCTTCGCACTGTGTTAAATAATTTAGGTTCTTCAAAGGGTGATTTAACTAAAATTTAGTTAAAGAAATTTTCAGGTTAGGTATGAGGAGGCGAGTGAAACTGGATACAAGCATGTCACTGTTAGAAACCCACATAAGAATTAAGAAATCCAAAACCATAACAAATGCAGTATTTAGACCTGTGAGGCTCGTATATAACAGTCGACAAGGTGAATGCACCCTTACGATTCCCAGCTTCCCAAAATCTGAGACAAACAAGACCACCAAATCCGTCCTCCGAGAGCTTAACTTCAGCCGTACCCATTTTTGTGCCATCCTTAGAGAGAGCTAATAAATTTACAATTAACTGCATCCATCAAAGATAAAAAAATGTCTTCACTTTCCCAAAAGACGATCAACTTATAAGGAATCACTAATTTGTATGACTAACTAGATAAATATTAGATACTAAAAATAAAAGGAAGTCACCAACGAAAAGAACAGTTCATACTCGGTCATATCAAGAAACGCACACAGAAAATAAGTATGAACAGCGTCCATTAAAACTAACAGAAAAACCAGGCTTGGTAGGGTGATGCGAAAGCAATATAATGGTAGCCATATCTAGCTTACATTAATTTAAAATGGGCCCAAGCCATGGTGAAGATAATTTCCAAATCTGCTCTGACGTTGTTCCATGATCAAGGGTTGAAAATATGAATTTGGACTTGTACAAGATATTCTACTGTAATTTCAAAGCTTTTCCCCAGATTGAGTTGCTTCGACAAGTTATTATCAAGATAAAAATCTAGTATTTTGAACTTTTTTAAGTGGGTGTGTGGGCATAAGGAAAAGGGGTCTTGTTCCGTTCTTAAAGTATTTCAAGATATCCCTATGAACGGCATTGAGATATCAACTCATTCACTACACTTAAAAAATAATGTTTCAAAAAGATATCCGAAGTAATAATTGCCATTCATTACTGTTAACTTTACATACCGTGATTTCGTCACTAGGCTGATGATTTCTTTCACATACTTGAACCTGCAAATAAGCTAAATTGGATAAATGCTTCCATCATGAAACGAGAATAACTGCGACATTCTTGGAAGAGTAAGTTGACCATGGTTTACTCTTATTGTTACAGTATGAGGCACAGAACGTAAGGACCCAATGGAGGTCCTTACTACTTAGTGAAACAGAGGAAACCCTACAATAAACTATTCCATACAAGTCATACGGATCTGAACTATATAACATGATCATCCAAATGTTTTACCAGAAACATACCAATTTAAACGAATCCTAGGGTGTATCCAATAGTGTAAATGGGTTCGACGAGTGCAAGCAAATCTCATAAATATATAAAAAAGTGCAGAGACAAAATGTATGCAAGCCCTTGCACAAGCGCCAATCCAATAGAAAGAAATGTTTGGTGTTTCATACCCAAAACATGTGGATATGCAATGCCAAGACTGAAGGTCTCTTTTGGGGGAAATCTCTTTACTTTTTGGTTCAGTTAAACCTGAGAGATGTATTAAGCAATGAATACTAGTTATTCAAGCCACACCAACCACAATAAATTTCCTAGAAAGTAAGGCACAAGATGGGCCACAAAGGTTGGAATACATGCCTACATGAATAAGAAAACTTGGGAAGGAAAAAAGAAGCCAATTTAAAATGTTTAGTTTTGCATTCTTTAACACATTTCTAAAATCTGAACAGAAGAAAACACAACTCTGGAAAGATACTATACAGAATGAAGTAAACAACAAAGAGAGTATCATCATATCCAAATCTGCATACCTGTGAAATCTCATGGTCGTCGAACAAGCTGTAGAATTGTATTGAATAGGTTTCTGTTCTCAATGCAACTAAACCAGTGCTGTAATCGAAGGCCATAACATTGCATGATCCCTCTTTGACGTCGAGAAGGGAAGGAAGCTGTATATACACCATTGAGTATCTATGTTAAAATAATGCAACAGACAAGTGAAAAGAATCCCTTCCGAAAGGCACACATCACCTAGAAGAAAATTACAGGATGGTTCCAATGGTATAGCATTAATGTGCCCAAAGTGCGACATCTAGTCCAAGTACACAACTAATGAGAGAGTACGAACGCCCATTTTACTAAAAAATGCCAGAATATATGTTGAAACCTGTCGTCGGATCCCCATACAGACCACGAATGTCTCAATGAGATAATTCAAACAACCTTGGAGATCTTGGCAGTTCTCTTGGATTACCAAATAGATTCCGTAGCACATTTACAAAAAAGTACCTAATAGGACAAAAGAAAGAACAAGTACAAACCTTAATCCCAGCGATGGACTTCAAGATTTCCATGGAAGGCATTTGCAAAAGATGTATTTGATTGTCTGCACAAGATATCTAAACATACCATTATTCAGTATAACTTCAACAGTAAGTTCTGCTACATTCTAGTTGACAGGTACTCCCGATTTGAAAAGAAATCATCAAATTTACATTAGTAAAAGTCCTTACTGAGGAAAGAGTAGGATCCAAAGACTCTGCAAAATATGTAAGTGGGGATCCAATACGCGGAAGAAATCTCTGTTTGCCTGTGTCGAGCTGCCAAACCACTAGAACTCCCTCCTTTCCCCCTAAATAAGATAATTATCACATACAGAATTTAGATTTTTCATTTTTCCCCAGGGTAAAAACCATGGTCATACAAGTGACATACGAAATACTGAAAAGAACAAAATCAAAATGAAGTCATTAATCTGGTTTCTGCTTTACCTGAGTATAGATAAGCTCCATCAAAAGAAAAAGACAGAACCTTCACTTCAGATGGGTGCCAATGCCATGTTGAGCATGACTCGGCATCATCCTCACCCCTCACCCCAGGAGCAGTTTCATCATTCTTTACCACTATCACATTCTTGCGTCCTCCGGAAAAAGTTTTCTTTCCAATACCTCTCCAGATCAAAATCCTTCCAGTTGAATCACCTGCGGCTATGATTTTCTCTGTTGGATGAAACGCAATGGCTGTGAAGTTTTTAGTGTGGTGCAGTGTTATCTTCTTGACATCATATTTTGAGTCTTTAGCAAAGATCTTCCATATATGAACCTTGCGCTTGTGTCGAATGCCAAAAAAATCTCCCGAGGGACTGCTAGTTATATACTCCAGGTGTCTAGTCTGAACACAAGTAGATGCAAGACATAAGTAAACAATCATATACCCATACGAAATTTCTCAAATCTATGCAGGGCTAAGAAACCGAAATTTGCGCATTTAGCAGGATTCTGGGAGAATCTTAGATTAAATGAGAAAGAAGCTTATGACGGCGACATGACCCTAAATAGAGTGGTGTATACAAGGTTAATTGTTTCAGCGTAAGCAATGTGTGAAGTAATGCTTAGTATTCAATTTGGAATTTATGTCCTTCAATATTTCTACTGCACATCTGACCTAGAATTAGGTGAAAAATAATTAACCACATACACATATATACGTACATACAGCGGGAAAATATCCAAGTATTACAATAATCTGACATGAGAGCGATAGTGACGACTACACATCCAACTTCTAGGCATAGCAATCTGCCTAGATTCTATATGTTGTGTGGAACAGATAATGATGTAAGGTACTCATTTGCTCAAACAATAAAGCAATCAGAACTTGCACAGTGCCAAAGTGCAGGAAAAATACCTAGTGAGATCATTATGTTTCAAACTCACAAAAATTAGACTTCTTTTACAAGAAAATAAGAGTTGGCTAGAGACTACCTCTGTCAGAACTACACCAACTTTACAACCTTTTGCTAAGTTATATCTCCATATTTTTCCCCTAAAAGCATTGTCATCTGTTGTGTTTGTATCTTCAACTGATACAAAAGCAAAAGGATCTGATACTTTTCCACTGCTCTCATTGGATAGTCCAGGTAAATTCGGAATCACCTGGTAAAGAAATAAACACACTTAAAATTAAACTGAATCGCAAGTTAGGCAATATCAACCAATCAAAAAAAAAAAGTTACGCACTTTCAACAACAAATAAACCACTAGAAAAAACGCCTAATGGACCTTAACAATAACTTCCTTTAAGGTTTTAAGTGAAAGACTATTTCTTACCATTGAGAATATCGGCAGCTCGATATCAAATTTTTTGATAACTTGTGCTGTAGAAAAGTCCCAGTAACGAATAGTTCCATCCAGTGACGATGTCCAGCAATAAGACAAAAATTTACTTGCTGGGGTAAGAGACGGTACAACAATCACAGAAGTAACAAGTCCTGTGTGACCTTCCAATTCGGTTATCTATGTAAACCAAAACAGAAAAGTTAAATACCTCAAAAATTTCAGCAAAACAAATTCTAAGAACTGAGAAAATGAGAAAAAACTACCTGTAAGCCAGTGGAGGTGCTAAAGATTGAAACTGCATTGCCAGTACAGACCAATAGTTTTTTCCCATCACTTGAAAATGCGGGAGATGAAGAAACAAGGCTTTTCCCACCAGTTATCATTCTTATCAGCAATAGCCTACACATAAACAAGGGGAGATAGAACTAATATTAGAAAAATAAAAAAGAAATGGTTTTAGAAGAATAAAAATTAGGGTTTTAGAATAAGAAATAAATGAATCTGAAAGAAGTTTGAGAAAGATGAATATAGTAAACTGCAAGAGGAGAACATGACGAAGAATGAAAAGTAGAAATACCTCGGCAGTCTTCAATGGCGGTATTTTTCTCCCTGTTGTGCCTCTCTTCCAAACTCTACTCTGTCTGTGTCTTTTTGTTGCCTTCGAACTTGGAACCCAAAACCTAAGCCGACAGTAGGATACACATTCTCGTTAAGGGCGGACTCTTGGGCGGACTAGTTCCTGGTATGTACTCGGTACACCGTTGTGGTGGAGTCGGCAGAAAGTCCACAGCATCTTGCCGCACACCGAGAAGTGATTACCATTTTATCAGGGGAGTTCGAACTTGGCAAATAATAAAATTTGTTCAGCCAGGCGGATCGACAAGCGCTTGCCGCTATGGTAAATGAAAAAGAGATGGTACCAAATGCACCACCAATTTTTTGTTCAGCAATGTGTATGGACAAAACATAATATAACCGCAAGTAAACCAGTATGATCCTTGAAAATATGTATATAGAGTTTATATCTCTATCTCTCATCAATAAGATAGATAATAGAATCTATGAGCCTAATTGTTAAGAAGAGTACTTGAATGATCTCAAAAATTAATATCCAAGATCAATCTAGTCGTATCCAAATATTTAGATCCGAAGTCTGCCAAGTGTGAAACTTGTTATCTATCTTTCAAGATACGAATTCTATAAGAAACAAATCTCATAACGTTGTACTTGTGTAAATCCTATTATAAATATAAATGATATAATGCAAAAAAGGGAAAAACACAAGACATCAGAATTTTGTCAACGAGGAAACCACAATAGCAGCAAAACCTCGGGACCTCGTCCAGATTTGAACACATAACTGTATTAAGCCTCTACATACACTAGCATACTATCATATTTCGGACTGGAATATAGGAGAGACCGAATCCACTCTCCAAGCGACTCAGTTATAGTCGCGCTCCTTGCGTCTCTTGAACCTCGCAAGGCTCTATGCAATTGCTTCCTTTAGTTGACGTCTTTTACATCCTAAGAGTTGCTTCAACCTAAGTGAAGACTTTTGTTACCAATATGCCTCTAATATATAAGCCTATTTGATTTCCCCTTAGATCAAAGCTCAAGGCTTGGAAATTTGTTTGCAATATACAAAGTTGGAAAACCCCATATATTCCGAACACTTGCACCCAGTTAGCTGAGAAACTTGGATTCTTAACCACCTTTCAATAATAATGGTGAAATAATTAATTAAGTATAGTTTTCATATATCTATCTTGAGGAATTACAGAGTCTGAAATGAAAAGAACTTTATGATTCCTATTGATCTTACCTGAAAGAGATTACGAGAACCTCGCTAGCAGAAAAGCAAGGTCGGGATATACGAACTATCAAGATAAAGATAGTCGGACCTGGCTTCACGAACCCCCAAGAAATGTCTTTTAGTCGTAGACCTGATTATGTATCTCATAGGAAACATAGGTCTATATAAGATGACTCTAGCTATCAACTAGGACACAAAGTGTCGGGGATTGATTTTCCGAGTTGAAAGAGTGTAGATGTTCAAGACTGAGGGTTACTTAGAATTCAAGCAAACACTTTCTCTATTCAGAAGAAACTCTAATTAGGGTTTCAAGTAAGCATGTAAGAAATTTGTATTGAAATCACATAAAAGGATATATACAGTGGTCCGGGTATATGGAACGTGTTTATGATAGTTTTTGGAAAATATGCCTTATGAAATAGTAAGCAATTTGATGTTCATCTAAACACTTAAGAATTTAATCATTACGCACATACACAAGTGTTTTAGTGATCAATGATGCCTTAAAAAGTTTATGAGAGTCATAGCAATGTTAAACATATTTTTTTAAAAATAAGTTTTTGAGTACCTGCTAAAAATCCACTAGGATCGTTGGTGAAACGGTTCGTGAACCGTCTATCAGTTCATGAGTGACGGTGCTACGGTTCGTGAACCAGTTTCTCCAACCGTTCAGCGACTCGTGAACTCATGGCGCTACGGTTCATGAACTGAGTTCGCCAACCGTTGGCCTTATCAACAATTCAGACTACCACGGTTCGTGTACCGGGTTGGTGAATCGTCCCATTCTGAACTGTAAGTTTTGCAAGGTGGTTTGCCAACCTTCTTGTATTCCACAAACTCAAATATCTATGGTTTGCGAGATGGTTCGCCAACCTACCTTGAGTCGAAATTACAGTAGTTCTGAATTTCTCTCTTTTGATGTTTGAAACCTTACCATATGATAAATCATTGCTTGGGCAATTTTTAAATGATCCACAAAATTAATTCATGAACAATAAATTGTTTCGAACTAATATTGTTAAGGACCTACGAACATCCAATGTTTGTATCATTTTTCGAGATGTTTAATAAGATAAGCCTGACACAAAATTTCTTTTTTGCAATAAATCTACTAGAAGTCATGCGACATAGTCTTATAAAGATATAATGGTAAAGCTTGTGAGTAAATAGAACGGCTCAGTCTTCACATGCCTTGTTGATGAATTTATCCAAATGTCTTCTTTGATCTCCAGTCTTCGAAGGTAATGTCTAATACTCAACTACCAACTTTTATACCTAGTCTGAGACTTGACTTAGTAAACTAGAAATCAAGATATATTTTTGTCATCTAACATTGACAACAAGCTTTAAATAGCAAAACTTGTGGGTTCAACTGAGCATGCTCTAACATAAAGTATATTTGTTGGCAACACAAAAAACGCGCAGCAAAAGTTCGGATGCCCGGCTGACATTCAGATGCCAGTGTTTTAGCTTTAGTCGCTGGTGGCTTAGCGTCTACTACCAACAACTAATTTTCCAACGGTAACTAACGGTTATTCTTTTCATCTATATAAATTACTCAATTATCTCTTACTAAATCACAACACTCTTTACATATATTTATTTTCTCTCAATTTTAGTCAATCAAATCACAAAACTGTTTACACATATCCATTTTATCTCAATTTCAATCAATTTTATTTTTCAACCATGAATCCTGATTTTGATTCTTCTGGGGAAAATATGAAAATTGATGAAACTTTGTACAAAGAAGATAAAAATACATATTTAGAGATTTTGCGTCAATTGGATGAAGAGTCAAATGAGTTTAGAAGGTGGCAAAACTTTATGATGTAATTGCATTCATGGATAATAGCTAGGCCTTTAAAGCCAACATAAGTTTTCGATTGAATATGAACGTGGAGAGAGGGACATTTTACGATGTCATGAAGATGCATTATTCTTTTAAAGATAGATTTTCAGTGTTGATTCTGCATCGCTGCAACTTGCTTCAAAGGATTATTATCGAGCTTTGTCAGGCACAACCTCCATTTAATTATCAGTATGATGCACGGCATGTATGCAAATCAAGTCCATAACAAAAGATCATTGTAGCCCTCCGAATATTATGTTACGGGGTACCAACGGATTCCAGAGATGAGTTCATCCGTAGGAATCTCAAATTGTTTTACGACACAGTGGTCAAATTTTTTGGTCCAACTTTCCTACGAAAACCTACTCAGATAAATGTTGATAAAGTTTTTGCTCAAAACACAACTAGGGGTATTCCAGTGACGGTAGGTAGTCTTGGCTGCATGCATTGGATGTGACAGACATATCATGTTGAATGGGAAAGTCAATATAAGGGTCATTATCCAAGACCGATATTTTGGAAGCTTCAACAACTTATGATTGTTGAATTTGGCATGCTTTCTTTAGACTTCCGCGTTCACAAAATGACATCAATGTTTTGCATAAAGCACCCTTGTTCACACTATAATTTCGTCATCAAGGGTCATAACTACACTAATAGTTATTATTGGCAGACAAGATCTATCTACAATGGTCAACTTTAGTTCAATCCTACAGTCAGACCGGCTTGGGACCGACTTCAAAAGATAAGAAGTATTTTAACACGTAAAAAACGGCTTTGAGAAATGATGTTTAACGTGCACTCAAAATTTTGAAAAGGAAGTTCCCCATTATTTGTGGATTGTATTATTTTTTTATCTTCAAGAAATGAACAAAATTATGCTAACTTGCATAATTCTCCATAACATGGTCATTGAGGAAACCTAATGTGATCCTGTCTAGACTAGTTTTGAAGAAATAGATTTAAGGAATAATTTTGAAGTGTTTCATGGTCGTCCTGCACGAAAATATAGACTTGCCACTGACATAATTGAAAATCGAGGCCTCTGTGGACTGTTCATGGATGATCCGACCGTGCATCTTTGGACTAGAAAACGAGCTATGCGCGCTAGTCAAAACCAAGTCAATTTATCTTTTATTAGATTAAATGTTGTCATATTTTAACTATTTAATTATTTTATATAATTTGCAGAAAATTTAAATTTTGCATAATATATTTCCGCCCACATCTAGTATATTTAAATTCTACCTGCATAAACTAGTACCTTAAACTAAAAGTTAAACTACTACATTTAATTTTAAAGTTTAATTAAAGTAACTACTACATTTAGTCTTCAAAATTTATTATAGGTAACCACTTAATCAAGGTGGTATTCCTCTTCTTTTTATGCATAGGCTTCGTCATTTTCTTATTGGGCAGGTTGTGCGATTTTTTGTTTCATCCAATTGATGTTCCACCTTATCTGATTCTCTTTCTTGTAACATACGTTGTCACAGAGTCACTATATATTGAAGTGTTCATTGAAAGAATCTTGTTCCCCGGCAGTGGCGCCAAAATTTGATGCATGTCGTAACCACAACAAATTAATCAAGATATTTCCCACTAATTAACTGGTAATATAGTGGTAACACTAAATCATTCCAATAAAGAGTTGTGTAATTGATAGTTTAACAAAATAATAAAAGACAAAGAGGGATTGTTGAATTAAAGTAATGAAACAAATAAAAGAAAAATATGATCAAGGAATCCTTCGCCATTACAAAACATTAACTGGATTAATATACTTATTTATCTTCTGTCGGAACCATTCATCACCAACCGTAGGATAACAAGTATGCTTAGCTATCCCCGGAACTCCTTCTATCACCAGACAACATGTACGCTTAGTCACCGGATTTTATCCAACTGAGCCGCCTTGAGGTACACTTACAAGGTGTAACCCGATCGAATGCTTTAAGCTTTGTGAATTTAGGTTTGATCCTAGTAGTTAGACTCAGTACGCTCGGTCCACTTGCTAGTGTTGTCTTCACACATGATTGCTTCACAGAATACCTCTGCAAGGTCTCACGTTCTCTACTTGTGTAGGAGATGCACGACAATTATGGATCGCTCAAACTCTCTACTAGCAATAGAATGATCAATAGAATCATCCAATTGTACACTTGAACAATCTAGAAATCAATCATAAACCCTAGATATAGAAAAGACAATTGATGATGATTAAAACTCCGAATAAATTTATATAACTGATAAAGCTTCACGCTAGAACATTGAATTCATCATTAATCAACAAAGGTTTAGATACACATGATTGCAAAATATAATGGGTTCCACCTAAAGGGATAAACCCTAGGTTTTGTTGTAGAATTGTAATATGAGAGGTGGATATGGTGTAAAAGATGTGAAATATCGTCCTCTTAAGGCTCTGGATGTCTTATTATATAGAACTCTCAAAATTAGGCTTTAGATACTTCCGGGACCGTGTTTCCTTGAGTTTCAAGTCAATTTCGCGTCCAAATATGTCCTAGAAGTTGTCAGGTTCGGCTCATAACTTGCCGACCTTTCCCGGACGAACCTGACAAGTAAAATTCACTCCAGGCGAGTGTTAGGTTCGGCTCACTTGATTAGATTGCTTTTGAGCCGAACATCCTCCTGTATACTCTTCGAAAATATTGATTTTTAACCTCTAGGTTCGGCTGATTCGAGTTGATGAAGTTATCAGCCGAACTTGTCTCTGTAACTTCAAGTCTTTCAATCTTGTTTCGCCTATAACTTCTTCGCCTGAACTCGGAATGACCTCATTCTTTTTGCGTTCACTTCGTATTCTCGTTCTCTTCAAGATGGTATTAAGAACTCTTAGATTTGAATGAGTTGAATTTGGTCTTTGGACTTCCTTCATTGATAGACTCCACTTTCTTTCTCATTTAAGCTCCTTTTTGGATGATTCACCTGATATGACACATAAACTAGAAAATAATCATAATAACAAGTAATATCCAAGAATCATAGCTTGAACAAGTATGGAATTGACATTCTAAACATGTAAATGAAGCACTTATCATGTACCTGTTATGTATGTGTACATTATTGTGTACAAGTTATGTAAATCATTAGTGTGCGGAATTTAAAGGGTTAATTGGTTTCTAGTACTTAGATTTTGTCCAAAGTTTGTGTTTGGTCTAACTTTTGTCCAACTTAGTATTTGGTACTTGGAAATAATATCGACCCATGTTGACTATGTTAATACTTAAAAATTATTATATAATTATTAATAATTTTAAATAAAAAGAAATTACTCAACATCGTTAATTCCACTGTTAGCATGTGAGTGACTTAAAAAGTGACTTGCCTATCTTTTGTATCTAAGGTCATAGTTGATCAAATTCAACGGTCTGATTTTTTTTATTTTTTTTTAATCTTATAAAATGACTGATGGGATTTTGGCATAAAAGCACCTCCTTCACTGATTTGCTACCATCTGCACCTGCAATTTCAACAAAAAAAACACTTGCACTTACAATTTCTCATTCACGAGCACCAACTGACATTTTCATACTCAATTACACAAACACTTATACTTTATATTTCCCAAATAATATTCATTCACATAAGTGCATACTAACTAACTAACATGTAGAGATGTAATAAAAGATACTAGTGTTAAAAAGCATAAAGTGCTCATTCCTCAGTAAAATCAACCACAATTGGTGTTGGTTTTTGCAAGAGGTTCTTCAACCTGGTCCTCAAAGACTAAATATTCTTCCCCCCTTGCTTTTCTTCAAACTTTACTGCCACCTACACCACCACTGCAACTTGTACTTCCAATTGTGTCGCTGCCATATCCCAGCCACTAAAGATTAAGTAGTTTGATCTCTCTCTGTACAAATATACTTTCCACCAAGAAGTGAGTCATATTTTGTGTTATCAACAAAATTTTCTCCTATTGGAGTGTATACCGGATATGTCCATGTCAAGAACGCAAATAATTGAAGGAACTGAAAATGCAGGGGTACCAAGTACACCACCAACTTTCTCGTTCAACAACCTGTAAGGACAAAACCTAATAAAATTGCAAGTAGACTAACTAAATGATCCTTGACAATATGTATATAGAGTTTGTATCTTTAACCTCTTCTCAATCAGTATGTATATAAACAAGGAGCTCATGAACCCGATTGTTGAGAATAATACTTGGACGATCTTAAAAATCAATATCCAAGATCAATTTAGCCGTATCTAAATAATCCGATCGAAATTTTTCCAAGTAATTAAACTTGTTATATATCTTTCAAGATACGAATTCTACAAGAACAATTCTCGTGATCGATCACAATTAGATGGACGTATCTACTAAGATTGAATACGTACAACTTGCCTAAATAAAATCATAAAGATAAATAATATAATGTGGAAAACAAAAAACACAACACACCAGGAGTTTTGCTGGCGAGGAAACCGAAACTGCAGAAAAACCTCGGGACCTCGTCCAGATTTGAACAGCAAACTGTATTAAGCCGCTACAAACACTAGCCTACTATTATACTTCAGACTGGAATGTTGTTGATACCTAATCGACCCTCCAAGCGATTCAGTTGCATTCGCGCTCCTTACATCTTGAACCTCACAAGGTATGAAATTGTTTCCCTTTGCTGACGTGCTTTACATCCTAAGAGTTGCTTCAGCCGAAGTGAAGACTTTTGATACCAATCTGCCTCTAACAAATAAGCCTATTTGATTTCCAATTAGATCAAATATCAATGTGGTGAAATCTATTTGTAATAGACACAGCTAGCAAACCTCACAAATGCGGAACTCACCACTCCCAAAGTGCAGCCTAGATTCGTAACCACCTCTCAATAACAATCTTCAAAAGCTCAATTAAGATCAGTTTTCAGATATCTATCTTGAGGAGTCACAAAGTCTGAGACGAATAGAACTTTGTGATTACTACCTATCTTGCCTGAAAGAGATTATGAAAACCTCAATAACAAAAAAGCAAGATCAGGATACACAAATTATCAAGGTAAAGATAGCTGGACCTGGCTTCACGAATCCTCAAAGCAAAGTCTTTTAGTCTTAGAAGAGGAAACCTAGGTCTATAGAGGACGATTGCAGAATCAAATAGGACACAAAATGTCAGGGATTGAATTTCTCGTTTGAAAGAGCATCCCTATTTATAATTTTAAAAGACTAGGGGTTGCTTAGAATTCAAGCTAAGATAACTTGAGAATCAATCAAACACTTTTGGGTCTTGAATATACAATAGAAGAATACATACTATAAACCGGTTCTGGTAACATGTATTATGATTGTTCGGTTTCGCAAGTATGCCAAAGAACTAAAGCAATTTGATGTTAATTTAAACACCTAAGAATTTAATCATGATGCACACACATAAGTGTATGAGTGATTAATGGAGCCTTAAAAGTGTTTGAGAGAGTTCTAGCAATGCTAAACATATTTTAAAAAATAAGTTTCTAAGCATCTGCTAAAATCTACTGGGATAATTGGTAAAATGGTTCGTGAACCATTAGTAAACTTGTTCACGAGTTAGGATTCAACGATTCTTGAACCAGGTTCGCCAACCCTGCAAGACTACGAAACTCAGTTGACCACGGTTCATGAACCGCTAGCATATAACACCAATTTTAATAAACTGTTCAAAACGGTTCGTGAACCGGATTCCAGTACAATTTCAACTATAAACCCTAACAATAACACTAAATATCCCTCTCGAATCAACGTGTAATGATCTTATTCTTCAAATCCTAAAAATCCCTAAAACTACACTTATCAAATCATGTCTGCTGAAGAAAAAATGAAAGGGATCGGTTAGTTTTTAGGTTTATATCTATCCAAAGATAAACTATTCTCAGCTATTAATCTCAACTTGGAGATGAGTTTTAAATCGTACACGTGTAATGTTAGGGACATGGTAAGTCATTGTTACCAATGTTAAATATATTTTAGTTTTTACGTATTTATATGTCAAATTAGACACGTCATGAGTTATCCAAGTCAACATGGGTCAACGTTATTTCTAAGTACCAAGTACTAAATTGGACAAAATTTAAATCAAACACTAGTTTTGAAAAAAATATAAGTACACGAACCCAATTAACCCAAATTTAAAAGAAGTGATTACTATCATATTGTTAAAGCATAGCTCGGTTGAACCTGTCAAGCGTTGGTATGTCAAGTTTGGTTGTCATATTTTAGTAAACCAAAACTCATTTAAAGAGTCGCTTTATTATGTACTAGAGTCATCTTCGTATAGGTTAGCTTGAAAGTATTAGGATATGAGACGTTACAAGTATTGCGAAGACTTGAAGAAGTGAAGAAGTAAGGAGCTACAACAACAACATCATCTTTCTACTTGAGGTTAGTGATATTTGACTTGAACTGTTTCGTTCGCTAACGTATCTTTCAGGTCGTGCATATTGAAAACATAACTGCAAAGCATGAATGATTACACTCTAGTTAGACATAGTATTAAGGAATAAAATACGAAGTATAATGCTTAACTTTTGAACTTCGTATATAAGACATCGATATAATCGTTTGAATGCTATTGTGATTATGTATGGGTATGAGATGAAGATTTCATCATAGGAAACAATGTTTTACATTAGTTTAAAGGAAGTAAATTCATGAACTTGTTTCGTGAATCGAAAGGGAAATCGCTAGGCTTATTGGTATTGTTATTCATTGCATATCTTTTGAACTACCAATATGTGTAATTAGTATAACCGCTCATGACTTGTTTATGTTCTTAGTAAAACTATTCACAAGGCATGACTTTTGTATTGGTATGACTTTTATTAGTGAAACTGATCTTAAGTAATCACCTGCAATGGTATGATCGATTTAGTGTTATTGGTATGACCAACTCTAGGCAATGGGGAACCGATCCTATGAAGAGGTGCAACAGATCACAAGAGGGGAATCAATCCTTGTAAGAGGTGAAACACGTTTTTAGTAGATGGGGGAACCGATCCTATGAACATGTGCAACAAGTTTTTAGTGAAAGGGGAACCGATCCTATGGACATGTGCAACAAATACAAGTAGTTATCATAAGTATGTGGGGAACCGATCCTAGTACCTGGTCAACCGAATTTTTGGAAAGCTAGTGTGACTATGCACAATACTCACATGGAGGTAGAACCGAAACCTATTTTGGTGGAATCGTGAAACCCGTGATTTGTGATTGAGTGTTCTTAATCAATCACATAGTTCTTGAAAGTCAAATGAACTAATTCTAAACTCGTTTGGAAGTGTTGCAAATCAGTTTCAAGATTGTAAGTATGAAAGAGGACTTACAAAATAAAGATGTCGACATACTTTGAACATGTGCAGTAACGCTTATCTTTTATTGTTCAAAGATATTCCTTAATAACTAAAGGAAAATCCCGGATCGAAAAATAAATTGAAATTTTTTTAATTAAGGTTTTTAATTTTATTTTTTTAAAATGAAAATTGGTAATGTGCATTTACTAATTGGAGATTTTCTAAGAGATTTTCGGCCAATGTTTGGACAAAGCATTTTCAAGAATTATGGAAACCGACTCTGGAATATATTGCATATCTGGAGAATATTTTCGGTTTTGGAAATTCCTTGGTGTCCAAACTTCCTTGGTCTATAAATATCAAAGTTTCCATTTCTAGCAAACTAATCCTCATAGACAGCAAAACTACATAGTTGTGTTGTTACTTGTGGAGTCGCCTATTCGGAGAGTAAAATAACCTAATTAGGCGAAATCTCTTAAGACCGCTCAGTTTAAAGACTTCTTTGGGATTGAGAAGCTCTATTAGTACCGTTGGTGGGAAACTAGATAATTGCAATTATTTTTTGATTGATTTGATTGACTAACGGTTGTTGAACTTTGATTGCACCTAGTTTGTTTATGCTTGAGAATCTTCTCTTCTGATATAAGATTCACTCAAACTAGATCAAAGTTTCGACAGGGATCTTTAGACTATTTGTAGTTCTAAAGACGTCTTGTGATAATTCATCGTTAACAGACTTCGTTCTGTGCGTGGTTGATCACAAGAGATTCAAGTTGATTGTGTGCAGGTGTTTATTGAAGATCTAAGAAGACTTTGAAGATTTCTGATCTGGGTTCATAATCTTTGGTGTGCACAATACTTGTTTCGGTTAAAGAGGATCCAACTATAATCAGTTTATCCTTGTGGTATATTGGATTGATTAGTTGAGTAGATCGGCATCAATACGTTTCTTTGTGATTCAAAGTATTGATTGCAAAATCTAGACGATTACTTCGGTAATTGTTAGTAGATAGATCTAAGGACCTGACAAAGGAGTTTATTGAGATAAACGGAAGAGCCTTTTGTCGAACTCACATCACTTGGTTGAAAAAAGTTGATACCAAACAGATTTGTTGTTCCTTTATTGTTTGGAATACGAACCAAAGGAATTGTTCCAAGTACGTGACTTATTACAAGTTGGAGGCGTGGGAATACAAACGGAACTGGGTGAACTATAGGTTTAGTTGCTTGGTCTCAACTATACGAAGTTGGTTTGATTTTGTATAGAGGCTTAATCCTGAGAGTATTCAATTCTGGACAGGGTCCCGGGTTTTTCTGCATTTGCGGTTTCCTCGTTAACAAAATCTTGTTGTGTTTTTTACTTTTCTATTTCCGCCATTATAATTGTTTTTATTATAATTATAAGTAAAATACACAAACGTTAATTCCTATTTACTTGAAATTAATCCTATTGTGTTTGGTTAAGTCCTAACCTCTTATCAAGTAAACATACTTCGTTGTTGTATTGTCTCGATCTCGTATCCATAGGCAATCACACGAAGTGTGAACCGATTAGTTGTATTGTCTCGACTCAGTCCATAGAAAATCACTTTCGGAGAAAGGACTTATAGGTGGAAAAGTTTTAGATTGAGGTATATTTGGGTACCCTCGTCTTTTCAATTGGTATCGGAGCAGGCAAACACGAAAAGATCTAACAATCTGTGTTTGGTGCGATCCAACCTATAAGAAGTTGAATCCATGTCTTATTCAGTTAGCGTTATGCAAGAGAATGAATACTCAAAAGTTGAAGATGTTACTACTTCGTTGACTCATGATCTAGGGGTTGCGAAAACATTTATGTCTATCTCTGATGAAAGAGAAGATGCTGATAAAGAGTTGTTAAAACTCCTAAAGCCTATAAAATCTCTGTCTTCTAAAGTGCTGATATTAAAGACAGAGTCAAATCTTCTTAAACAGGAGATCATAGATAAAGACATTCAACTGAATAATCTGGCCAAAGAGAACATGGATCTCACTGTCAAACTAGAAGCTCTTGGTAAATCTCTTACTTTAGATAAAGAGACACGTCCTATGACTCTGACTAATGATGCTGTTGTGATTTCTTCTGATAATGAGGAATTTAAAAGTCCTTGCTCGACTTTTACAGATTGTGATAAAACCGGTTTAGTCACGTCTGAAACAAGTTAAGATGATGGTAGTTTGCCTAACTACATCAAGTCAGAAGAGGATGAGAAACCATCTTCTAGATCTACCGATGATCAAACGAAATCTTGTGCAAAGGAAACTTTGAAGCGATTCCGTGTTTGTGATCTTAAGGAATACAACTTTCAGTCAATTAACAGGAAACTTATACTTCTTCAACATACTGCGGTAAAAATATTGAAAGAAGTTTCTTGTCTTAAAAAACTGAAAGATCATTCCTCAGTAGAAAGGTAGATTATACCACTACCCGATAAGATCAACTCAAAAGAATCAGCGGAAATAGTTGATAATCGCTTCTGGAGAAAGGTTCCTCCTCACCCATATCGAAATAATTCTTGTTTTGATGAAGAACGACTCCAGAAGAAAGGGAAAGAGAGAATCTCTGCCAAAAGAAACAATCAGGAATTTTCGATAATTGTTTCAGATAATCACACTGATGTGGATCATAAGGAAGTCCTTAGAATGAGAAAATCTTATGGAATTCTCATTGAAATAATTAAGAGAGAGTTATCTATCTCTGAGAATTCACACATCAGTACAGTTTCTCCACATGATCATATCTATAGAGTTAGAAAAGATCATCATCTTGGGAAAAAATATTTTGGGCAGAAATTCCCTAAGAGAAACATGAACTATGTTTCTGATACTCACTGTAAGCTAGAAAAATCTTACTCCGATGCAACCTAGTTGTATCAAAATTGTGCACTCTCATCCTTTTTTGTGCTCTTATTCATGGATGGGAAAGGCACAGTAAAACTGGAGCACATTTGTTTGTGTAGTTGTTTACCAGAAAAGTTGTGACACTTTATGGATAGTTGCGAATCCATGGTTGTCTGAAAAATGTTCATGATTAACATGATCTTCCAAAAATAGGTTTTATTTAGAATTTTCGAATTTTAATAAACCTTCCAGCTTGAGAAGTTCGGACAAAGGAAACGAAATATATTCTTTAATATTTTCGGATTCCCCTGATATCTTTCGGTCCGAAAGTTGTATCTTCTTAAAGGGAAACTATATCTTGCATGTATTCTGATACCCTGGTCAATCCTTTTTATATATATAACCGAGCATGCCTCCAATAACTCGCAGTATCTCAAAGGCTCATAAGGAGGAAGATTAAAAGGTTAAAGATTGTCAAGGAATCAATACAAAGAGGAAGAAGAAAAACATATCAAATATCATGTCTGATTATGATTCTGATAGTTCAGTTGGATCACAAGATGAGTCATGTCTGTTGGATTACAACCTACAAGATCCAACCAAAACCAAATGGATTCGTTCTGATAGTATGATTGACTATATCCAAGGTTTTGAGGAACTAAAAACCAATCTCATAATAGCGGTTCGAAATCAAGATTGACTCAAAGATAAGATTGAGGAAACGAAAGTTGATATTGCTGATATGAAGGTTCAAGTTGAAAATTTTGAGAAACAAGAAGTGGTTGCAGACAAGTCTCTTGAGACATGCTTCAAAAGTTTGAACACTGAAGAAACCTCAGTGAATAACAAGAGCACCACTAGAGATTAAGTTATATGTTGTAATACTTAATCCAGGAAAATAAACATCAATTTTTGATTTCTTTCAATAATTGTATTAGGTTTATTATGAATAAACTATCTTATTATGAATAAAATTATTTGGTTTATAATTTTTCATGTGATAGTTTATGTTTACATAGCCTGTGCTTGAATGCTTTATCTTATTGCTATGTATGTGTATGGGATGTTTGATTTCGGTTTTCTAACCTTGATATTCGATCTCATATGTTGTGAACCCTTATGGTTTGGGTGACTTTTTGGTTTAGCAGGATTAAGTTCCAGCCCATGTTGGTAGGCTTTATCAAAGGATCATTAGGGGTTCTCATAGAAACAATATGTGAAAAAGTCACAATATGTTGAATCGTTTGGTTTAGTATAAAAGCATATGTGTTTCGGGGTTTTCAACTTTTGCTTTCAATAGTTAAAACCGATTTTCAACCTTTCTCTGGTAAAGATTGGTTGTTATTATTCTTTTGTTTTGCATAAGGATGACAACATAATGATATTTCGATATCCATTCTCCCTGGAAGAAGATGCAAACATATTGGAGAAGAGGATGCAAAATTTGAGGTAACGACTTTGTTAGTTAATCGTTTTCCTGTTTAAGAAAAGCCTGAGTTTATTGCGTATATTTATTGCTTTTGCTTAACAAAATTTCGGTACAATTGATGTTTTATTCCATTATTTGTGTACGGATGTGTGTGTGATTCAATTGTTTCCGGTTAAGAAAAACTATTGTTATCTTGCTTTATTGTTTGGTATCAATCATTTAGGCTTACAAAATTTTGATGTAATTGCCGTGCTTTAATGTCTATGTTTTTTCAATTGCTTCCGGTTGAGGTGAATAATTATGCAAGTTGATTTATTTGGTTTGTATGAATTTCTTATGGATTCACAAAATAAAAGGTTTACGGGATGAATTGTTTAGTCCAATTCAATTCCGCATAAGAGAAACTAAGTTAATTCTGATCTTAGTTAGACTTATCAAAGTGGAGGTTTCAGTTATTCAAGCCTAATCGAATGCCTTAACAAGGAATGCTAGTTAACTAACCTAGTACTTGTCTTGTTTAAAAGTTAAAGGTCTAAGTTACATGGATAATTAGAACCTGATGAGGAAAATATAGTTATCTTTATTTTGGTCTTATAGAACAAGCGATTGTATTTGTACAATCGGTTTAGCAAAGGAACCAAGGTGCTTAGTCGACTTTTGGTTTGCTAAACTATCAAGGAAAATTGCTTCGGGCAATTGTTTCCTTGGTAACATATCAAAACAAAATTACTTTGTAGTTTCGGTTTTGATATTGGTTATCAAAAATGGTATGTGGAACCCTCGTGCTTAACTCTTATAGGTTTGCAAGTCTATTTTGAGATTTGTAAGATCCTTTCGGTTTGTCCTTTATTTGCTCGTACCTTTGTCATTTTGTGACAAAAAGGGGGAGAAATATATGGAGTAAACAAATGATACTGGTATTGATTTATATTGATTGGTATCACTAAGGGAAATGACATTTGTGCTTAAACGTTTATCTAACGAAATAATAAATCATAGACTAAGGGGGAGTAGCATATCATATGATACTTGTAGTTATATGGACTACAAAGGAATAACAAAGACATGCGGATTGATAAAATCTACCTATCTTACCTTTAGGGGGAGTATTAGCTTTGTTATTATAATGTCAACAACGGAATTTATGGATTGAATGTATACAGGTTATTGTGCTGTTGAATTTGGGAATCGCGTATGTGTAATGAATTCTTGTAATTTATTTATCCATATGATGTAAGAGTTTTGTCACTAAAATTGACAAAGGGGGAGATTGTTAGAGCATAGCTCGGTTGAACCCACCAAGCGTTGGTATGTCAAGCTTGGTTGTCATATTTTAGTGAACCAAAACTCATTTAAAGAGTCGCTTGATTATATACAAGATTCAATTTCGTATACGTTAGCTTGAAAGTATTAGGATATGAGACATTACAAGTATTGTGAAGACTTGAAGAAGTGAAGAAATAGGGAGCTACGACGACAACATCATCCTTCCACTTGAGGTTAGTGATATTTGACTTTAACTGTTTCATTCCTTAACGTATCTTTCAAGTCGTGCGTATTGAAAACATAACTCCGAAGCATGAATGATTACACTCTAGTTAGACGTAGTATCAAGGAATACAATACGAAGTATAATGCTTATATTTTGAACTTCGTATATAAGACATTGACGTAATAATTTGAATGCTACTGTGATTATGTATGGGTATGAGGTGAAGATTTCATCCTAGGAAACAATGTTTTACATTAGTTTAAAGGAAGTAAATTCATGAACTTGTTTCGTGAATCGAAAGGGAAATCACTAGCCTTATTGGTATTGTTAATCATTGTATATCTTTTGAACTACCAATATGTGTGATTAGTATAAACGCTCATGAATTGTTTATGTTCTTGGTAAAACTATTCACAAGGCCTGACTTTTACTAGTGAAACCGATCTTAAGTAATCACCTGAGATGGTATGATCGATTTAGTGTTATTGGTATGACCAACTGTAGGCAAAGGGGAATCGATCCTATGAAGAGGTGCAACCGATCACAAGAGGGGAATCGATCCTTGTAATAGGTGCAACACGTTTTTAGTACATGGGGGATCCGATCCTATGAACATGTGCAACAAGTTTTTAGTGAAAGGGGAACTGATCCTATGGACATGTGCAGCAAATACAAGTAGTTACCATAAGTATGTCGGGAACCGATCCTAGTACCTGGTCAATCGAATTTTTGGAAAGCTAGTGTGACTATGCACAATACTCACATGGAGGTAGAACCGAAACTTGTTTTGGTAGAACCGTGAAACCCATGATTTGTGATTGAGTGTTCTTAATCAATCACATAGTTCTTGAAAGTCAGATGAACCAATTCTAAACTCGTCTGGAAGTGTGGAAAATCGGTTTCAAGATTGTAAGTATGAAAGAGGACATACAAAATAAAGATGTTTACATACTTTGAACATGTGCAGTAACGCTTATCTTTTATTGTTCAAAGATATTCCTTAATAGTTAAAGGAAAATCCCGGATCGAAAAATAAATTGAGAATCTTTTAATTAAGGTTTTTAATTTTATTTTTGGAAAATGAAAATTGGTAATGTGCGCTTACTAATTGGAGATTTTCTAAGAGATTTTTGGTTATTGTTTGGACAAAGCATTTCCAGGAATTATGGAAACCGAATCTGGAATATATTACATATCTTGAGAATATTTTCGGTTTTGGAAATTCCTTGGTATCCAAACTTCCTTGGTCTATAAATATCAAAGTTTTCATTTCTAGCAAACTAATCCTCGGGGCCATTAAAACTACCTAGTTGTGTTGTTACTTGTGGAGCCGCCTATTCGGAGAGGAAAGTAACCTAATTAGGCGAAATCTCTTAAGACCGCTCAGTTTAAAGACTTCTTTTAGATTGAGAATCTCTATTAGTACCGTTGGTGGGAAACTAGATAATTGCGGTTTATTATTAGTTTTCGATTGATTTGATTGACTAACGGTTGTTGAACTTTGATTGCACCTAGTTTTTTTATGCTTGAGAATCTTCTCTTCTGATATAAGATTCACTCAAACTAGATCGAAGTTTCGACGAGGATCTTTAGATTGTTTGTAGTTCTAAAGACTTCTTGTGGTAATCCATTGTTAACAGACTCTGTTTTGTGCGTGATTGATCACAAGAGATTGAAGTTGATTGTGTGCAGGTGTTTATTGAAGATCTAATAAGATTTGAAGACAAAGAAGACTTTGAAGATTTCTGATTTGGTTTCATAATCTTTGGTGTGCACAATACTTGTTTCGGTTAAATAGGATCCAACTATAATCAGTTTATCCTTGTGGTAGATTGAATTGATTAGTTGAGTAGATCGGCATCAATACGTTTTTTTGTGATTCAAAGTATTGATTGCAGAATCTAGACGATTACTTCGGTAATTGTTAGTAGATAGATCTAAGGACCTGAAAAATGAGTTTATTGAGATAAACGGAAGAGACTTTTGTCGAACTCACATCACTTGGTTGAAAAGAGCTGATACCAAACAGATTTGTTGTTCCTTTACTGTTTGGAATACGAACTAAAGGAATTGTTCCAAGTACGTGACTTATTACAAGTTGGAGGCATGGGAATACATACGGAATTGGGTGAATTATAGTTTAGTTGCTTGGTCTCAACTATACGATGTTGATTTGATTTTGTATAGCGGATTAATCCTGAGAGTATTCAATTTTGGACAAGGTCCCGGGTTTTTCTACATTTGCGGTTTCCTCGTTAACAAAATCTTGTTGTATCTTTTACTTTTCTATTTCCGCAATTATAGTTGTTTTTATTATATTTAGAAGTAAAATACACAAACGTTAATTCCTAATTACTTGATAGTAATCCTATTGTGTTTGGTTAAATCCGAACCTCTTATCAAGTAAACATACTTTGTTGTTATATTGTCTCGATCCCGTATCCATAGACAATCACACGAAGTGTGCACCTATTAGTTGTTTTGTCTCGACTCAGCCCATAGACAATCACTTTCGGATAAAGGACTTATAGGTGGATAAGTTTTAGATTGAGGTATATTTGGATACCTTCGTCTTTTCACATACTTTGTTCATTGCTTTTTCCGCATATTTTTAATTGTAGCATCGCTTTCAGTCATGTTCCTTCTCAGCAGACTCGGTATTTCAGTGTTATCTGGCTTCAGACTCTTGTTATTTCGACAAACCAATATTGTTCAAATAAATAGGTAGAGTTGGAAATGTGTTCTCATATTGATAAATTTCATGTGTGTTTACACTCATGAAAGTGTGTCCATATAGTGCAAATTCACAAATAAATATATCACAACCATTAACAACCAATGGTTTTTCGATATGTTATTTTACGCCCTTCATCAGATTGGAGTGTATAAGTTCTGGCAAGCAAGTATTGTTGATTATGCGCAACGTCTCAAATTATGGTCCATATTATTCCTTATTCAAGTGGCTTCCGTTTTTTGTGGCGAAGAACCTTTTGTTGGAATTCTTTTCGTGTACAGTTTGGGTACATACTAGGTTGATCTTGGATATTGATTATTGAGGTCGTCCAAGAATCTTGTTTTGCAATCACGTACAAGGATTCTAATGATATATACTTATTTTTTGTACAAAGAATTGTCCATATAGGTTCACAAACGAAAAAGTTGGCGGCGTACTAGGTACGCTCTCATTTTCAATTGGTATTAGAGCAGAAAAGCACTAGAAAGACCTACTGAGTCTGTACTTGTAGCAATTTGGAATCTAGGAAAAGAGTTTCATCCCTGTTAACGTACTACTATCTTTGATGGCACAAGCTCGTGATTTCAATACATGGGTGAAGGTTGTCAAAGGTTATACTCATCCAAAAGTTACTGTAGATGGTATTATCTCTGTCTAGGATATTGAAAAAATATGACGCAACTTAAATCAGTATTGCAAAGCATAATTCTGATGGATTGTTATTATATATACCATAATCCAAGATCTTCAACATCATGCATGTGTCTAAATGTGAAACGTCTAAAGATGCATGAGATGTTTTAGAAACCATATTTGAAGGGGATACCTCAGAAAAATAAGCACGACTTCAAAACCCGAATTCTAACTGGGAAAACCTTTGTATGGTAGATGAAGATTCGTTTGAGGAATTTTAATCACAAACTCTCTGAAATAGTGAATACCACTCATGGGTTAGGAAAAACTATTTCAGAAAAGGATATTGTGCTAAATATTTGAGATCTTTACCAACTCAATCCGAGTCTAAAAAATATGTCATCATAGAAGGAACGATCTTTCAACCCTTTTAAGAAGTGATCTTGTTGGAAACTTGAATATCTTTGATAGTGAACAATATAAAAGACTGAAAAAGATATTGCCTTTAAAATCACAAAAATACTGGTAATCCTGAAAAGGGTAAAAATATATATGTGCCAGAGAAATGTCGTGAAGGAGACAACGAATATTCTGAAAAGGATCCTTACACCTTTGTGTCTCTCATCACACGACAGTTTTATAGACTTTTCCAAGGAAGAGAAATAACGATTCTCTAAAGAACCTCCACTTTCATCAAATCGTCATCACAATCGTGTCCTTCCTAAAAACAGGAACACTCAAGATAGTGATAATGAAGATATGCCTTAGTGTTACGAGTGTAATGGTTCTGGTCACTTGGTCAATAAAGGTCCTAATCTAAGAAAATATACCGGTTGTAAGGATTTTGCACTAACTTTTGGTGAAGTCGTATTGCTATGATTCGCAAGAGGAACAAACTTCTTGTGTTGCTCTTATGGCAGAGACTTCCAATTTTGATAAATGTAGCAACACATACTACAATCTTGATAACCCATTATAATTCTGGCTGATATGATGGACATATCACCCATTAATGAAAAATAGGATTTTGATATTTCAGAATCATCACAAGTATCTTTGCTTGCAGAAACTAATAACATAATTCTTGCATTTAAGAAAACATATCTAATTCAAATCTGCACTTTTTGTACCTTGAAAAGGACATGATTTGAACATTGTTTCAAGTACAAAAATAAAGTGAAATTTATCAAGAAACTGCAAATTGGAAAACTGTTAGACTGACAAATGTGCTTCAACTCTTCCAAGAGTCAAATAAATCCAAGTCTAGTAAGGATAAACTTTCTTATTCTTCATGTTTGCATGACATAGCTGAACAAAAGGGAATTTCTCAATGAGTGAATAGAACAAGATCTAATCATTCAAAAACTCAAGAGATTGATAAAATCCATGCAGGAATCTAGTGGTGAGTCGGACACTTCTCACTTTAACACAACCTATTCATGTAGAAAAGTGCATCATCATCTTATGTAAGAGATAAAAAATATGCACAATAAGGGCTTATGCAAACTGTGGTTGGTTTGTGTCTTAACCATATTACATGAATCACTTCATTTTCTTTCTTGTGTTTCTTTGAGTGATTTGGTGGAGCTTTAATATCATATGACCATTCCTTTTGTCAATTATAAAGTCGATTCTTCATAAGTGGAGATAATAATTTACATCTCTAATGCATGTCGAGCCATTGATCCATAGAAATGAATCCATGCCAAGAGATTACATGATCTGCTTGTGAAAATGATTTCTTGACCATGAAATCAGAAAGTGGTTGTCAAAATTATCTCTATATACCTTTTAAAGAATCATTCCTTTTGACTCATGGTAGTACGCACTACCACATCAATATGTGAGTCCAAAATGACTCGATGTGGGTGTCAACGTATCTTATGCTCGTTGTGGATAGTTTTCATGCCTATCCGACTCCTAATCAAGAATCGAGAACAAGTGGAAATTTGTGCATAACAAACTAAGATAGTTATACTCACTTTTGAATACTTCTCCTTATGTGAGAAGCATATGCACTTCTACTTCCGGTTACCAAACAACATATGCATACAATAAAAACTCCATATATTAATAGCTTTGGGACTTCACAAAATTATTAATATAGGGAGGTACACCAAAAAAAAATGTTTTCTTTTTGCTAATTCAAAGTATATAAATTATAATAGATATGAATGTCTTTCTTAATCATCCAAATGAGCAACAAGTCGTATACGGTTTAATCGAAAAGCGATGGAATTAACAAGAAGAAGAGGGAGATAATTTTGATGATGATAGTACATGACCTGCTTATGAAAATGATTTCTTGACTATGAAATCGGGAATTGGTTGTCAAAATTATCTTTATATACCTTTTAAAGAATCATTCCTTCTGACTCATGGTAGTACCGCACAACCACATCAATCTTTGAGTCCAAAATGACTCGATGTGGGTGTCAACTTATCTCATACTCGTTGTGGATAGTTTTCATGCTTATCCGACTCTTAAACAAGAATTGAAAACAAGTGGATATTTGTACATAACAAGCTAAGATAGTTATATTCACTTTTGAAAACTTCTTTTTATGTGGGACTTCTACTTTCGGTTATCAAATAACATACGCATACAGTAAAAACTCCATATATTAATAGCTTTGGAATTTCACATAATTATTAATATAGGGAGGTACACCAAAAAAATATTTTCTTTTTGCTAATTCAAAGTATGTAAATGACAATGGATATGAATGTCTTCCTCAATCATCCAAATGAGCAACAAGTCATATATTGTTTAATCAAAAAGCGATGGAATTAGACAAGAAGAAGAAGGAGATAATTTTGATGATGATATTACAGAGATACCAAATGTTTCATGCCAAGAAGCTTTAAACATGCTCGACAAGTTGTAAATGTTTTGGCTTTAACAAGAAGGTGTTCAATGTATTACGCATCTGTAAGTCAAACGATACGATAAGAATCCAAAAAGTTACATGATTTTCCTCAAACAACTATGATTAGTATTTTTTTTCATCTTAAATTTTGATGTAACAAGATCTATAAGTTTCCAATACTGACGATTATGTTAATGTATGGTGATAAATTTTTAATGACGGACTAGAAAAAGCTATTAAAATTAAAATGTGGAGGTTGTTACTATTTATAAATGACCCAAATTGGAACTATAATTTTTTGGACCGACTGAGCGAAGCGAGGGAGGACCTTTATATCCTGTCCAAATTGGGGTATACCCAAATTAATTGGAGTATACCAAATGAGACAAAATAAGGTCATTTTGAAGCACAAAGCCCCTTAACCACATATTTACAAAAATTGCTAATCTACCCTTGATTAATTAACACTAATAAATGTGACTAGGATAATTAATTTAGTTAGTTAATTAGTTGATTAAAATTTTGAAATTAGGTTTTATTTTAGATGAACTCATGGATGTGGGTAGATTTTTGAGATTTTTTTTTCTTTTTTCTTTTTGAGAATTCTACTTGTAACGGAAATGAAATCGTACTACCCAAACACTTATAAATATGGGATAGTAGAGCTGCTGGGTGATTTTATACTCAAAATTATAGAAGGAATCAACATTTTCAGTTGTGAAAGTATGAAAAGTCGGCAAGGTCGACAAAAAATACCCTCCCGACTATAAGATTTTTGACATACAAAGAAAGGTGTTACAAATGCATGATTAGTCGGTAAGGTATTAATTTCATTACCTCCCCACTAAACTATAGTCGGCAAGGTATTAATTTTATTACATGCTGACTAAAAGATATTCGGCAAGGTATAGAGATGGATACCTTGACGACCCTGTAACTGCTAATTTCAGAGATGAAAAGTTGGCACGGTATTCAACCTTATACCATGCCGACTATATTTTAGTCGGCAAGGTCGACAAAAAAATACCCTGCCGACTTTTGATTCGTTTTGATTCTTCATATTTTTTTTGATTTCATCATGTATAATTAGTGTTTAGAAGAAATTTTTGAATTTTTTTTAAACATGTTTTATTCGGCATAGTTGTTTTAGTATGGGCAATTTGATCTTTTAACAACTTTCAGACACCCCTTAGCACACTAGGTATACCCTAATTAATCTGGGTATACCCCAATTTGACCAGGTTTTATATGACCACTTTTTTTTGTAAATACTGTAGTAAGTGATCAATTGACACAAAAAGATTGGATTTGTTTTTCGTAGGGTGCACCTGAAAAACCAAAAATGCCCCTCCTTTTTAGTCTAATTACTATAACTTCTTATCTATCCTTTTTTAGGGATATAATTGAAAAGCAAATTTGAATATAACATATCTAAAAATTCATGCCTTGGAATTTTACAAATTTTATCTCGTTGGAAAGGTTATAAAAAAATTTATGCAACAAGTTTAAACAATAATATCAAAGTTAGAGCTTTTACGAAAAATTCGGAGGTATTTATCATTTAGGCACAATTTTAGAAAATTAAATGCATATCCATTATGCAAACCACTACAAAGGATACATAATTCTTTATGTAGCCATATTTTGGTTTATGCATCAACTAATTTTCCGTTGCAACTAATAAAACGATGTACTCCCTCTGTTTCAAGAAAAGTGATTTTTTTTTTTTGGAAAAAGAGAATAACGTCATATGATTGATTGATCATTTCCTTGTTCTCTGTTAAAAGAGTTTCAGATATCAATTACATATTCATTCCAACTTTGTAAGTTCAAGTAGACTACTAAAGCATTTGGTGTCTTTCCAAGTATGTTGTATTGCATACAAGTTACAAAAAACTGATATATTTGCTGCCTCTATTACATTAATTCTTCTAGTTAATACAAAATCAAGTGCTCCAAAATTTATCTCAAATTTAGTCGTGTTTCCAAAATTTGCGCTTATCTTGTACCGTTGTTCACTTGTTGTTGCATACTTTCTTATCAGCAGCAGTAGCGTAGGTTTATAGTTGCTTCTAAACGAGGTAATGTGATCACTCCATTGTGTTGCCCATCGGAATGCTGCATCAGCCCCCCTTTTCTCTAGTTGCTCCCAGGAAGTGCAATCAACATTAAGTCCTCTGGCTTCTCTGACTGTACCTGTGTAATCACATAATGTTAAGCCAATTACTGCGTTTGTTGCCGAGTCCGTCATTGATCTGACTATATTCATTTTTCAGAGTCATATTGTGTGCTTGTTCCATCGTTTGCTGGGTTGTTATTTTCATATTCTCATCATCCATTCTATTGTACTATAGAGGGTGCATTATATTGTAACCCTTTTTGTTTACAGTCATGTAGCTATTAATATGCTTTGGTATGCTATCAGCCGTTTTTACATTGTTTTGACTTTCTTTCCTAAAAGTGATGTTGCACCTTGCTTTCCATATATACCGTATAATAACACTACACAGTAAGTATCCCTATCTTGATGTTCAAAGCAATCATTTAGACACTCATGGAAAGTTGTGGTTCCATTAGTTACATACTATTTATCCAGGTTAAAATGCATCCAACTTGAGTTGCAAAATTGCAATCCAAGAACAGATGGGTTAGAGTTTCCTGACCTTCATTGCAAAGATTGCAATTTGTGTTAGTGTGTGGTAAAACAGTTGTGATTCTCATGTTAGTTGGTAGGATAGCATGTGTTGCTTTCCACATGAAAAGTTTTACTGACGGGGTGATATCCATTCCCCAAAGTTTTGCCCAGTTTTTGTTTTCATTTTCACTGTTATTTATTTTCCTATATAGAGACTTGACAGTAAAATCACCTTTTTCATTCAGAGACCAGTGAGGAGTGTCTTCTTTATCTGTTCCCCTAAGACTTATTTTTCTTATTTTTTTTTTATAGTTGGTTCATCAAAGAATTTTTTGAGTTTTTCCAGATCCCAAGAATTATGTTGGGTGAGTAAGTGAGAAACCTTTGTAAACCCTAGGTATGTTGAGGTTTATGCAAAGGAGGTGTAGCATCTGGGATCCGAAAATCATCCCAAATATCTACATTTCTTCCATTTCCAATCTCCCAGAAGCAATATTTTTTTAACTGATTTATGCATGTTAGCAAGTCTTTCCATATCCAGCTATCTGACCTTCTTGGTGTACCATCTATGTGTAATATGTCGGTGTCAGGGTAATATTTAGCCTTTAGTATGTTAACACAAAGAGAGTTGGGTTTCTCTTTTAACCTCCATCCCATCTTAGATATCATTGCTAAGTTAAATTTCCTCATATCTTTTATTCCCAGCCCACCTTCTTCAAGTTCTTTACCTATCGATTTCCAGTCTTTTAGAAAAACTCATTTTTTCCCCCTCTTTATTTAATCCATTTTCATTCTTCCCCCACCAATAATTCCTTTGTATTTTAGTTATTCTGTTACAAATTTTTACCGGTATCTTAAAGCAATTCATTTGATACACGTATAAGGAAGTGGTTACATATTTTATCATCACAGTTTTTCCCGCATCATTGTGTTGAGATCCTTTCCAGGTAAGCATTATATGAGCCATTTTTTCCACTAATGGTTCAAAACATGATATTTTTGATCTATTTGTGAATAGTTGGGAGCTCAAATATTTGTCATTCAAAGGTATAACAGTAACCCCAAGGATCTGTTTCACTCTATGTCTAACATGAGTTTTAGTTTTGGGGCTGAAAAAGACCCCAGATTTAGAAAGATTAATCAGCTGACCTGAGCAAGCGCCAAAATCCCTGAATAATTTAACCAGATTGTGGCAAGATTTTTTGTTTATTTTACAAAACAGCAGACAGTCGTCTGCGAATAAAAGATGACTAATTGAGGGTGCTTTGTGCACAATTTTAATACCTTTGAGCATTACTGAGTTTTCAGCTTGTGAAATTTGCCTAGACAAAGCCTCCATACAAAACAAGAAGAGGTAGAGAGAAAGGGTATCTCCCTGCCTCAACCTTCTTGTTGGTTTGAAAATTTTTTTCGGAGACCCATTTATTAGGACCGCAAGAGTAGTGGTCGAAATACATTGGTGTACCAATTTACACCATTTTTGGTTAAAGCCAATTTTTTGCATTATATGTATGGGGAAGTCCCATTCGACTCTGTCGAAAGCTTTGGACATATCAATTTTTAATCCCATGAAACCTTTTTTAGATTTTGATTTTTGCATCTTACGAATTACTTCATGCGCTATTGTAATGTTTTCTGAAATCTGCCTTCCAGGAATGAAGGCAGATTGATACGGAGAAACAATTTTATCTAAGAGACCTTTTAATCCGTAAGGAACTGCAAGCTCGTCAACGCTATTAGACGAGTCAAGAGACGTATTAGCCAATAATATCTCGATTAGTTTAGCAAGAACGTTAATTAATAGGAATTAATCTAACAAAGACCTAGATACGAAACTAGTACCGTTAGATAGAAGTTGAAAAGTTACGCGAAATGGACTACTCGAACGTGTCATTCGGATACCAGACGGAGAAGTAATCGTTGGATTTATTTGAAGGGAAAAATAGTCATTTTTGCAGCTTAGCCGTCTTGGCAGCCCTTATCCAAGTTGGGTGCCTCATAGAATTCAGTCGGCCTTATCCCTAGCTAAATCGAGAAGATATAATCGAATCTATTTTCTTCATTTATTTCTTATTCTTCTTCTACTTTCTTCTCGTTTTCTTCCTTCTTCTGCTCTTTCTCTTTCTTCTTCTGTTGAAGATCGAGAGACGAATTTGGGATAAATCTTGAGAGGATTAAATCGTGAGGATGTATAAGAGAAGGAGGAGTTGGTGTTTCTGTTAATAATGAATAAGAAAACTGAGTTGTTGTTACAATTTAAGATATGGTTTCTGAAACTAGGATTTGTGGATTTGATTGATATTATGAAGACTTAGAAGATGAAATTAGAGTTGCATGTGAATGATTATAGATGGGTATGACATGAAATAGGGGATACAGAAGTTAGGGTTTGTGAAAAGATGAACTGAATTAGGGTTCTTGAGTTGATTAAGGAATTGTGTAAAATTGAAGATGAAAGTGAAGGTTCAGAAGTCTAATTGAAGATGGGTTTGTTCTTAATTGATGTATGATTGAATTTGTAGGGTTGTGTTAGTGTAAAATCATGAGTTAGGGTTCTGTTCTTCCTTAACTGAAAATAGGGTTCTGTATATTATTTGGAATTCGATTTGAGGAAGGATTAAGATGAGATAGACGGAATTACAAGATGGGTTTGTTAAATTGAAGATTTTGATTGTTGATTTGGGTTCGAATTAGAGAAGTGTTGACTTGAGGATAACTTTAGGGTTTTGCTGAGAATCAGTGATGAAGTTGATTAATGATGGGTATTTGAAGATTGATTAATTTAAGACTACAGCGGCTGGAATTGATGAAGTAACAACTCGGGGGAAGCTATTATCTGTGTAAGTCTTTA
Source organism: Papaver somniferum (assembly GCF_003573695.1). Lineage (NCBI taxonomy): Eukaryota > Viridiplantae > Streptophyta > Magnoliopsida > Ranunculales > Papaveraceae > Papaver > Papaver somniferum. The sequence continues at coordinate 60,754,035 of NC_039365.1, forward strand.
TGTTGCTTGATTACAGTAATTGAAGTTGAATTACTAAGATTCATTGAGTTTATATATTTGTGTTTGGAACTGAGGTTACGACGAATTGGGTATTTCCCTGTTGATGCTTTGAAATATATGATATGTGGGAATGAATTGATTTGTTTGTATACATATGGATATTGACTGGAGTTGAAGTAGACATGGTGGTGTAAGGATGTTTATAGGTCCCTTGTGAAATGAAGGTTCACAGTTTAACATGGTGATGCACTGAAGATAATTGAATTGGTGCAGGTATGTGAATGGTGTTGCTGTCGTGTTGAAGTACAGGGGAACAAATATATGTTACATGGGGTATGTAATCGGAACTGCAAGTGGTATGTTTTGTTGTGCATCTGTTGAGTTGTTGGAATGCAGGTTGTGATTGTTAAGGAACTGAGATAAAATGAGGCAGTCATTGTGTAGTTACAACCATTGGAACTTAAATGTGCAGTTGGTGATATCGAATTGATTTGGCAGTTCAATGAAGGGGGTGAGATGAACTCAGAACTAGTGATGTTGTAGTAATACGAGGATTGCAATGAGTTTGTGGAAGTGAGTGGTTGTATTCTAGTTCATTGTTGAATAACAAGATAGTTGCAAAAGGAGTTGAATTGGTAGTGTAGAAAGACTATGGCTTAGTACTGCAATTGCAGGTAAAGCTTAAATTGCAATTGTATTTCAATTTGTAGAATTCCTTTATAATAAATATTTTATGTTTAGATCAAATGAATATATTGTTATTGGAATGAAATCTGTAATAGAAGTTTAGTTTAGGCTTTAGTCTATTAGTCATCCGAGTCAGATAACTGACTGATTTAATATTAGTTGACTCACTAGTCTGTTTGAGTTAACTCAGTGACCTGACCACACCCTGACTTGTTAATCTAGACCATTGACACTGGATTTTGACTTGACCTTAATTGTTGACTATGTCTGACCGTCATTTTGACTGTTAGTGACTGTTAGTTAACTTAGTTGGATTGGACCTTAGTTAATGGGCCTATTTAGATAACTTGGGCTTAGTATCATGTATTCATAGATTGATATTTTGGACCCCTTATGGTCCGAATTGATCTTTGATTTCTTCTACAAAGTTATAGACATTATTAAGACTTAGCTAATGAACTATGAATAAATCTAATTGGATTAGTAAACCTCTTAGTTATGCTAAAGATAGATAAATAAATAAAATGTGTAGAACCTTAAATGAACCTAGAATCAGAAAGACTCGTATGATTTCTTATGTGAGCCTTTTGGGTAAACTCTTAGAGTTCTTGTATGATTAACAATTAGTTCTGTATTAACAACGATCAATTCAAGGATGAACCAGTATATCGTGGAACTCGAGGTAGGCTTGGCTTGTCATCAAAAGAGGTGGGAATAGTCTAACTCTTTTGAAACCATTGTTATTTCTTTTACAAAAGTTTATGTTTAACAAACTCATACTTTGTCTGTTTTTGCATTACATACTTTGTTTAGTTTGTATTATGATTGTGTTGTTGATTCTTTGAATCTTTCCATGAATTGAAAAGGACTTGTAATGCTTGTCACTATGAATTGTATGGGAAATAAGAATTTCCACGTGTGGTATATATGATACGCTCCTTCATTTATATCTACATGAATTCAACTTTTATGCTTATTAGGTGTGGAAAAATCCGGCATATTAATATAGCTATGTAGGTGTGGAAAAACCCGGCATCACTAATATATATTGTTTGACGAAGGAGTTTGTCCATATACATGTTTGTGCATTTCCAGTGACCTAGTCACTTTGATGTTTGGGAAAACATGAATTGTTTTCCAAATCTTGCTCATGATTTCTTTAAAGTTAAATGTTATTCCTGCTGGGCACCCCTTTTAGGGATGATGTACTCACCCATTCCCACTTTCAGTTTCAGAGACAAATCAGAGTTGCGCAGCGGAAGCTTCGCGGAGTTGACTCCGTTAATTAGTTAACTTCTGCTATGTTTATTATGATATTTATTCTATTTGCAAACCAAATGATTATTGTGTATGTATCATTTGAGAGGAATTCTTGTATATATTTCAGATAGGGGTTAGTTTTTGGGTTAAGTTTTGTAGTAGTTTTCTTAATTGAATGTTTAAGTAAATGATTTAGATTCGTAGTGCCTCTTTATTTAGTTAATCTCTTGGATTAGTCAGCCGCTAGCTTTGGGGGCGCTGCATAATCTACCTGCCATTAGTTTAGAAATAATTTTGTAGGTAGTATTGGCTAGGGCTATATGCCCGAACTCTGCCAGAGTAGTAGGATTCAGGGTTTTTGGAATAAGGGAAATGAATGAAGCATTCATTTCCTTTGAAAGATTTCCAGTTCTGAAGAATGTTTGAACCATGATTATTAAGTCAGGCCCAATGCTTTCCCAATTTTGTTGGAAAAAATTAGGCGGAAAACCATCCGGGCCAGGGCTTTTATCTGGATCCATGGAAAAAAGAGTTTTTTTTACTTCAACTTCAGTTGGAATACTACACAACGTCTCATTATCCAACCGATTTATACAAGTAGGAATCAAATTTATCATATCACAGTCTATGTCAGGGTTCACTGTCGTTGCGATTTTTTGGAAGTGTTCTATTATGCAATCGGAGGTTTCTGTTCTAGTAGTTAGCCAACCATTCTTATCATTATGAAGGGTTTCTATTCTGTTTTTATGAAAGCGTTTTTTAGCTTTATTATGAAAATACTTTGTGTTTCTGTCACCTAGAGAAATATCGTGATCCCTACTTTTGTCCTTCCAGAACTTTTCTTTTATTACGTACCAAGTAGCGAGCTACTTCTTAAGTTCTAGAATTTCAGTAGTCTTGTTCGGATAATTTACCCTTTTATTTGTTTTTTCAAGTTTTATTTTTATTTTTTCTATATTGTTCTGGATGTTTCCAAAACAATTTCTATTCCATAATCTAAGAATGTGTTTTACAGAAGATAGTTTCTTGTTTATAGTGTAGCTTAGGGAACCTTGGACATGGGAAGCCCAACTTTCCTGGATTATTGGCTTATAGTCTTTATATTTTATCCATTATCCAAAATACTTAAACGGCTTAGCTCCATCATTCCAGTGGTTGTAGGTATTCAGGATAATTGGTACGTGATCAGAAGCTAGAGGGCCTAGGTGATTTAAGTTAGAATTAGGGAATTTCATGTTCCATTTTGAGTTTACTAAAGCTCTGTCCAGGCGTTGTTCGATATTATCAATGTTGCTCTATGATTATTTCACGTAAAGGTATATCCTGTGAATCCTAAATCCATAAGGTCACATTTGTTTATAAGATCATTGAATTTTCTTGCTTCGTTTTTCTTAAACAAAAATCTGCTTTTCTTTTCCTCTCCATGTAAAACCACGTTTAAGTCTCCTATGATTATCCATTGTTTTCGCCATATCTTTTATGATTTTCCAAGACTTTAATTTCAGTTTTTTTGTATGGGCTACCATAAAAGCAAGTGAGAATCCAACTACTATCATTTAAATAGCCTGTGATTGTTGCATTTATGTGGTTATGGGAAAAATCATTTATCTGAATGTTTACATTGTTCTTCCAGATTAAGCAGAGACCACCAGCAATCCCTCGGTGGCACTAAGTGATAGTTATAAACATTTACTTGTCTAAGGATGATATGCATTTCCAGATCTGTTGCTTAGTTTTCGATAGGAATAAAACGTCCGGGTTTTCTTTGTTTAAAGTATCTAGTAAGCTATTCCTAGTATCTAGTTTTCCTAATCCCTGACAGTTCCACGATATTATACTAATAAATTGCAGAAAGTATGAAATCACAAGGTAAAATTTAAATAACACAAAATTCATGTAATTTCCACGATGTAATCCTGAAAAGTTTTCATGCTTTGTGTTGTGTTGGTAACTAATCATGAATAGGTAGCAGAATAAATAAGATTCAGTTTTGAGATTAATCTTAGAGTTTGAGTTTTTACTTACCTCTTCAGCAGTTGAGAGAGAAGGATGTTATGATTCCAAATATTGTTTTTGCCACAGAAGTGTTTCCAGTTTCAATACTCGATCCCTCTTTGTGATTGATTTTTTTGATATTCTGATGTTGGATTCTTTCTTTTCTTTTCCTCTGTGCAGGTTCCATGTTTCCATCTTTGGTCTTTGTATGGATCAGCATATTGTTTTGTGTACTTTGTTGATTCCCTGACACTCTCTGGAGTTTTCTTTTTTTCCAGTTGTAGCAAATGGCACCTGGAATCAGATAGATGTGCGTTAGATTTGTGAGAGATTTTAACTGACATTCAGATAATTTAATAATCTTCAAGAAAAGTGATAAACGGCGCGAAAGTATCACTTTTCTGGAACGGGGCGAAAGTACCACTTTTCCTGGAACGAGGTGAAAGTATCACTTTTTCTGAAACGGCGCGAAAGTACTACTTTTTCTGAAACAGGGAGAAAGTATCATTTTTTCTGAAACGGCGCGATAGTATCACTTTTTCTGAAACGAAATGAAAGTATTACTTTTTCTGAAACTGAGCGACAATAATTGCAGACAAACCCCATCTTCAGACTCTTCTTCGGTCGGCCCTCCCACCGTGGCAACGGTTGTAGTTATTTATTGGACCGACCGAGCGAAGCGAGGGAGAACCTTTATATGACCGTTTTTTTGTAAATAGTAAGTGATCAATTGACACAAAAAGATTGGATTTTCTTTTTGGTAGTGTGCACCTGAAAAACCAAAAATGCCCCTCCCTTTTTGTCCAATTAATATGACTTCTTATGTATCCTATTTTTTAGGGGTATAATTGGAAAGCAAACTTTAATATAACATATCTAAAAATCCGTGCCTTGGACTTTTACAAATTTTATCTCGTTGGAAAGGTTATCAAAAAATCTACGCATACACACAACAATATCAAATTTAGAGCTTTTACGAAAAATTCGGAGGTATTTATCATTTTATGCACAATTTTAGAAAATTAAATGTGTATCCATTATGCAAATCACCACAAAAGATACATAATACTTTATATAGCCATATTTTGATTTATGCATCAGCTAATTTTTCCGTTGCAACTAATGTAACGATGTACTCCCTCTGTTTCAAGAAAAACGGAGCGAAAGTATCATTTTTTCTGAAACAGAGTGAAAGTGTCACTTTTCCTGAAACAGAGTGAAAGTGTCATTTTTTCTGAAACAGAGTGAAAGTGTCATTTTTCCTGAAACAGGGTGAAAGTATCACTTTTCCAGAAACTGAGAGAAAGTATTACTTTTTCTGAAACAACGCGAAAGTATCACTTTTTCTGAAACAGAACGACAGTGGTCGCTGACGAACCCCATCTCCATATTCTCTTTCGATCGACCCTCCCACAGTGGCAACGGTTCTACTAATATATGGAATTCTTACTGTACTAGTTTTTTAAATCTTTTTTGCTTGAGAAGTTGATACCTGGGTCTACTCTAGGTGGTTCATGCATGATAACAAAATTTTGCCAGTTCAACCTCAAAAAAGAATGTTAGACATAAAAAAACAATCCTGTTATATGGGCGGCAGATTTTATTAGAGTGCGGCGGGTAATAGGACAAAAAAGGTCATTACATGGTATTTTGAAGTGCCCCTTATCCAAAAAACTTAAAATGACTAATTAACCCTTACATAGTTTAGTATTGATAATCTAGCTTAGTATTAATGATTAATTTTCACTTCAATTAACTCTAAATCAAAACAAAATCAGATTTTTTAGGGTTAAATATTTTTTCCATTTTCAGAGCTAATTACGGTTAGAATTTTGCTCGCAACCAACCGTAAATCTTAGTTACGGTACGTAAAAGATGAACTACCAACCGTAATTGGATAAATTTGGGGGGAAACCCAATCGTAAAACCAGTTACGGTTGGTAACCAAATGTTCGAGACGAACCGTAGCTTAGTTACGGTTCGTAAACTAAAATGGTTACCAACCGTAAGAGTATTTATGGTTCATCTCGAATTTTAGTTATGAACCGTAATTGGTGACTTTTCTGAACTCTGAGTTCCAGGGTTATTTACGGTTCGTAATTCTGGTATCGACATCAACCGTAAGTTCACTTACGGTTGAAAAAAAAACGTGACTGAAGAAAATTCTCAGATATAAGAACATACGGTTAGTAATAGTTCAATTACCAATCGTAACAACATCAGAATCTCCAGTTACGGTTCGTAATTGAGTTAAAATCAACCGTAACTTACATAAACCCAGAAATTTCAATTTTCATCAAAAATCCTAATTTTTGATAGAAATTAAACTTAAATCGAACAAAATAAACCAAATCGCAACTGAGTTTTTCAAAACATACCTCATAAAAGTCATTACACTACATTTGGTTAATTTTCGAATCGTCGATTAATCGAAGACGATGAAATTTTGAGTTTTAATGGAGGTTACGGTTGATGGAAGGAGGAGAAGAGAAGAAGAAAGAAAACAGATTTTCAATTTAGCTTTGATTTAGGTTAAAAAATGGGGAGGGTAATCTAGACAATTTACACCCCCTATAAGACATCCCCTAACCAACTAGAGGGATATTATTATCACACTGCCGCCCCTCTGATAAAACCTGCCGCCCCTATAGCAGGATTGAAAAAAAAAAACTCAAATGAGTATTTTCACGTATTAATCAACGGAAAATATGCTCCCTTTTAACACTCAAAAGAACACATCCACTGGGCCATGGCCAAAGCCGACTTCCCATTAGAAAGCAACCACATAACCGAACTTGTTAAAACAGGTCGGCGCCGGCGTCGGATACATACAGTTACCCTGAAACCAAACCTTTTTCTTTATACCCTAAAACCCGAACTCGTTAAACAGCAAAAAGAATTTTCAACGAAACATATAAAAAATAGGTTCTATCAAGGAACACATAAAGAGTAAAATGCCATTACTAGTTACACAAAATGATTGCATTGATGAAATAAACCAACCACATCAGTATACACAAATTAGAACCCCTGACTTTCAAACTGGTTCAGAACAATTGTACACTAACAAGAAATGAAGGAGCATGGGCATGGCACAAGATTCAAGTACTCTATCACATCTCCGCTTTTCAATTACTTACCAAAATGTTTCGTCCCAAAACATGTGACGAGAAACAAATGCACATTCACAAAACTCAATCAGGTACCTAGAATCAGATCATCATCCTCAGTTGGATCTTAAGAATTTTTTGGAGATATCTGATTTTACTTTACAACCTAAGGAAAGAGCTTTGTGTGCTATACCGTCAATTTCTTCTTCCTTCTTCTCGTATACAAAGAAAGCTGTGAAAGCAAATAGAACTCCTGCATTTTATTTAAGAAAAGTTTAGTCGGCTGTTCAAGAAACCCTAAAATTTGTGAGCTCTATTGTCAATGGATGAGTGTTAACGTTGTCGTTTTGTTTGCTTGCTTGTAAGATAGGTGACAAAGTACTCATAGAATAGCAGTATGCTGAACAAACTCAGAGATTTAAAATATAAACTTCACCAATCCATACATGTGCAATCCTCAATATGATGAATGCTAGAGAAACAAAACAAAACAAAACAAAACAAAACAAAACAAAGAGATGGTCACTGACCTACTAAGTATATGCACTGAATTGATTTTGATCCAAGGAAGCTCAAGAATAACAGAGACGAAAAAACCTGTTTATGTCAAAAGTGCATAAGAGTGTATTAGATAAATAAAAGCAGTTCATCTAACACGGTCAACAAGATCCCACCATGTGATTTTGGCCAAACTTTAACCATTCTGGTAGGACTATGAAGTTGACCATTAAATTCAGAATATATAAAGTACACGTAAATGCTGGAATACCTTAACAAATAGGGTCCAGTCCTTCCCCTTGCAAAGTGATTGTAAAGTATTGGCGATTGAGTTCCAAATGGACCCAACAAACAGAGCATTCCGGTGACACCTTTCCTCGGAAAAGTGGAAACTCGATGAAGGGATTTTCTCAATTGAATAGCCAAATCTGTAAAAAAATGAAAAACATATTTTCAGAGATGAAAAAAATATGGGGTATGTCATCTTCATTATATGCCTAGAGGCCGGTAAAAAGGAGGTCCGGAAAACTGGGTCGAAAGATGAACATGTAAATTTCGCAAAGTTACTATAGAGAAGATGTATATAGTAGACGTGGGCCTTACTATCAAAAAAAAAAAAGACGTGGGCCTTACAATTTAGAAGGTAGAAAGCCATGGACAAACAAGAAGAATGTTGTCACCATAAGAAGCTTTGAAGCAGCGGTAATGATGGTATACTCAGTTGCAACAAAGTAATAGTAGAAAGCAATCAGGACAATCAGTGCACTGATTGTCTGCTTTCGATCCCTCCATAGAAGTGTGTCAGCAGCTGCAAAATCGCAATAGCAGAAATTAATGAATCATCATAAATTTATTCTATTGAAAGTGTGTACACGTCATTTTTCTTTGCACTTCTTTGTGTAGATTCAGCAAGTAGCTCACAAAACTAGGAGTCATTATGGACGATAGCGTATACTAATGATTTGAAGGTAGATAAGGATACACCAGCAGTCAAAGGGTATGATAACTGGACATGCACAGAAAGCGAGAAATCTCCAGACATCAACTTCAAATGGAAAAAGAAAATGAAAACAATAAAGGAATGGGTTCATACCCTTTCCACTTCCGAGTAACAAATAAGATTTGGATGGTCCTTCTCTCTTTGTTAAATCAGCTCTTAAGTGTGAGTATGAGTCAATTGTTCTCTTCAGGCCCTCCTACATTCATCAGTCAAAACATTGAAGTAAGCAATGGACTGATCAGCTAAACCACATCTTGTGCAACTCTATTGACCAACTCCAAAAGAGCACACTCAACGACTACCAGGTCAAAAGTAGCATGTGTAAAAGTTCATGTGAAAAAAATCAAGGAACAGAATGTTAGGAACGCTTTTAGAGACATACCTGAAGTGAGACAATGGGTGTATAAAAGATCCGGTCCTTGGCTTTCGAACAACTGAAAGTTCTGTTGCATGTGAGCAGACTAATCCTTGAAGGTGTCAGTTGTGGAACAGGCATCCCGTAGGGCCCTAACACCTTATACATCAAAGCTACCAACTGCGCTATCGGCTTCATGACAGGGGCTGGAATCTTGATACTTGGTCTGTTAGGGTAAAAAAATTATACATAGAAGCTAATAATATGGAAATAATTACTTAAGTAAATCCTTCCATTCTTTATTTCAAGAAAGCTTTAGCTCAATAAGTAACTCAAGGTGTACCTCTCGTAGCCAAGACCATCAAGGATAACTGCGACAAACTCCCAAAACTTCATTGGTTCCATATTGGTGATAAAGTAGGCCTGCAAGCAAGCATCAGAGTTTAAAAATTTATATCCTAGAACATGGACTGACCAGCGAAGTACTTAAATGGATTTGATGATTAATTCAGAAAACATACGTAATTTCCCAACTCTGGATACACTGTGATAAGTTATAAATGAGATGTACTACGTTAAACTATCTAGTGCTTTATCTTTGTGCACATTGACAGCTGACCCTCCCAGTTCTTAAATATATCCACTGCAAATATTAGTACCTGACCAGCAGCTCTTTCCGCAATTTCCCCTCCTGAGGATAGAGCTTTCTCAGCACATATATGGGCATGAGCCACGTTTTCAACATACGTGAAATCATAGAGGTTATTGCCATCACCAATGATGAACTGATAAAAAAATTTAAAAACCAAAAGAGATAAAGAGTTATGTTCTATAAGAGAAAGCAGATATTCCAAAAGAGTTAAACTTTAGGTGATGCAAGTCAAGGGTAAGATTATCTGACTGAAACTGAGGTTTGTAAGCAAATATGCTACCGTGCCATTTGATGTATCCTTACTTTAGACTTTCCGGCTCTTGCAGCAGTAACTAAAGATGGAACCAACAGCCTATCACCAGGACCAAAAATGCTACTAGGGCGTATGCAGCATGTTAGGAGCCCATTTTCACCGTTTGCCTTTAAAGCCAACATCTCTCCTTCAGTTTTAGTTGCTGAATAGGAATCATTGTGCTGAAAAACAAGTAAAAATCTGATTGAATAAAAAGAGTGCGAGTTGTACGATACAATTAAAATTGTAAAACATCCAACATCAGTCTAAAAATATTTTTCATAAGATGACTCAGCACGAGAATATCTTGCACATATATCTATCAGCACAAAACCAGGCGTAGACGGTATAAAATGCACAGCTTATATGTGGAAAACCTTAGATGGGTAGGGCATTGATTCATCTGCATTATCTGTACCATGAACCCCATCAAAGACGACACTAGGAGAGCTAGTATGGATGAGTCTCTTCACTTTGCACTCAACACAGGCATCAATAACGTTCTTGGTTCCTGAAATCCCATTTGAAGCAAATAAGAAAACAAACATCGAAAAATGAACTTTTGAAGCATTTACTACTAAAGTCCTAGGTTTGCGCATGAAAGCACCACTCTTTACCTTCTACATTGACTGCGTAATGCAGCTTGTGATTGTTGATCGATGAATCTGGAGCAGCCATGTGGAAAACAACCTCTGCCCCTTCCAAGGCTGCAGAAACAAACAGTATGGCTCGGAAGATTACATATAAAGGAGAAGGTTCTACGGGAGCCAATATGGTAATGTCTTATCACTGCTGTAGATACATAAATTTTTCATATGACCTCAACAATAAAAAAACCACTTAATTTTCAATAGATAGCCAGTAAATACAAATCAACCTCACTTAATTTTCAATAGATAGCCAGTAAATACAAATCAACCAGCTTAATGAACTCATAATCATTTATATAGAGAATATCAATGACCTTTAATCACTTGGGCTTTGTCTCGAAGATCCGCAGAGACATACTGAGCACGGCCTGATCGAAGAGCTTCACCAAGAACTCCTTCTTCCTCATATGGCTCAAGCTTAATTTCGGACCCTAAATCGGCAACTCTAACCAACCATTCCCGTGATTCAATGAGCATTGTCACCAAATGACGGGCCGCAAAACCCCTCCCACCTGTCACAACACAATATCTCTCCACCCCAACCATCTTGTATTTAATCCTTCTTCCACTCTGCAAAATCATAACGAAACTATTTTCAAAAAACAAGAAAAACATAACAGAAGAAAAAGAACTGAACAAAGATTTAAAAAGAAAATATCTGAACTTCGAAAAATGGTGTCCACTTGAAACTATTTTCAGAATTCAAAATAAACGACCACATAACTGAAATGGCTACAACTAACATGCAGACTCCCTGCACTCCCAACCATCGAACTAATTAAGTTCCAAGGCAAACCTATCAAGTAACCTACATATATCTCATGAACTAACACCACATTGTGATAGTATTTTAAAGTTCTGTTTTTGATGTTTCAAATCACAATAAGAGATGGTCTTTCGAAACTTCAAAGTTTCACCTAGGATCACCACTAAACACATCAAATGCTTTAAGCATACTAGTCTAGATGCACGCACGCGCGGTGCACCTGCCGTTCCATTCAAAACTGTTATGTAAGATGTCCCTTAAACCACTTAAAAACTGTCAAAACTCGATAATGAAACAATCACATACACATGCAAACTGTCAAAGTTCACTGGAATATCAAATGTACACTTTCCATGTAACTCAGCTATCAAGTAGGCACACACTTTTCATGGTTCCTATTACTTCAGGGACATTTCAGACTAGATCAAAATGTTAAGATTAAGGTCATCATAGATCGAAATGCACATCATAGAGAGAGAACCCTCGCGCTGGCGGAAAGAGTTTCTCCATCCCGTGTTAACTCAATAGCTATATGTGGAATGTGGTGGTGAAGTTACGGGTCTCAATAGTTGAACAGCAATTTAAGGCAGATTTAAAGGGATTTTTTTTTTATTTGAATCTGAAAAAAACTGTAATAATTAGACAATGCAGTGCTGATGAACCATTCGAAATGCAAACACATCCTCAACATGTATGTCAGTGGCCTCATATAGCTTCATCAACAGACAACAGTCATTTCACTTGTTGGAGACAGACTTATGTATAAACTTTTGCCAAGCTAAAATCAGTCAGTTACAATGAGTCAATGATGCTGTTTGAACACATCAGCAGAAAGTATTTTACTATTTTCTAGTGGAATCGCACGCGCTGCATACCTTAATTCTGCAATACTATTTACCGGTAAGATATTTGTTTAATCGCAAAAAAATGACCACACAATTCCCTCTGATCACATATGTGAACTGGAGGACCTATCTAGTAATTAGTGAACCACCTCCAAGCACAAAATACATGCAAACTAAATCATACTTCCAACACTAATTGCAGTACTGAATCCTAAAGTCTCTCTCTTGGGATAGTCTGCTAGAAGTTGTAGATGTCGAAGTTATAGAACTCTCACTATTTCCTCGAATTGACACTCATTTCTTCTATTTTCTATTTTTGTCACAAAAAGTGCTTTCTCTTATATTGTAAGAAAGTCCCAACCAAAACATTAAAATTTCTGACCTTAATGCTGTTTTGTGGTTGGCCTTAAAATTTCTTATATGGTTGAACTTATATGGCCATAATTTTCAACTGTGGATCAAGTACCTAAGCAAAAGCATAATTTTTTGCTACTGTATATGAGTTCCCATCAAACGGAAATGAAACTCATTATATTAAATTTCTAATCAACGCACATACTGCATGCAAATGAAACTCATTATTAACTACTTTCAATATTCTTTGACACATTTCATCAAACAAAGCACCATGGAAATCCTTTACAAATTTACCTGATTTAATTTAGTTTCCAACTGTGAGGTACTAACAGTTATCTATTCACCAGAAGAAGAATATTTTTGGGAAACTTAAGCAGAACATCCTGAATTCAATAGATTAGATCAAATATACTGGAACAAATACATTAATTAAAACTGATAAAAAAACAACAACTCTAATTTACTTACCAAAAGATGGTTTCTACAAACTGCTTTTGAAGATAATAATTGATGTAGAGTTAGGGCCGGGTAAATCGAAATCTCAGGTGGAAAGTTAATAAATCTACAATCGAAGTAATGGGTTCATATACAAATCATGATTTTAATTTGGGGAAGAACACTGTGATTTTATATGAGGGTGGTCTGAAGTTGCAGGCATTCTGGAGAAAACACTATATGTGGAGGGGCAGCTTAGTAAAGATGAGACTTCATATAAAGATCCAAAATACTATATGTTCAAGTTCATGACGATTTCTGAGATCGAATCTTAAATCAAAATGTCATGTGGCATGCCCAAAATTTAATCTTAGTACATAAATTAGTTTGGGGATGATAACAAACACCATTCAAAACTACAAACACTTTCAAAAATTTCAAACAAGTCAATTGTGAAATACACACACAGCATATGGAACATCTGCTTCCACATTTTTATAATGAAAATACTGAAAAACAAATCAATGTAGCTTCAATCAATGGTGATCGCATACCTCTTTGAACGGGCAATGCTACAAGTTCTAATCGCAGAAGCTTAAGATCCAAATCTGTTTTACAATTTCCTTCGATTCTACCAAGAAAACCCTAATTTTCCTTTTTATTGAGAGCGAATGTGATAGAAATCGAGAGATTGAGATTGAGATCGAACTAGAAAGGAGAGACTACAGAGACCTTTGAAAGTAAATTATTCGTGGTAGTATATTCTATTTGATATGTTTCCTTTAAACAAATGTTTACAGCAGCAAATGTTTGTTGTTGAAATCGTGAACACCACAACAGCTTTGAGGAAAGATCACCAATATTAGCAACTCGTGAAATAGATGTGTACATGTCGATGGGTTTTCTAATCCTTTATTCTTTGGTCTTTGGGCAATTGGTGGCTGGAAAATATCCCCTTAAAATCCTTGCATTTTCTACAGTTACAACACATATCCACTCTTCCTTCCTTCTTCGAACAAATAGTTATCTTTATATAGTGAGCAAGTTATCTGAAGTATTTGTTTAAAACACAATTTCTCTACAAATACAATCTCTCAATAATACATATCAAAACCTGTTTAACATGCCACAAATTTTAACTACCGTATAGATGGATCAAATAACAACACAGAATATTACTGCAAATGAGTAGAGAGATTGAATTATCACAATACTTCTATTGTTCCAACAAACCAAATAATACCCATATAACTCTCCCTCTCTCTGTGAAGACATTAAATGTATGAAAAGCTACGACAAGACTGTACAGACAATTATTTTCAGAAGGTACCGACTACAAGGGTCAGAGTTCATATGTACCATGCCCAGCAATAGGCAATTCCAAGTTCTGCAAAGAAGCCCAGTTTTCAAGACATTGTTTGATCCGTATCATCTCCTGAAGCTGTGAGAATTATACATTGGACTAGCTAGAAATGCAGTGGAACCCATTGCAAATCCCTAACCAAATCCCGAATAGGACTAAGCACACAAGTATGTCGATAGCAATAATAATTCGAACTTGGCGCCACCACACTCTACGTGCATGTTCTCGGCTTGTTTTGATTCTCGCTGAGTTTGAACACTTTTGTATCGACATCGCCAGACCTTGGCTATTAGCTTCAATACTTCCAACATCAATCTTTACACCTCGATCTGTAGATCTCCGCTGTTCATCAGAACCACCGGCAACCTCCACTATCCTATCCTTCATTTTCTTCCTGTCATGCTTGTTAGGTTTTCCCAGAAGTGGCATCTTCGTAGATGTGGCTCCTTCAGCTTGGTTGTTCGGATTACCTTCAGGAGATGGAGATGGACCTGGATGTGATGATGGATTCTCACCCATCCAAATACGTCTTGATTGAGATACCTGCTCTAATGATGATATCAAGCTCCGGATAACAGGAACCATTTGTTCTTGGAGGCAAACAGAATTTAATCCCGACATACTTCCCTTTAAGCCATTCTTCGTATCTCTTGTAATCTTCTTAAATTCATCCTTTATATGTTCTAAAAACTGAAGGACCCCCGCATTTCCAAGACCCTCGTCCACAATTGTGAAGTATATATGTTCATCCTCCATTAGATAGCCAAAAGTCCTTTTCCTAATGGTCTGAGAGTACCAGACGTGGTAAGGAGGAGATCTTTCTAAGCACATAGCTGCTAAAGTTTCAATCTCATTATCTCCACAGGTGTAAGAGTAGAGAATCCGGTTTCCCTTTGAAACACAGCAATAGTAAACAGATTTCTGGACTGAACTCATGATGTTATAACTGACTAACAGTAACTCGGCCAAGTGTGATAAACTAACTAGAATACACCAGACCTCGTGCACGCCTAAAGAAAACCATTCATTCTCGCCGATTCTTCATATCCCGGACAACAACAATAACCTCTAAGTTATAAAGATCCGAAAGGAGATGTACCGAACAAATCCTTCGACCATGAAGCTAAAAACCTGACAAAATTCAACTACTTCGTCTGTAATGGTATCAAAGGCCAGCAAAATATGCCAGAAAAGTTCTAATACAAGGAATTCGAAATCAAGAAAAACATCGAGCATCTTTCTGTGGTTTCATCACAATTTATTTTCTTTTTCTCCTATTAAGGTTTTAACTGTACCAAAAACTGGTTCAGATGTCTGGATACCACAATCTTCCTGAAACTTAACTAATTCTCATTCTAGGGTCTCATAATCTGCCAAAAAAAAGAAGAAGCCTATTTCAGCAATTCGAAACTAGAAAAGTATGTAAGCATTCCTCTCAAAGTTTGATTTAAGAGAAATAACAAAGTGTCAAAGCCCACAAGATAAATTCTCGCTACCCAAAACTCAAATTTAGATACTAAATATCTTATAGCAGGAAAAGTTTACTATCTTCAAAAGACATACCTGTTAATGCCTCCTCCGTCTCTATCCAACCTATCCTTAAAAACTGAAACTGAGTGGATAATACGACTGATGATCTGTAAAGAGATTAACCGTTAGAAGATAATCAAAGGGACTAGAATTTGTTCATGAGCACCTCCACTGGTGACTCATTTTGGCACAAAAGGCGTGGTTTACATACACTTTTACTCATACTAGGACTTTACAACGAGGATTGTGGTACCTTTATTAGGAGATGATCCAAAGGATCATTCCGGTTGAGATTTTTTACGCGACATGTGAATCATCCTCACTGAAAATCACCCCATTCTAGAACTTGTTCCCCTTTAATACACTGTCTGGAAGTAAATGGTGTTTGAATGATTCATTTCACCATTTATTGCAGGTACTAAAATGAATTATTTTACCAAATGTTACTACCAGTGGCTAATGCGGTAATTTTTTTAGAATGACCTGCTTTTTGGTTAAGAAAACCTACATGATGAAGTAACTTCAACTCAACTGCTGGATCATCTCCACTCAAGCCTCAGAGGCCATTGTAAAGACATCACTAAGCTATAATAGAAAATTCCCTGGTTGCACAATGAGCAACCGACTATACACTATTTTGCGAAGTTAGTTCTATTTGTTACATAGCCGCAAAGACCATTCTAATCAAAACTGTTCCAACATTCATTAGCTGTAACAACTACCACTATACAATACTAAATCACATTGGTGTGTCTCATAAAAAATACTTAAAGCAAATTCCTAACATGCTACTGCAGTTAGGAAAGGATTAGCGTTTCCAATTAGAATCTCTATCAATTATCTATTAAACTAATGACACAATTAGGGTTTCCAATTGGAATCTCTATAGATTATCAATCAAACTAATGACAGGAGAGGAAGTATAACAGTTAACTGAATTTCACACCCCTATAAAACAACCATAGACATGGTAATTCTACAAATACTAAGGCGTTACCGATAAACTAATATCACATAATAAACTGGTTCCAAATTTCATTCTACGCACCAAAACTGAACATTGAATCTCAGAATATTTGAAATTTCCAAAGTCAAATCGATCTTAAAAAACCACTGATGAAAATGATGTCGAAAAAACTCAATTCTAATTTTGACCAGCTCAGAATACACGGATAATTTGAACACAAAGGGGATACACGGAGAAGCTCATTTCTAAACAAAATCCACATAATTCAAAAGAGAGAAAAAACAGACCTGAGAAAAGAATTAAACTGGTCATTCAACGTCTAGCTCCTCTCTTTTTCTCCTTCTCGTGAAGTCTACCAAAATTTCTGTATTTTGGCAAGACTTCACTTTGAACCCTAATTTACTTGGAAAAAGTCCTTCATACAATAGGGAATGGAGTCAATAGACCTAAAAGTCACGTTTGGATGTCTTTATTTCTCTTTATCAAAGGGTGTTCTTATATATACCCCATAAAATACTAACGATACCCCTTATCTATATACCCAACGGGCCCAACCTTTATCTACCTACCCAAACGCATCTTCTCTCTTCACCTTTGTGAGAAATTGATAAAATTTTCAGATCTTGTGTCTTCTTCCTCCTGACGGTAAAAGTTTCCAATCATAGTCTTTGATTTTGATTTCACCTTAATTCTAGCTCGTAACAAAGCCCAATTTTGGGTTTAATTTCCTTTATTTGGGATTTTTTTTTAATTTTTTTTTTTGATCAGACAGCTGGGATTAAAAGAGACTCAAAAAGAAAAAAAAAAAAAACTAGCTACAACCTACTCCCGATAGTACAATTTTCTTTCTCTGTCCTCCCTGATTATATTACTCAGTTCAGGCGAAAACTCTGTTACATTAATATTCACCCACTTACTAGGTGGATGGGACCTAACTAACAGGTCTGCAGCTCTGTTAGTTTCACGATAAATATGAGATAGTTTCATCTGGTTATTTTCTTGTTGTTTTGTTAGTGGCGATGGACTAGCGAGAAGTGGAAACCAAGTGAAATGAAGTTAATATGGATTGTCTACAAAAAAAAATAAAAAAAATTCTGGTATTTCATTCAGATCAAATAAGTTGATATTTGTTGATGTGATTGTCCATTACATGAGATATCCCTGCCTTCTTTCATGGCTTCACTGTCATTTTCTTTGGCTTGATTTGGCACTTTCTTTGATGTTGTTGTACAAGTTGTTCTTGTAGATAGTTTTTCCCACCTAGATAAATCTCTCTTTGTAGATGTATCTCTAGTCTCATGTGCTTCAGTTTGTTCATTTGTCGGGCGACCCTTGGTGGCAAATTTTCCTTTGGGTTCTTGCATAATTGTTTTACTTGGATTTGTAACCCCCCCTCCCCAACCCCAATAAAAATTTGCGCCCCCTTTTTCGTGTACAGAACCATAGATACTTCCAGTGTTCATGTATTCAATCTAGAGAAATATGACTACAGTTCGTGTGGTTGTTGAGGATTTCACAAGCACACAGGGTAGCCCATGAGTTTTCCACGCATATGTAGGAATGTATCATTTTTTTGTTACATAATTTTTGAAAGAAGGTATAGATATCAAAAAATTCTAATAATTCAACAATTTTTATGTTCATCAAATTATAACTAACATAACTATCTAATGGGATACCATTAGTATTTTATGTGGGTATATAAAGGAACAACAATCAAAAAGAATATACTAAATCTGAATCTTTTTTTTCCTAGTTTGTCTAGGTTGCCCCTGCGTAGGTGTAGTGTTTTTTTTTATTAACAATCTCCATTTTGTTAAAAGCAATCAAATTACATGGAGAATGATAAGTACATCATCAAAGTGAATAGAAACAACATATCGTACTGTGTTAGTACAAAAACTTATATTCCAACGAGAAAATTCGGTACACCGAAAACATAGCCCAAAACAAGTTGTAGTGAACCGATAAATCGGAAAAGAACGGTTTTTAGGATCATAGTCCAACCATTTTGAAAGTTGTCTTCAAAAGAAAGATGAGCTCCATCGAAAGAGGATTTTTTTTTGCCCAAAGTCTTGATTCGGTAAAGATTCAGTTGGCCGAAAATTATCCATGATGTACTTAAACCCCATCGTGATGATGCAGATAAAAAACGCCATGAAAGCGCATAAATATGCCAGAAAGCATGGAGGACGAAACATTCTAAGCCTTAAAAACTTCAAATCCGAACTAAAAGCTTCAAAACTTCACTGCATAGAAAGAAAATAGCAAACTAAGACTAATACTTCTTAGATCCACTGAGTAGATCCGAGCAGTTTTTCGTTTGCCGGAAATAGGGTTTTTCTTGCCTAAAAAAATCGCTTTAAAATAGGTGGAGAGAGAGAAAGATAGAGAAAGTTCGACGTCTTGTGTAAATATAGGTTGTGATTTGCATGAGTGTTGTTAATCACCCTTTTTGGCTAATAGTTATATATGTTCAAACACGTCTTTTGGTGTATTTCATGTCGATGATGTCATGAAGAAAAATATATATAACAAATTCGAGATAAAAGTTTATCAAAATGTCATTTTTGGAACAACAAAATTGCAATGAGCTCTTAACCTAAGCATGGGAGCTAAATTAACATTTGCCTTGAATCGTGCGCAGGTGTATTCCAACCAATATTAATAGTGTGAAGTTTATTTACTCTGTATATAGTCCGTGGAGCGGGCTGTATTGTTAGCGTTGGATTCGTCTTATCTTTCTAGCTAGCAGCGGTCATGCAGGTGTTCTATTTGTTTTTTTCTTGCTTTTATAGTCACATGCCAGTTTTATGGTCTTGCATTCATAAATTTGTTTTATAGTGTCTCCTTATATTTTAAACGGGTTGTTTTCGGATTTCTAAAAATATTAGTGAATACACTTAATGTTTTACAACGTGATTTTTGGCGAGGTAAGGATGTGAGATGTACCTAGCCAAGGAGAGGATAACTTATATCGTGTATGTTGTTTGCCTTTAGAATTAATTACAATTAGGAGAGTTAATTATCGAAATTAGTTCATTTAGTACTTAACATCACTTGCAAGCGTGCATCTAGACGTAGCCACTTGATGTCTTGATGATCGTTAAATGTTAGGGTTGGAAAGCTTATATATATATATATATAATCCAAATGTTATGTTATGAGACACTTATCTAAATTATTAATCTATCAAATCGTTTAACGATTTTAGGCTAGTTATTTGAGCTATAAGGTTTTTACTCTCTGAATCAGGAAGGTTACGCTTTTGTTAGAGCACTGCTCGGTTGAACCCACTAAGCAATGATATGTCAAGTTTGACTGACAAGTTTAGTTCCAAAACTCGGTCGTTTGAATTGTTTACTGAAGTCAACTTGTTGGATTAGACTTGGGACATAGAAATATTGGGACAATTTCCAACTACTCACCAAAGAGTTAAAGACGTATCAAAGACGAATGAATACATCATCTTTTGAATCAAGGATAAAATCTATTGGATTTAACTTGTTCAATTTCTGTAAGTTCTTACAGTTATGTCTATTCACAACATAACATGCGAAGTTTGTTTTACATGGCTTTAATTGTTTATATGAATTGATTGTTTTTATGATCTAAGTATCAAAAGGAAGGATATATATCGGTTGTTTCCACAACTTATTGTATTAAGCTACGTAGTATAGTTTTCTATATTTTCGTGATTTCGACATAACACTAATATGACTCTTGTCATGGATTAGTGTTGAAATTTCATAAAACTAAATATATCTATCTAGTGGTGAATCTAGACTTTGAATATTCATGTTAGAAAAGTTATTTTTAGACATGATTTGGAGTTTGTTTAGACTAGAATTAAGTTTATGTATCTAATGGGATTATGACTGATTCCAAGCTTGCAAATTTCAAAATCTCTTCATTTTAAATTCTTAAGGGATATTTTGCGATTCCTCCCCTCCCAAGATCGCTAATTTGCGTTTCCTCCCCAAATAGATAAAAATTAGTGTTTCCTCCCATCGTCAAGAGTTCCATCCATTGTTTGATTAGATGCGCCAGCTAACATATACACGTGGAAAAAAGCTACACGTGGATCCCCCCCCCCCAAAATACCCTTATCTTCTCGATTGGTTAAACAACAGCTCAACTTTCCCAAATCGCAAAAACCCACCCGATTCCATTCTTCATATTGCTCTAGGAAATTGAAAAAACAGTCCATGCTTTCTTTGTCAAGTTATCATTTGATAGCCACTTAATGACCCAATCCTGCAGATTAATATTTAAGGCACAATCATGTTCAATAATATCTGCATAAGGGGTAAGAGACCAAACAGCCTTAGAAAATTCACGGAGCAGAATGATATATTCAGGTGATTCAGTAATACCAGAGTTACACATATTACAAGAAGTATATCATGACCATTTGAGAATCTAGCAAGAACAGATTTAGCTGGAAGAATGTTTTCATGACACTTCCCGGCAAAAATATGTACTTTGGGAAGAATAGGAAGCCTCCACAGAGATTTGTAGACAGGATTACTACTCTGGGATTATTCATATAGTAATTTTGGCCATAGATGATTTTATAGGCCGATTTTACGGTAAACATACCATTCTTAGTGTGCAGCCAAATAATTCAATCGCATCCTGATAAAGGAATCCTAGTACCTAGTATATTACTAGCATTCCGTGGTGTGAAAAAAGCACTCACTAGGTCTGTATTCCAAGTTTTTGTTTCTTTATCAATAAAGGCAGAAACAACAATATTAGGATTAGGATTAGAAACCGATTTAAGTTTTACAACATTTGGAATCCAATTATCTGTAAAAGCGGATATACTATCACCATTCCTAACTTCCCAGATGGAGTTATGCATGATAACCTCAAGACAACGGCTAATACTCCTCCAAGCCCAAAAACAATCTACCTTCTTAGCGCATGAAGGGGATGACAATTTTTAAAATACCTACACTTCAGAAAAATAACCCATAGAGCATCAAGATTATGAATAAAATTCCAAGCAATTTTAGTTAACATAGATAGGTTAACACGTTTAAGGTTGCGAAAACCTAAGCCTCCTTGGTATTTATGGGTACAAATTCTTGGCCAACCTCTTAAGTATAGACCCCCAGCTTTATACTTGCCCACCAAAAGTCTCTTTGAGAAGACTCCATACTATTAATTATATTATCTGGTATGGTGAAAGTATTCATATGGTAAATAGGTGAAGATTTTAACACATTTTGAACCATCACAGATCCTACCTGCTTGATTAAAGTGTTTTCCTTTTCATTTTGCTACTCTTTTGTCAAAGTGTTCATTGAGATGATTAAAAGAGTCTGATCTAGCTCTAGAAATGAAGAAGGGAATACCTAAATATTTTTTATTTAGAGCTATTTTCTTAACTTTTAAATCATTTATGAGAGAGACATCATGATCAGGATAGACATTATTACTAAAAAAACAACCTGATTTATGCAGGTTAATAACTTGTCCTGAAGCAATACTAAAGTCCTTAATTAAACTCAATAAATTAAGTGCTCCAGTATAAGAGGCTTTAGCAAAAATGAGATAATCATCTGCAAAAAGTAGATGACTGATACTCGGGGCATCCTTAGTGACCTTTAAACCATGAATGAGTTGACAATTTTTAACATGAATGAGGTATCTAGATAAGGATTCCATGACAATGATAAACAAGTATGGAGACAGGGGATCTCCCTGTCTCAGACCCCTTGTTGTCTATAAGTTTCGCACGGAGAGCCATTTAACATGATTGAAACAATGGTTATACTAACACATTGATGTATTAAATCACATCAGTGTTATGAAAAACCAAAAACTTTAAGAATATCTCTAAGATAACGCTATTCAACTCTGTCAAAGGCCTTAGACATATCAAGTTTAAGGCCCATGATACCCCATTTTTTATTTTTATTTTTCATTGTGTGCACCAACTCATGAGCAATAACGACGTTATCCTGTATGTGTCTCCCTGGGACATAAGCATCCTGAAATGGGCTTATCATTTTGCTCAAAAGGGGCTTCATTTTATTTACAATAATCCTGGAGATTATTTTTTAATTGGAGTTACACAAATAAATAGGTCTAAACTCAGTAGTACTAGAAGGATTATTAACTTTGGGGATTAAGGACAAAAAAGTGTGATTCATCTCATTTAAAAGATGTCTGGAATCAAAGAAACTGTTAACAGTTTTCCAGGCGTCATATATTAAGAGATCAATGTTATCTTTGTAGAACCCAGGAGGAAAACCATCGGGCCATGAGGCAGTTCAGGGAGTCATTTGGTTAATAGTATCAATAATTTCCCGTTTAGTAATCGGTCTAAGAAGGTTTAAATTATCATTACTAGAGATGCAAGAGTCAATCCAATTAAGAATCTCAGGATTTTTATAAGGATTTGAGGAAGTCCAATAGAACTGAAATGGGACACCAAAAAGGTTTTAATATCATCTCTATCATTAACCCACTGGTCATTATCCAATTTGAGAGCACTAATATGGTTAAAATGCTTTCTCTTATTGGCATAATTATGATAACCCAGTATTCCTATCAAAGGATTTGAAGAAATCTTGTCTAGATTTTTGGGCATAAAAGTATTCTTCGACTTTTTTCCAGTGTTCTAGATCAAACTCTACTTGTTTAATAAATTCCACATTGCTTGAGGAATGTGGAAGATTATTAAGATCATGGAGTTGATTGTTCAGAGTTCTTACTTTGTGATCAATGGTTCAAAAGTGATGAAGATTCCATAATTTTAATTCATGTTTAACATTTCTCAACCTATTAGTGAACTGGAAAGAGGAGGAGCCTCTAACATCTTTAGAGTAAGTATTATTAATAACTTCTCTTACAGATGGATTTCTACTCCAACATTTGAAATAACTGTAGGGCTAGCTACCTTGGTAAGACACTGAATTAGTCCAAGATAATAGGAATATGATCACTGCCAACAGTATCAATATGGTGCACAGGGGTAGAACCATAGTGATATAGCCAGTGACCATTAGCCAGAGTCCCGTTTAATCTAGCATAAATGCAATTATCACCAAACTGCCTATTATTCCAAGTAAACCTATTTCCAATATAGCCTAAGCCTGAGATATCATCATTATCTAGGATAGTTTGAATTTCAGGATATTCAACTATAGTTGGAGTAGTTAAAGTAGATATTTCTTGGGGATGCGTAGTGATATTGAGATCACCTATGATGACCCAAGGAAGGTTGGCTTGATCACCAATTTCACTAATATATTTCCATTGTGCCATGTTTTCTTCATAGTACACAGAACCATAAAGTAAAGTGACTAGAAATTTTGGCTTACTAGGGGTTATCAGGGATTATAAAACTTATCATCTTGTCTGTATTATGAACTATTTCGCATTCAAATCCAGTTTTCCAAATTAAAGATATACCACCAGCTCTACCGATAGAAGGAAATACCCAAGAGTTGGGATAATTGAATCTACTAAGATATCGATTCATCTTAGAAGACTCATTTTTAGTTTCACACAGGAATATCATGTCAGGGTTTTGACCTCTGATAAAATTCCAAAGTGATGTTCTGGTAGTAGGGTTGCCGAATCCCTGACAATTCCACGACATAATTCTGCTTTTGTTTACTACCAGAGTAATTATTTTGAAAGAAATGTAAAGAATTGAAATTGCACATACTAACAATAAGACAGAACAATTGAATTCGATTATTAAGAAAATGGTGTATATTCAGTTGGGGATTAGCAGATAATTTAAGCAGATGAAGATGACCAAGATTCCTAAAATGTATGTCTAGAGAGGAATTATCATGAGTTATAGGATTTACTACTGAGTTTTAGACAAAAAATGGGAAATCGTAAAAACCTGATATGTTGCACTCGTTGATTGATCTGTAGAAGGGGGTGGTACACTAGATTGTTTGATTCTCTAGCTCCATTCTCTACGTCTTTCATGTTCAAATCACCACCACCAAGACCATAATCCTCGATCTCTGATTGATATCCTCTACCATTACCAATCATACTAGTGCCATTAGGGTTAGGGTTTGAGGAGATTATGTCTAAAAGAACATACTTATCTTCTATCCCCAAGTATCTGCTTCTGTTATATTTTCTTGGATCCAAATCTTCTTCGTCCGACCAGACTATACCATTATTACCCGTTACCAGGTTCGTTAAGCCTATTACTTTCCGCTTTACTGTTGAGCATTTTTTCAACCAAATGGGCATGTTGCGCATAGTAAGCTTCAAATGCCGGCTCATTCAGGACAATGATAAATATGTTCCAAGCACGTTCTTCACATAATTCATCACTTTGTGCAATTGTAAAACATTAATGGCGGATTTTCTTGGGTTTTTTCACAAAATGATAGCGGGCCCAAATATTTTGCTTGGCAGCCGAAAGTAACCAAGTCCCTCTTTTGAGTGGCTGACTGAGATCAATCTCTATCTTAGCAGAGACCATTCTGCCTCTTACAATGTAACCTTTTTACCCCTCTTTCGCGATCTTCCTCCTCATGTCTTCACATAATTTATTAATGATACCATCGTCGATGTGTTCAAGATAAAGACCTTTTATCATTACTGAAAAGATCTGGTGAGTGAATGCATAGTTCTCAAGAGGAATTGAGTTTTCATAAACCTTGAGAACCATCAATTGTTCATGGATGATCCATGAAACATTTTCCATTACATCATTAACATCTTCTGCTGATTTGAGCAGAATGGTCTAATCGGGAAGATCATATCCAAGGATGATATTGATTTCTTCTCGTAATGTTTATCTCAACTCTTCTTTGTTTCCTCCATATTATGTTGACTTCTATCTGCACTTTTTCAAATCAATATCATCTTTGGATATGATCTTCCCGAGTAGACCATTCTGCCATTTGGTTGCTGCAGCATCTATTTCTGATTCAAAAATCAAACACCCACTTACACGATTTGGATTAGCACCTCCAAAATTTGATTCATTAAGGCACTTTGTGAGTGCTTCCAATTGTAGTCTTGAACTTTGAGACATGTTTGTGAAGATTGAGAAAGAGTTTTTCCTTTCTGAAGAGAAAATAAAAAATATTGAGAATGAGTTTTTACTTCTTAGGCCACTGACTATATAAACAGATTTATGATTAGGGTTTAAACATTGACCACCAATTGCGAATATATTCTTTCCTAGATTACAAAAATTTGTTGAGATATTCCAATGAATTTGAGAACCAAAAATCTCGTTAGAATATGGAATTATTTTAGGAAGGTGGTATTCAAAATTTGAAAATTCCAGAAATTGCGCCATTTGATTTAAGCGTTTTCCATTACTGCCCCTGAATATATAGGTGCTGAAAGGTTGAAGGAGTTGATTCTGACAGTGAACATGATAAGGAAGATGATTGATTCTAAGATCAGTAGAGAAGCCTACAACTTCATGGATCAAAATATGTGATATCATGATGATGGATACCATTGTAAAAGATGGAGAAGGTCTGTTGATGATGTTGAACATGTCCATATCCAGGATATGGGAAACACAACTGTTCCTAATGAATAAAAGAGAATTAAACTGCACCCTTCCCCCTTAAAATACCACAACCGGTACACTACTTAGATCTACAAAAGTGCTGCAAATCACAAGGATTAGTTCTCCATAAAACACATGAACAAGATTAGAATAAGTTTAAACTCAAATATAAAGTAAACATCAGATTAAGAACCTGTTAGCATTTAAACAATGAAAAACAAGATTAGAGCATCATTACTGATTAAAAAGTAACCAAGAACGTATGAGAATCATCACAGAAATCATCAGATATCAAAAATTTATCACCGATTTTCAACTGAGTCGATTTTCATTGTTATTTCTTGTATAGGATTGCAGTTTGCGGATTTTCACAATGCAACTCCAAAACACCACTGAATTTACGCTCCAAGTAATGGAAGAGTGGTAGTTCTATTCATAGAAGGAAGAGTATTTAGGCCCATTTATTTGCAAGAAGTAGACCAAATTATTCCTTCATCGGAGACTCATACAGAATACCCTATGATTTGCACTAATGAACTAGACTTTTGGGGGAAAGATTCTCATTTCGATGATGAGAGTGTTGAAGAAATGGTGATTGAGAATGAAACCAAATTGATTGATTTTGTGGAAGACCCAATTGAGTTTGTCAAGCAATATAATGATGCTGAGATTTCGGTTGAAGCAGAAACTAAAAGTTTGATAGAGGACCACGATATACTTGAAGTAAATAATCCACTAGATTTATTTAAGAAAAATGATTACCTTATCCAAGTCGAACACAACTTTATCCTGTTTAACTTTAGGCAAGACTTAACTTGTACAAATTATGCACTCTTGAATGATCACTTTAGTGGTCATCCATAACCCAAAATAGGATAGACCTTTCTTTAATCTTAGATTAAGAACATGCTTTAATCCATTATAGAAGTTAACGACTATAAATGACATTATACGAAACTTCATGATATCACACAGTACACAGAACAATTACTTGTATTTAATCGCAGTGTACTGTTATTATTAATCAATGAATATCACTTCAATGTTCATGTCACCCTTTCAGGCATGTTAATATGCAGATTTATTTTCAAAACTATTCCAGACATGTTATCAAATAGGTTTCATGCATATAACAAGTGTCGTCTCTGTCATCGCGACATAAACATGTAAGCAGTTAGAGTCTTTATTGCATTATATCAAATAGTTTATATGCATTTAGTTGAAACACGTTTTGTCAAATATCTTTAACTTAGTTTTAAGAAAAACCTTAGCAGTGAGAAGTATGCATTCATACAAAATAAACATGACATCGGATTCTCAATCTAGGGTACAACCTATCTCTAGATACCACTGTAGAAAAATTAGAATACATAATACTTGAAACCTACATAGACAATAATGATCTTGCCAAAGATTAAGATCATGATTTACTAACATAATAAGTGTTGTTACATATCTGATTAGCACCAGCAGGAAGGTCAAGAATAACAAGAAAATCAGGAGCAACTGTTGAGAATGAAGTCTTGTCTTCTCTTTCGAAGTCTGTCGTATACGGGAAACGAATGGCAATGTACGATGAGAAAAGGGACTCCCCTCCTTTATAGAATTATCTGATCCTTGCCCATTACAAGAATCTAAAGGTTTAGGGGTACACCACCAATCAAATACTACTAGCACACCACACAGTCAGCGAGAAATAATTTAATAGATTGCTTCCCTTATCTTAATTTGATATACGTATACTAATGTGACATTAGAGTCCCAGGTTTTAGAATCTGGCTTGATTGGGGTATACCCAGATTAATTAGGGGTATACCTAATGAGACAAAACCCAAGATATTTTGAAGTAAAAGAATCCACCCTTAACCTTGTATTTTATAAATGGCTAATAAGCCCTTGTTTAATTAACACTAAAAATTCTGATTAGGTTAATTGAGTTTAGATTAAAATTTTAAAAATGAGAATTCAATAGATTAAACCCTTTATATGTCTTATGAGTTCGATTTTGATCAAAAAATTTAGTTTTGAAAATATGAAAGGTCGGCAAGGTTCAGGTTTGAATAAGGTGTCGACCAAGATCCGACGGCTTGGTCGACGTTTGAATAGGATGCCGACTAAGTATAGCCGGCATGGTCCTTGGATGAATAACACGCCGACCATTTTTAGGCTGGAAGGGTCTTTGAATGAAGAATATGTCGAGTATCTCGGGCCATCAATCCTACGGTCGTCATGTAAATATTTCCTACCATGTCGGCTATCATATAGTCGGCATGCACATAATTTAAAACACTGACGGCTGGCCTATAGTCGGCATGCTAATGATTTATAACATTGCCGGCCTATAGTTTATACCCAATAGAAAACAGAATATGGGAAGATGTAATTCACTTTATTCATGCAATTTTGGTTACTACATTGATTGAAACATAAAACCTAACTCCTTGTCGACGAAAAAACGAATGCACTTAGCATGTGCATCAAGCCTTTGAACCCCTAGGCGACCCTAGTGGACGAGTTATAGTCTCGGGAGGGTTTACATAGAGATCTACCCACAAAACCTACACTAAAACCATCAATCTTCGTTGGAGGAATCCCATTCATCTCCGGCATGCATGAAGTCCGGGGCATACTCCGGGATTTTGGAGACCATGAATTCATAGCTTGCATCGAATGCGAATGCTTCCCTCTTTTCCTCCAAGTAGCGCACTTTGGAGACTCAATGATGGCACAATCAACTTATATTCCATGTTGGATGCAGGGAGAAGTCGTGAAGACAAACGTGGATTATGATATGATGGAATTGATACTTCGGCAATCAACAAGGAAGTAAAATTCGTAAAGGTTGTTTGCCATTCCACTCCAGAAAATCCACCAGAACAAGATTGTACAACTGAGTTATCAAAGTGCTCAAATGAGATTCTGACAGAAAAAAAATCTGAAATCAATCAGAGGAAGACTATAACTAAGGATCAGCATAGTAACTGAACGTCTCATAAAGGTAAAACTAAGAACTATACTCCTTTCAATAAGAATTGTTATTATTGTAGAGATAAAGGACATATGCAAAGTGATTGTAAGATTCGAAAGATGCAAAACGCTCTATCATTTGTATCTAAAGAATTGAATACTTTCATCTCAAAAAACCTCTTAAATCACCATTGTCCTGTGAGACAAACGAATTACTACAAGAATTCAAAATGATATCCTAAAATAAACATTCCCAAAAGGAAAAATAATGGAAAGGGCAACACCTTTATCAATAGGGATATGAGATCTGATGTTTCAAAGTGGAAAGATGCAATGTCACTAGAGATGAAGAACCTTCATTCAAAGTCCACCCACAAGTGGACACCAAAATCCGAAAAGGTATCCAAAAGAAATTCATCTAAAACAAATTCTAAGAAAACAATCCTATTGTAATCTTAAACAAAGATGACTATGAATGTCTAGTTCTTAGACTCAAAAAGGATATAGAGATATCCAGCGATATCAATGTGCAAACATCTTTCGATGATCTGCTACACTGGAGAAAAACAAAAGGGAGTTAACTAGGATTCTATGACTTATCAAAAACTTGTGATATCTTCTTTGCATGTTTAGGGTAAGTTTTTGTTTCGGTATTTGTTTAGGAAAGCTTTCCTAATTGAACTACAACCTTGAAAAAGGAAAAGAAAGGACTATAAATAGGTCTGATTATGCTCTTGCGATATCACAATATTGTGATACAATGCTTTCTCCATATGAAGAAAGTGAGGAAGACTTAACAGAAGAAATTTCGAATATAATTAGTTCATGTAGTTCCTTGCCTCGATCGAAAAATCTACATATGATTCCTTTCATTATGAAAGAAAAAGAATGTAATGATGTTGTCTGTAACTTTTGTGTGGAAAATATTGAAAGAACTCTTGAGTCTAGTTCCACATATTATGAGAAAAGAAAATATGGACTCTGTTCCGAATATTGTTCCTTTCCTATCAAGATATCTCTCCCAACCATTCTTGCTCAACATATG
Organism: Papaver somniferum; assembly: GCF_003573695.1. Lineage (NCBI taxonomy): Eukaryota > Viridiplantae > Streptophyta > Magnoliopsida > Ranunculales > Papaveraceae > Papaver > Papaver somniferum. Next base: position 60,784,332 of record NC_039365.1, read on the forward strand.
TTAGAGGGAACAATGGAACTTATTGGAAGAAAATATCTTCTTGAAGATGATATTGTTGCAACAAAGATGAGTATCTCTGGGTATGAACAATCTATTGCTAATCATAGATGGCCAGAAGACCTTGGAGAATTCAAAAAAAATCTAGAACACAGTAAAAGGGATGTAACTGAAACCGAGTTACTTCTAAAGGAATTCTCCAGTAAGGCATGCAGAGCAAAAATAAGATTAAATTCTTATTTAAAACTAGGCTACTCTATGTAAAGTCTATTATGAATAAAGCTATCTATTATTTTATGAATAATATTATTATTTTATAATTTTTCTTGTGATAGTTTTTGATTACATAGCATGTGCTTGAATGCTTTATATTATTGCTACGTATGTTTATGGGATGTTTTATTTCGGTTTTCATGACCTTAATATTCGATCTCATATATGTGAACCCTTATGGTTTGGGTGACTTTTTGATTTAGCGGGATTCTAGCCCATGTTGGTAGGCTTTATCAAAATATCATAAGGGGTTCTGATTAAAACTAATATGTGAAAAAGTCAAAATATGTTGAATCTTTTGGTTTAACATAAAAGCATATCAGTTTCGGGGTTTCAACTTTTGCATTGCATTAGTTAAAACCGGTTTTCAAACTTTCTATGGTAAAGGTTGGTCCTTGTTGTTGTTCTTTTGTCTTGCGAGAGGATGACAACACAACAAGGGAGAGTTCTAATGTAAACTTGCACTTAATGATATATCTTTCTGGGGTGAAGAGGATGCGGAATTTGAGGTAATGACTTTATTAGTTAATCATTTTCCTGTTTAAGAAAAGCCTGATTTTATTACATATATTTATTGCTTTGCTTAACAAAATTTCGGTATAATTGATGTTTTGTTCCATTGCTTGTGTATGGATGCGTTTGATTCAATTGTTTCCGGTTAAGAAAAACTATTGTAGTCTTGCTTTATTGTTTGGTATCAATTGTTTAGGCTTAACGAAATTTCGGTGCAATTGCGGTGCTTTAATGTCTATGTTTGTTTCAATTGCTTCCCGTTAAGATAAATAATTATGCAAGTTGATTTATTTGGTTTGTATGAATTGTTTATGGCTTAAAAAAAAAATTGGGATCATTTGTTTAGTCCAATTCGGTTCCGGATAAGAGAAACTAAGTTAACTATAATGTTAGTTAGACTTATCAAAGTGGAGGATTCGGTTATTCAAGTCTAACTGAATGCCCTAACAAGAAATACTAGTTAACTAACCTAGTACTTGTCTTGTTTAAAAGTGAAAGGTATAAGTTATTGATGAGAATAACTAGAGCCTGGTGAGAAAAATAAATTCTAATCTTTATTTTGGTCTTATCAAACAAGGGATTGTATTTGTGCAATCAGTTTAGCAAAGGAACTAAGGTGCTTAGTCGATATTTGGTTTGCTAAACTATTAGGGAAAATTTCTTGGGGAAATTCTTTCCTTGGTAACATATCAAAACAAAATTACTTTGTAGATTCGGTTTTGATATTGGTTATCAAAAATGGTGTGTGGAACCTTCGTGCTTAACTCTTATAGGTTGCAAGTCTCTTTGTATGATTTGTAAGATCCTTTCGGTTTGTCCTGCTCGTACCTTTGTCATTTTGTGACAAAAAGAGGGAGAAATATATGGAGTAAACAAGTGATATTGATATTTATTTGTATTGATTTGGTATCACTAAGGAAAGGACAATGGTGCTTAAACGTTATATCTAACGAAAGAGTAAAGCATAGACTAAAGGGGAGTAACATATCATATGATAATGGAAATAACAAAGACGTGCGGATTGAAAATCTACCTATCTTACCTTTAGGGGGAGTATTAGCTTTGTTATTATAATGTCAACAGCGACATTTAAAGGATTAAATGTATATAGGTTATTGTGTTGTTGAATTTGGGAATCAAGCGTATGTGTAATGAATTCTTGTAATTTGTTTATCCATATGATGTAAGAGTTTTGTCACTAAAATTGACAAAGGGAGAGATTATTAGAGCATAGCTCGGTTGAACCCACCAAGCGTTGGTATGTCAATATTGCTTGTCATATTTTAGTGAACTAAAACTCATTTAAAGAGTCGCTTGATTATTTACTAGAGTCAACTTCGTATAGGTTATCTTGAAAGTATTAGGATACGAGACATTACAAGTATTACGTGAAGACTTGAAGAATGTAAAGAAGTAAGGAGCTACAACGACGACATCATCCTTCCACTTGAGGTTAGTAATATTTGACTTGAACTGTTTCATTCCCTAACGTATCTTTCAAGTCGTTCATATTGAAAACATAATTGCGAAGCTGTGAATGATTATACTCTAGTTAGACATAGTATTAAGGAATTACAATACGAAGTATAACTTCTATCTTTTGAACTTCGTATATAAGACATCGATATAATCGTATGAATGCTATTGTGATTATGTATGGGATGGGTGAAGATTTCGTCCCAGGAAACAATGTTTTACATTCGTTTAAAGAAAGTAAATTCATAAACTTGTTTTATGAATCGAAAGGGAAATCGCTAGGCTTTTTGGTATTGTTATTCATTGAAAATCTTTTGAATTACCAATATGTGTGTTTAGTATAACCACTCATAACTTGTTTATGTATCTTGGTAAAACTATTCACAAGGCCTGACTTTTGTATTGGTATGACTTTTATTAGTGAAACCGATCTTAAGTAATCACCTAAGATGGTAAGATCGATATCTTGAATTTGGTATGACTAAATACTAGCCATTGGGTAACCGATCCTAGTAAGAGGTATGACCGATCACAAGAGAGAGTGTAATCGATCCTTGTAAGAGGTTTAACAAGTTTTAGTAAGTTGGTGTAACCGATCCTATAACTTGGTCAACCGATCACAAGTTTTACCATAAGAAGTGGTAACCGATCTTAGTACTTAGTTAGCCATTTTATGGTAAATAGTGTAACCGATCCTAGTACCCACTTGGAGGTAGAACCGAAACTTTATGTTGAGGTAGAACCATGAAACCCATTAATGGTGATTTGATAGGATAATCAATCGCATAGTTCTTGGAAGTCAGATGAACCAATTCTAAACTTTTTTGGAAGTGTGGCAAATCGGTTCCAAGATTGTAAATATGAAAAAGTATTTACAAAGTAAAGATGTCGACATACATTGAATATATGAAGTAACTCTTATCTTTTATTGTTCAAAGATATTCCTTAATAGCTAAAGGAGAATCCCGGATCGAAATAAATTGAGAATCTTTTAATTAAGGTTTTTAGTTTTTATATGTTTTTAGATTCCAACAATTAAAATGTATATCTTTAGAAAATAAAAAATAGTAAGGTGCATTTACTAGTTGGAGATTTTCTACTGAGATTTCGGTCATTAATTGGACAGAGCATTTCCAGGAATTATGAAAACCGATTTTGGCTTTATTGCATATCTTTGAGAATATTCGGTTTTGGAAATTCCTTGGTGTCCGAACTTCCTTGGTCTATAAATACTGAAGTTTGCATTTCGAGCAAACTAATCCTCAGAGCCAGCAAAACTACCTAGTTGTGTTGTTACTGGTGGATCTGCCTATTCGGAGAGGAAAGTACCCTAATTAGGAAAAATCTCTTACGGCCGCTTAGTTTAAAGACTTCTTTGGGATTGAGAAGCTCTATTAGTACCGTTGGTGGGAAACTAGATAATTGCAGTTTATTGTTAGTTTGTGATTGGTTTGATTGACTAACGGTGGTTGAACATTGATTGCACCTAGTTTGTTTATGCTTGAGAATCTTCTGATATAAGATTCACTCAAACTAGATCAAAGTTTCGACGGGGATCTTTAGACTGTTTGTAGACCTAAAGACATCTTGTGATAATCCATTGTTAACAGACTCCGTTTTGTGTGTGATTGATCACAAGAGATTCAAGTTGATTGTGTGCAGGTGTTTATTGAATATCTAAGAAGATTTGAAGACGAAGAAGATTTCTGATTTGGGTTCATAATCTTTGGTGTGCACAATACTTGTTTCGGCGGGAAAAAGGATCCAACTATAATCGGTTTATCTTTGTGATAGATTTGATTGATTAGTTGAGTAGATCGGTATCAATATAATCTTTTGTGACTAAAAATATTGATTGCATAATGTTAACAATAACTTTGGTAGTTATTGAAAAGATAGATATAAGGACCTGAAAAAGGAGTTTATTGGGATAAACGGAAGAGCCTTTTGTCAAACTCATATCATGTTGTTCGAAAAGAGTTGTTACCGAATAGATTTGTTGTTCCTTTACTGTTTGGAATACGAACCAAAGGAATTGTTCCAAGTGCGTGACTTATTGCAAATTGGAGTTGCATGGATACAGACGGAACTAGGTGAACTATAGGTTTAGTTGCTTGGTATCAACTATACGAAGTTGGTTTAGATTCTTTATAGCGGCTTAATCCCGAGAGTATTCAATTCTGGACAAGGTCCCAGGGTTTTTCTGCATTTGCGGTTTCCTCGTTAACAAAATCTTGTTGTGCCTTACTTTTAATTTCCGCATTATAATTGTTTTTTTATAATTAAAGTAAATTGCACTTTTTACGTTAACAGGGCACTTGATATTGATCCCATTGGTTTCGGTTATTTCTGTACCTTTTATCAAGTGATCACTTTGTTGTTGTATTGTCTCGATTCCATATCCATAGACAATCACACAAAGTGTATTGGTTTTTCTCCACTTGTCTTTGATATTTAATTCACGAGTTAGGCCAGTTCGGACTAACCCTATATCAAGTGGACACTGTTTTGAAATTGAGTGATTGTATCTCCAAGAGGTTTATACACAGTGGGTCTTGTATAGGTTGTGATCAAAATAAAAGATTATGGTCTATTTTGGTACCCTCGTCTTTCAGTTATATCTAACGAAAGAGTAAAGCATTGACTAAGGGGGAGAAACATATCATATGATGATTTGTAGTTGTATGGACTACAAGAGGAAATAGCAAAGATGTGCGGATTGAAAATCTACCTATCTCACCTTTAGGGGGAGTATTAGCTTTGTTATTATAATATCAACAACGACATTTATGGATTGAATATATGCAAGTTATTGTGTTGTTGAAACTTGGAATCAAGTGTATGTATAATGAATTCTTGTAATTGGTTTATCCATATGATGTAAGAGTTTTGTCACTAAAATTGACAAAGGGGGAGATTGTTAGAGCATTGCTCGGTTGAACCCACCAAGCGTTGGTATGTCAAGTTTGGTTGTCATATTTTAGTGAAGCAAAACTCATTTAAAGAGTCGCTTGATTATTTACTAGAGTCAACTTCATATAGGTTAGCTAGAAAGTTATTAGGATATGAGACTTACAAGTATTATTCGAAGACTTGAAGAATGTGAAGAATTAAAGAGATACATCGACGACATCATCCTTTCTCTTGAGGTTGGTAATATTTTTGACTTGAATTGCTTCATTCCTAACATATCTTTCAAGTCGTGCTATATTGAAAATATAACTGCAAAGATGTGAATGATTATACTCTAGTTAGACGTAGTATAAGGATTATCCTTTGAACTTCATATATGAGACATCGGCATAATCGTATGAATGCTATTGTGATTATGTATGGGTGAATATTTCGTCCTAGGAAACAATGTTTTACATTCATTTAAAGGAAGTACAATTCATAAACTTGTTTTGTGAATCGAAAGGGAAATCGCTAGGCTTATTGGTATTGTTATTCATTGCAAATCTTTGGATTATCAATATGTGTGTTTAGTATAACCGCTCATAACTTGTTTATGTATCTTGGTAAAATTATTCATAATGCCTGACTTATGTATCTGTATGTATTTTATTAGTGAAACCAATCTTAAGTGATCACCTGAGATGGTTTGATCGATATTTGTAATTGGTGTGACCATTCCTAGTTATTGGGTAACCGATCCTAGAACTTGGTGGGACTATTCACAAGATGTGTAATTGATCATTGTAGTAGGTTTACAAGCTTTAGTAATTGGTGTAACCGATCGTATAACTTGTGCAACCGATCACAAGTAATACCATGAGATAGTGGTAACCAATCCTGGTACTTAGTTATCCATTTTATGGAAACTAGTGTAACCGATCCTGGTAGCCACTTAGAGGTAGAACCGAACTTTGTGTTTGGTAGAACCGTTAAACCCATGAATGGTGATTGAATTTTTTTGATCAATCGCATAGTTCTTGGAAATCAGATGAACCAATTCTAAACTCGTTTGGAAGTGTGGCAAATCGGTTCCAAGATTGTAAATATGAAAAAGGATTTACAAATTAAAGATGTCGACATACTTTGAACACATGCAGTAATTATTACCTATTATTGTTCAAAGATATTCCTTAATAACTAAAGGAGAATCCCGGATCGAAATAAATTGAGAATCTTTTAATTAAGGTTTTTAATTTTATATGCTTTTAATTTCCAGCAGTTAAATGCATATCTTTAGAAAATAAAAATTGGTAATGTGGATTTACTAATTGGAGATTTTATACTGGGATTTCGGTCAATATTTGGACAGAGCATTTTCAGGAATTATGAAAACCGATTTTGGCTTTATTTGAGAATATTCGGTTTTGAAAATTCCTTGGTGTCCAAACTTCCTTGGTCTATAAATATTGAAGTTTTCATTTCGAACAAACTAATCCTAAGAGCCAGCAAAACTACCTAGTTGTGTTGTTACTAGTGGATCCGTCTACTCGGAGAGGAAAGTACCCTAATTAGGCGAAATATCTTACGGCCGCTCGTTTTAAAGACTTCTTTGGGATTGAGAATCTCTACGAGTACCGTTGGTGGGAAATTAGATAATTTCAGTTTATTATTAGTTTTCGATTGATTTGACTGAATAACGGTTGTTGGACTTTGATTGCACCTAGTTTGTCTATGCTTGAGAATCTTCTCTACTGATATAAGATTCACTCAAACTAGATCAAAGTATCGACGGGGATCTTTAGACTGTTTATAGATCTAAAGACGTATTGTGATAATCTATCGTTAACAGACTCCGTTCTGTGTGTGATTGATCACAAGAGATTCAAGTTGTTTGTGTGCAGGTGTTTATTGAAGATCTAAGAATATTTGAAGACAAAGAAGATTTCTTATTTGAGTTCATAATCTTTGGTGTGCACAAAACTTGATCAGATGGGGATCCAACTATAATTGGTTTATCTTTTGATAGATTGGACTGATTAGTTGCGTAGATCGACATCAATACATTTCTTTGTGATTCATAGTATTGATTGCATAGTCTAAACAACTACTTTGGTAGTTGTTGAATAGATTAATATAGAACCTGACAAAGAAGTTTATTGGTTAAACGGAAGAGCCTCTTGTCAAACTTATATCAAGTTGTTTGAAAAGAGTTGTTACCGAACAAATTTGTTGTTCCTTTAATGTTTGGACTACGAACCAAAGGAATTTTTCCAAGTGCATGATTTATTGCAAGTTGGAGGCGCGGGGATACTGGGGGACTAGGTGAACTATAGGTTTAGTTGCTTGGTCTCAACTATACGAAGCTGGTATAGATTTTGTATAACGACTTAATTCTGAGAGTATTCAATTCTGGACAAGGTCCCGGGGTTTTTCTGCATTTTCGGTTTCCTCGTTAACAAAATTTTGTTGTGTCTTTTACTTTTCTATTTCCGCAATTATAATTGATTGATTATAATTAGAAGTAAAATACACAAACAGTAATTCCTAATTACTTGATAGCAATCCTATAGTGTTTGGTTAAGTTCTAACCTATTATCAAGTAATCATACTTCGTTGTTGTATTGTCTCGATCTTGTATCCATAATCAATCACGCAAGTTATCTTGTTGTCGAATTTTCTTGATCTCGTATCCATAGACGATCACACGAAGTGTGAACCGATTCGTTGTATTATATCGACTCAGTCCATAGACAATCACTTTCAGAGAAAGGACTTATAGTTGGAAAAAATTTAGATTGAGGTATATTTGGGTACCCTTGTATTTTCAACAGTCATCATTGCGTTCTACCATTTGAGGGCGATGATCAACTGAAGCTTTTGGAGAACTTCTTCGACAAAAGGTAAGTGAAAACTGAACCACCTATTTCTCAAGTTATATTCACCTTTCTATCTTTGAGACGTTGTCGTGTAACTAATTAGACTATCATAAGCATATCAAGAATTTCGAGTCGAGGACTAACTACAAGTTAAGGAACTCCTCGAAATATATGATTACGCTTAATGAACAATTCATACTTGATGAATTTCGGTTAAGAATAATGTATTGTTCGCAATCAAAATCATGATTCAATATTATCATTCGAAAATATCCTGGAACAGTGATATGTGCCATTGATGTTATTCGGGAATGTTTCGAATCGATTTAAAGATATATATAGAACTACTGTAAATTCGTATATAAGACAGTGTACATACCAGTCTTATAAACTGGAAAAATTGTTAAGGTCTGAAACCGTAATACATGTACTTTGTACACGTAACGGAGTAGCTATATGTCGACAATAGACTTTTAGTACGCATACTCATATGCACACCTTAAAAATTCTGTGAACTCGTAAACCCGGATCGGTACACAAACCAGTACGCGTACTAGAAAAGAACTGTTGGTCCCGGAACCAATTTGGTATCCATACCGGTATGCATATCAGAAATTTTTTGTGAACTCTTGATCTTGTTATTGTCTTAAGGTATCCATACCGGTACACGTACTTAAAAAATTATGTGAACTCCGAAACTCGGTCATGTTATAAAGTATACATACCGGTACACGTCCTTTGATTTAACTGTTCACGATCCGGTTAATTATTTGTACCTTGTACATATACTTACCATGTCGATTGAATTCATATGCACATGATTTATTTCTTCGAGATAATCTGCATTTGAGTAATCTCTAGAAATACCATATACATATTTGATAACTTAATTTTCACTCGAGTTAAGTGTTAAGTGTTTCTATGAAAATGCTCAAGCTTATAGTTCAGTTGGCTAGTTTTGACTAACCATTCATGAGCGTGGTCTTTTGAACATGGTTCATCCTAACCAGAGTGTATATCTTGTTATGTTAATCAGATTCAAAGATTCATCTAACTGTGGATATTGTTTGCTTGATTCCAAAGCTATCTTAGCTTAAACCTAAAACACTCTATACTTTGAATGCCTATAAAAGGGGAACCTTAAACAACTGGGATCTTTGAATCCCGACACTACTTTTCTTGGTGTGTCCTAGTTGTAAAACTAGAATCGTCATCTTCCTAAAACCCTTTTAGGGTTTAGCAATTACAAAGATTTCATAGGATTCGTGAAGCCAGGTCTAGCTATTGTTTATCTCATAGCTCGAGTATCTTGATCTTGTTCGATTGTTGAGCTGCCCACTTGAACAAGATAAATAGTAATCTTCAAAATTCTCTTCGTCTTAGACTTTGTTACTTCCACAAGTTTAATACTTGTGAGGTGAATAATAATCTAGGTTGTACTTCGGGTTGCATAAGTCCGAATTTTGGGATTAGCTAGACTTTGTCTATTGCTATCTATTTCCAATATCTTGATCCACGATCAAAAAGGAAATCACATATATAGGCTTATCTGTAGGAGGCAGATTGGTTTAAAGTTTTCAATTAAGTTGAAGCAACTCTTAGGCTGTAAAGAATGTCAGCTAAGGGAATCGATTGCGCGGAGTCCTGTTGGGATTCAAGAGGCTTAAGGAGCCCGACTGTACCTTAATCGGTGTGATACTTGGTTAGGGCTCAACTACATTCCAGTCTGAAGTTAATTGGTAGTAGGCTAGTGTCTGTAGTGACTTAATACAGTTTGGTGTTCAATCTGGACTAGGTCCCGTGGTTTTTCTGCATTTGCAGTTTCCTCGTTAACAAAATTTCTGGTTTCTGTGTTACGTTGTTTATCTTTATAATTAAAATGTCACAAGTTGTGCGTTAATCAATCATAGTAGATACACCCATACTTGTTTGTTGGATACGAATTGATTGATTACTTGGGAATTGATCTTTGGAATCACCCAAGTACTCTTACACGTAAATCAGGTTCACGTACTAGTCTCTGTAAACTTTCTTATTGTGAGAGAAAGAGATATAACTCTAGATACTATTCCTTGATTGAGATTCATTAAGTTGAACTCTCAGAACTGTGTTGAGTTTGTCCATACAAATTGCCTAATAAAAAGTTAGTGGTGTATTTTGGTACCCCCCGCGTTTTCAGTATGTTTATGATATTATTCTAACCGGGACTTCAAATGCTTTGCTTCCTGATCTGGTCAACTTTTTTTAGTGCTTCTTTTGCAATGAAGAAATTTGGTGATTTGAATTATTTCTTAGGAGTAGAAACAGTACGAACAATTGATAATGTTGTGTTAACACAATGAAATTGTTGGGTAAGGCTAATATGCTTGAGCTAATCCATGTAGTACTCCAGTGGAAAAAAGTCTTATAGTTTCCATTAATGACAATACTTGTTACAAAATGCCTCTGAATATATGACACAAGTTGGTATGTTACAATAATGTGTTTAATAGGAGCTGACATATGCTTTGGAGTCAATTATATTATTCAGCATATGTATGCATGCACCAATTGATGTTCATTTGTTACTAGTTAGAAGAATACTTAGATACTTGAAAGGCACAATTGGATATATAACATTAAGGAAAAGGGATATTAAAAAGTTGACAACTTATACAGATTCAGATTGGGGTAATTGTCCTCAGACAACAAGATCAACTTGTGGATATGCGGTCATGAGTAATTCATTAGTTTCTTGGTCAAATAAAAAGGAGCTTACTGTGTCAAGGTCTACAGCTCAAGTAGAATACAAATGCTTATCGGTTACTTCTCTAGAATTGAAATAGCTTGCTTCATATTTTTTTCATCAGAGATTGCATATTACTCTAAAGCAACCTATTACTCTTTACTATGACAAACATGTAAAGGTGATATATACTAGTGGTATATACTTGTTTACTAATCTTGTTTCTCACTCCAGGTCCAAACATGTAAAGGTGTGTTATCATGTTGTAGGAGAGCTAATCAGAAATGAATTTTTGGATGTTCAACATATAGATTCTGATATCACAAAAGGACTCTGTGCTCCTATCTTTAATTCTCTACTGCATCAACTACTTGGAATTCTACTTCTGCAGATGATTTCGATGATGCAACTTCTTTTGCAGATACTTGTCAGGTGTCTTTAGTTGTTGTTCATGGAAATTTCTTATCTCATAATTCTACTTTAGATATATCATCTTCTTCTGATATTTCTACAGTTGTTCCATATCATCCAGACATGTTTCATTTTCTGCTTCTTAGTTGTTCTGATTGTTGTTTGATCTCCTCCTTGTGAGTTGAGTTGGGATTTGATGTTATAAAGGATTTTCTGACAGATTAGTGGTTACCCCTATCAGTTTCATAGCAGCAGTGGTTGGCCCTATTAGTTTGAGGTTAGCTAATAAGTATAACAGTCATAGTGTGTTGACTTGGGTCATGTAAGTTAGTTTCCTTTTTCTGTTCAGTTTTGTGTATTTGACAGACATGTTTGATATGTATGTATATATATGTGTGCCTGAATAGTACCTTTCTCTGTAACGTTTTTTACTTTAATGATTAATCTGTAATATAAATTCTTCTTTGCTTTCAATCTTTTCTGTCTTAATCTTGATCATCATAAGGATATTATAATTCTCACCAACGCTCAATATAGATCGTGTTGATTATGTGTTGTGAAAGAGAAATAGGCACAAAGTAGAAAAAATGGAAAAAGAAATCTAGTAACGTATATAGAATATAAAGATTAAAGACTCTATTTATAGAGTTTAGGTACTTCGTTCCCAAGTATCTCCCTAAAATGGGCATCTACATATTAAACTTCCATTCATAACGAATAACAGAATCTATCGTCATGAGAATTGAAATATGCTATTTAGGTGAACAAAAAAGTGGGAAGCCCAAATTCTACCCAAATAAAGTGAACGGAAGAAGTACATGTAAAGGAAGAGAGAGGATCCCCTTCACACTTCTGTTTTCACGCTATCTTATACTTCGGGAGATATTTTTCACAATAAAACTTCTCACACTTCGGGAGATATTTCTCATAATAAATCTTAAACAATGACGTTTTTCGAGCTAATATTTTGGCGTTATGCTCGTCTTACAAAACTATACATATCTACAAAAAAAAGCTCATTTTTTATAGGTATGTAGAGCTTGGTAGGACATGCATATCTCCAAAATATTAGCTTAGCTTCAAATAACTATACATATCTACAAAAAAAAGCTCATTTTCTATAGGTATGTAGAGCTTGGTACGACATGCATATCTCCAAAATATTAGCTTAGCTTCAAATACGTTACGGTTTAAGTTTTATTATGAAAGATGTCTCACAAAATGTGAGATAATGTGAAAATAGGTGAGTGAAGGGATCCTCCATCTCATAAGTCTCCATCAAATCGTTTCACCAAAATCTCGATCAGCTAAGAGTAGATCCTATGGGTAGTCTCTATTTGAAGACTAACTTGTTCATATGAAAGACTACTCGCCCATATGAACGAGTGAAGCTACTATTGGCAAATACAAAAAAAAGATACTACACGGGAGACAGTCTCCCGTTTAGTTAAAAAAAGTTAGATTTTGATGGGGGACAATTCCCCGTCAAACAAAAAAACCTAAAAAAAAGCTACATAAACGGGGGATAGTCCCCCGTAAAAAAAACAAAAAACAAAAACAAAAAAGTTTTTAACGGGGAACTGTCCCCCGTTTTGTACTAAAAGATTTCTTTTTCCTGACGGGGGATAGTTTCCCGTCTAGTGTGAAACTCCCAACCACTCGTTCATATGAACGAGTGTCTGAAAGGATTTAGGGGAAAAGTGGGTCGAAACCTATACATTGGGGCCTATGCCACTTAATTGGGGCCTATAGATTACTTCATCTACCCAATTCACAATGATAAGGGGTGTTTAGTATTTATGTAAACTACCAAAATTACCCTCAAAAAAATATTAATATTACTAAATTATCCCCATCAATCCTTAATAAACCTAACTAACAAAAATCAGTTTTTATTTTTAACATAAAAACCGATTCATCTCCTCCACTCCCTCTTTTTCCATTTTTTTGAAACCAAAAATCGTCGATGATCGACGATTCAAAAACGATTAATCGTTTCTTTCTTCCATAAAATGACGAATCCAAGAACTAAGTATGCTACTAACAGGAATCATTCTAGTGACGACAATCCCGGACTTGTTGAAGCGATTCGAAATAGAACGAAGGAAGTGCAAGAACAATCTGAAGCCTTTCGTATCGCACATGAGGAAGAAATGGGTCGAATCAAGTACTTTTCTATCAACCCAATCCTCTAAAATAGGTTTAGTAACATGCTTTAAGTTAGAAATCGAGAATTTTGAAATCAAAAAATTTCGGTGTTCACAGAATTGGATTACGTTAGTCACGAAGTAACCCGATTCTTATTAGAAACAGATTATGTTCATAAACTTATAGTCCGATTGTCCTGCATGTGAAAAGGAATCGGGGAACGTTAGTGTATTGTTACTCAATTACGATTTTGTTAATGGTTTTAGCATTATATATTGAATGTTTGTTATTTGAAATTGAAACAGAGAAGACGAGTCGGACACTTGATAACCCGGGCAAAGCTAGAAATCAGGGAAGGGAAAAATGTGAAGGCCAATGAAAATCTAATTGATGAATTAAACGGTCTCGAAGATGTAGAAGCTGGTGCAAAGTTTGGGGAGCAGGATGAGAATCATTCGGAGGAGGAGGAGGAGGAGGATGATGAGCCAAAGAAGAAGAGAAAGAGAGCCCCTACCAAAAAGATGTCTGAAGGTGCATCGAGCAGCGCCCAACCTAGTAAAGGAGGACGCGGTGGACGTGGTCGTGGCGGTGGACATGGTCGTGGTGGGGATGTTCATGAATGAATGGTTGTATTCATGTTTATGTCTTTAAGTATGGATAATTATGGAGTCAAAACTTATGTCTTGTCTTAAACTTATTGTCGAATTATGTTTGGTTCTGGTTTCTAGTTTATGAATGACTTAATGTGTGTGGAAAAAATGGAGGATTCTAGCATTTTTTCTGTCAGAGTCGGTTTACATATAACTATTCATACCTCTGATGCCAGTAGGGACTGCTATAATCTCGGCTATTTGAATGAAGACTTTCGCGGCTACCTTGAACGTATAACCATCAGACCCGAGATTGAACATGTAGAGGCGAGACTCAATGGCATGACCGGAATGTACATCTAACTATATGTAATCCGATTCTGACAGTTTCCAAAATGTTCAGCTTTAGAATCGAGTTTCATGTACAAATATGTAATCCGATTTTCTTGAAGAAAAGTTCTGTAACTTTTACAATCGGTTTACATGTGCTTTACAAAATCCCGATTTGTTAGAGGCAAATTTATATGATTTTGTAAGGACAAAATCGGTCTATTTGATAATATATAAAATCTGATTGTTTGAATTGAATTAAAAAAAAATAGCCGTTGAGACTTCATCTATATAAGGACAACCTCTTTGAGCCACTCCCACATCACACACAGCATAGAAAATGGAATGGGAACCGTTTGAAGATTTGTGTCTGGTAAAATCCTTTGCTAATACGTTCTGCGAACGTCCGAATGAAATCTATTCAATGTTTTGGAAGAGAGTTAAAGAGTTCTTTTACGGGCGTACCGCGAACCCCAATAACCGAAAATGGAGAGACTTGGCTTTTCGATTCAACTACATAAAAGGCGCAATGCGAGAGTACATAATTGTTAAAAATATGGTGTACCACTATCATCCACGAGCTCCTCTTAGGGAAAAAGGGAGTAATGCTATCATTTTTATACCCATGTCAACTACACTAGTTCACATACTAACATATATAAGAATTCATTCATTTTCAGCTGAAACGTTTCAACGGGCTATGGAGAATTCGTAATGGGGAAAAAATTTCATTCACCACGAAGAATATACGACGTTGTACCACCGTGCTCGGAGGTTCATTGATGAGCATTTGATGTGTCAAATTCTAGAATTCTCATACTGAGTCCTATATATATGTAGTGGGCTAATTTCCTAAACTATGTAATGAATATTTTGTTTCTGAAAGTAAGGAATAATCGGTTTACATGTGCATTACAAAAGCCCGATTTTTGGAATCGGTTTATCTGGGTATTCATCAAACCCCGATTCTGGGTTTACATATTCCTAAGCATAAAACTCAACCCAGAATCGGTTTACAAATGCACTAACATAAACCGATTCTGGATCGAGTAAAAATTAATTTTTTTTACAAGTTTTGATTATCGATTAATGAAAATTAATTTCAAGATTAACTTGATTAAACATTATTTAATAATCCGAATTAGCACTAATTTAATAAGGATATATTGGGCATTAATATAAATATTGGATAAGGGGTTTCTATGAATTTTCTCCCAATGACCCTATTTTATCTTGTAGTTATAGGCCCCAATTAAATGACATAGGCCCCAATTTAGTCAGACTAATTTGCTCAAATTGATGGTGCACTCTTTCAAATTTCATAGCTCAAATTGCTCAAATGAAAAAGTGACCCTACCCATAGAATTTGCTCTAATGAATTCAGATTTCATAGCTCTCGGCACTAAGCCACTAACCCAGGCTGAGACATAATGACACTTTCACTTAATTATCATTTTAGAGCTTTGTATACATCTACTCAGATTTCAGAGCATAAATTTCAACCAATGTTTGTCCCTACACTTTATACCATAAAAATTCAACATGAGGTGACTGATTTAATGAGAAATCAGTTGAGTGACAGCATTAATCCTCTTTCCAAATCATAAGGTCAAGTTGATGCATGCTATGACACCAATATGCCCACAATTCCCATTGGAATATTGCTCCTCTGCTGTTGCCTCACCACACAATGCCGGTAGAAGATTGTTCATATAGTGTTTCAATAAAGACAATGATTTCAATCATAATTATCCTAATTAAAATGGCAATCATGACGGTCATGTTGGATATTTGATCGGAGTTGCGACCTCTAGTGATCTAGAGTCTAGACTATCACTTTGTTCTGTATACTTGCTAAAAAGCAGCAATCAAATGACAATTGATCAAACTATGGGACAAATGTACACCTATTTTCTTATAATTATTACCTAATTTTCTAAAGCATCAGGTACCCACTCCAGAACCAACGCAATGAAAAACATAATTCCTGGCAAACAATCCCAGATTGTCAATAGTAAAAAACTAAAAAGTAACATAGAGACATTACCAATTTTACACCATTGATGCTATCTAGCTATGTTTAGTCCATGCTGGCAAAACACCTAAAAGAAAATGACTGACTAGATTCTTCAACTCCAATTGGTAATTTTCGGGTAATTTTGGTATAAAGAAAAGAAGGGGGGATGAGAGCTATGATGAAAGACTCAGTTTGCAGTTGGTACAGAACTAGTACTATGTAAGCATCATCATCTCCAATCTTTCCCTATGACCCCATCAAAACCAAAAACAGCTGCAGAAAATTTAAGATGATCTTTACCTTGAAAAATCAACAAAATTTAGAAATTGTCGCCCCAAAAAAAGAATTTATCCAGATTTCCAATATCAAACAAGTCATTACCCAAGTAAGTAGATTTTGTTTCAAAAACGAGAAACAGACATCATAAAGATAACCACTTCTTCACTCTTAATGAACACAAATATCAACATTCTAAAATTTAATCTCATTTCTAAAAATGCTTATAGAATCTAAGATGTCATTTACCTTTCAAACATCTAAAAATGGATTCATGAAAAGAATGTAATATACAATAAGTAGCAAGTTTCCAAACAAAAATTGAGTACTTCATTTTCATCATCATGTTCATCAAATGATATAGTTTCCAAATTTGCCAACCAAAAGAAAGAAGAAAGAAATCATTAATCTTTCATACATCAAAGAACAGGCAATAAAAAGAGTGAAACATAAAAAAAAAGTTGCAGGTTGCCATTTCTATTGATACTTCATTTTTCATCATCAACATGATCATATGAAATTTTTTGTTGCAATACAAGGATTACAAAAGCTTAATCTGGGGGTACATAAAGTAGCTTCATTTTTAATTTTAGCCACTCTAACAACAACACCAACAAATAAAAAGTACATGACAATTAAAATAAAGAAGTTAAAAAAAAAAAAAAAAAAATCTAATCTCATTACTAGAACCACCATAATAATAATAATCAGAGAAATTGAAAAGAGATTTGATTTGATACATACCCATTTTCTTAAATCATCTCCATAACAAAGTCTCAGATTAAAATCAACCTAAATGTTGAGGAGGAGGAAGAAATTGCTGCTGCTGTTGTGGGTTTTGCTGTTGTGGATGTGGATGTTGTTGTTGTTGAAGTAACTGATGGTGTTGTAATTGCTGTTGAAGTAGATGGACTTGATGATCGTGATTTGGGGACTTCTGATTTGGGATGTTGATCACCCTATTCTGAGTTATAAATGGATGAAGTAGTAATTTCTCAGCAGTCCATCTTTTAGATGGTTCTCGTTGCAAACAAGCTGATAAAAACGATCTAAATTCTCTAGATGCAGTTGGTGGTGCTTCAGGTGGTGGTGCTATACAAATAGCACACATCAAACTAGCCCAGTCACCTTGTCTACTAACATTAAAGGGAAACTTGCCCAGATAAAATTCCAATATAGAAACCCCTAAACTCCATATATCACCAGCATATCCATCATAAACACCTTCATTTAGATCTGTATTGATTCTTTCAGGACTCATATAAGCAATAGTACCTACAGCTGAATTACATGGATCCATTGTTTGTGCTAAGATTCTACTAACACCAAAATCAGCAATTTTCACTTCCTTTCGGGCGTTAATCAACAGATTGGAAGGCTTAATATCGCGGTGAACGATTTTATGACGATGTAAATAGGATAAACCCAATAAAATCTGATGCGATAAATGAGCTAAATTCCTTTCATTAGAGATATGAATACCTTCTAAAGAACCACCATCCATGTATTCTAATAAGACTTGAATTTCACCATTGTTATCAAACATACCATGACAATTAACAACGCTAGGGTTATTAACTTGTCTTAAGATTTCGATTTCTCTACAGATCTGTTTTCTTACTGCTTCATCATGATTACCATAGATCACTTTCAAAGCAAAGAACTTCCCTGTCGGTTTATGTTTTACTTTATAAACTGTACCACCGCTTCCACTACCGATTCTTCTTTCTTTATCGAGTTCCGAGAAACTCAGTTGAGTTAACTGAGTTGGTTGTGGTGAAACGATTGTTGTTGATGATGATGATGATGATGATGTTGAAGGAGGGAGAGGTAGAGGAAGGGGGAGAGGTAAAGGAAGAGCACTAGACGTATCACGTTTCGGTAAAGGGATTGTTAAACCAGGACGACGACGATTTCGATTTGAATCGGTTCTGTTGGTACCGCATGGTAATGGGGATGAGGATGCTGATTGTAATGGTGGTGGGGGTTGAATCGGTCTCATGACTCGGTTGTGGGTTTATTTTGATCCTGAAGAGATGGGTTTTCTTGGAGATCTTTCGATTTTGAGGTTTGTGTTCATGTCTTTACCTAAATAATCTTCTTTCTTCTAAAGTTTCCATGGAACAAGAAATGGGTTTCTCTGGTTTTAGAGGAGAGAAGGTTCTGCGAAAAAGGAGGAAAGAAATAATGCAGAGAGGAACTTTAGAGATTTGTTTTTGTGGGGGTTGGTAAAAATTAGTATGGTAATTTCGGAAGACTGGAGCAAAAAAACAAATGCAGGAGAAATTAGGTTGTGCACATATGATAGCGGAGATTTTTGCAAGACTAATAGTAACTGGGGCTGAACATGGTTTCGGTTTTTCGCTGGAACCGGACTAAACCAGACCAATTAGGAAGAAACCAAACCGAACCGAACCATTTACTAATGGATTGGTTACGGTGTAGAAAGTGGAAAACCGATAGTGTTGGTTTTGGTTTGACCTCTAAAATCGAACCAAAAACCATTAGAAAACCGATTAATTTTTAAACTTAGTTTCTACCGTTAATTTACAAGTAGTAGATTCTACCCATTGATTTAGAGGATAAATAGAAACCCTAAATCTAATATTTCATTATGATACTCTCCTTCTTTCTCTTTCTCCTTCTCTCAGTCGCCTCCCTTCTCCACCCCCAACTACAGCCGCTGCTACTCGACTTTTTTCTTCCCGTCTTCCTTCTTTTTTATTTGTCAATAACTAAATTAAGATATATTATATATCTTCTTTTGATCTCTAGAATTAGAGCAAGCTTTAACTATTCTTGATATTTTTTGTATTTTTTTTGTCTGTAAATTTGTGTAAACCAATACTATCGGCAACTACGATTTTTTTATCTGTAAATTTTTTTTTTTTTTTTGGTTTGACATAATTATTGGTTAACCAAAAACCACTGGGACAAACCGAAACCAACTGGAACCATTTGGAAACCAAACCAATGGTTAATGGATTGGTTTGGTTTAGATTTTTAGAAACCAATAGTATTGGTTTCGCTTTTGGTTTGGCTAGAAACCGAACCAAAACTGACCATGAACAGCCCTAATAGTAAACGTTGGGTCAAAATGAAGGTAAAAATTTTCCACACTTCTTGATTAACTAGAAATTACGAGCAGAGTTTTGTGTCCGGAGCTGCTGCATGCCCTAACCATCTACCCCACTTTCTTTCCCATGATGGGAGCCAATCTAAGGGCGCAGATTCTCTGTACACGGTGACTGCACGTCACTCTGTCCCTACCTATCAAGGGACGCCACGTATTTAATGGTTTACAGAGATATTTTGATTAATTTCTATACTCAGCTGGTCATCCCGTTCCTTACAAGTTGATGCGTTCCAGAAAGTTCCAGGTTAGAGTTCCTGATGGCGCAATATTACAGAATTTTGACATGGAAGGTAGAGTTAGCTTGCCCCCTTACGACATAATCTCACGGTTCCCTTAACTAGGTTTCTCATGAGGCTTGATGGGAGACTAGCACGACAACCTGTTAAATTATTGTAGTAGTGCATCGTTGGAGCTTAGCTTGGTAGGCTTATAACTAGTTTCATGTAACAATCGTTATCCAATAATATAATATTCTATACTTTCCGGATTAATTTCTATTAAAAAAAAATTACTAAAAGAATCTAGCGATGTTTTGGTCTTTCTCTGCAAGATCTGTAATTCGTGTGATCTTTGATTTTAGTAAGACCTTTATATCACAGATAATATAACTGCAAAATCAACAACTAGGTATTTATGATGAATCATTATTCTTCCATGTGTTTAGCTTGGGTTTTGGTATAAAAATTGGGTAACCTAGGGTTATATTTGCTTAGTTCTTCAACCATCAACTGATAACCAAATTTAAAGATGCGTTTACAGGTTTAAACGGACATTTTGTAATGGAGTTTACAACATAATTTTTCTTTTCCTTTTTTATTCAATACGTTTAATTATTTTTTTTAAGCATTTAATACCTTTAATGGAGATTACAACAAAAAAAAAGTTATTTTCTTTATCTATTCGAATTCAATACTTGAGTTGACGGAAAGTTTACGTCAGTAGAGTGCTAGACACATGTCACCTAATGATAGGCAAGGACAGAGGAACAGTGGAATTTGAGGTACAGAGGATCTACTACCCCAATCTAAACCTTTTATTTGAAAATAATAGATTCATCGAGTCCATGGGGTCTTTAGAGCAACCATAGTGGACGATCAAACCTATAAATATGGTCCAGAGATGAGACACAGCGGGAAGGAGTAAAGATTGAAAACCGGACCAAAACCAAATTCCAGACTATATTTGGTCTGGGACCAAGACCAAAACTGTATATAGTCGAGCGAACGTATAATGTTCATTTGTCACCGGGCGGGTATATAATGTGATCATGTTGATGAGGCGTGCATATAATGTGATCTTGGTGATGGGTCGGGCATATAATGTGATCCTCAGTGAGGCGTACATATAAAGTTCGCCTGATGGTTGATGGGGCGTGCATATAATGTGATCCTGTGATGGGGCGGTCATATAATGTGATCCTGGTGATGGGGCGGGCATATAATGTGATCCTGGTGTATACTTTTTCCCAAATGACCAAATTTACTCTTCCACCCTAGTGTAACACCACGGACTAAACTTAAATTTGGTCGTTTTTTTTTGGTCTTTGGTCTATGGTTTTGATCGCATCATTGCAGTTGCTCTTAGCTGAACAATTATGGACCAGTCCATGGGGTCCTTAGTTGAACGGTTATGGACCAGTATCTTTATCGACATGTCATAAGAAAGAAAAAAATATAAAGATAAATTCCGGTACATGAAACATTTTTATGTTATGATTTTCACCAAAATTATTTCTTGTTATATACTTGTATGATGGATGGGTTTTTATAGCGGAATGGGCATAATGCATATGTGGTATAATTAACCGTGGACCTTTTGTATCGTCTGTTACTGTTGTTGATACATGAAAAATAGTTCCCCTTAATCAGGTTAGGGCGTCCCAAAGAAGGAAAAAGCTACACATAGAACATGAGGACTTGGGACTAAGGTCCAAATCCACCAAAGAAGTACCCATGAGTTGGAAAGGACAATGAAGGAATTAACAAGGAAGAAGGAGGATATACTAGAGAAGGGATGACATTAATAGTAATTAAGGAGGTTTAGGACACATGGCAACGCAAGATGTCATAAAAAGAAGGGGATTTTGGAAGGTCTACATAAGAAATGACAAGGTATAATGGAAGGACAACTCTCTCTCATACTATTCTAAAAAAAGTGAGGTCATCTTGGTACAATTGGGCTGGTAGAACCCAACGAGAATTTCGGTATTAACATTTGTCGACCACACCCGGAGGCTCGTGCCTAGTCTATCATGATGCAGCCGAGTGGTACTACCCCAAACGCGACTAACGGTCAGTTGAATAATTCGCCCCCTAATCTAGAAGGGGAGCGGATAGGGATAGTAACGGACCCAATCTTACAAGCGAGAAGACCTGAAGCGACGCAGGAAAGGGATAAACAACTAGAGGGCTGAAGCACGTCACTCACGCATCCCACTTTAAAGGAAATGCAGAAAGAGTTGGAGGAACACATCCACAGGGAAAAAGAGTTGAGAAGATTGCTGAGAGAAGCTAGCAACGAGCAATGCGCCAAAGAGGCCTTGGAAAGCGCCAAGGATAAAGAAGAAGATCACGGAATGATAACACAGGAGGCGATGGCCAAATTTTCCGAGACAAACTACAAAGTGGTAAAACAGAACAATTACGATTTCATGGCAAGACCATACACCCCCGAGATCGTGGAATATCAATATCCATAGGATTATACTTCACCAAAGTTCAAAGTGTATGACGAACAAGGGAATGCGCGAGAACATCTTAGCAGATTCGTCGCTTCTATGAACGATCGAGCCTCTGATGGGAAGTTGTGCCTAAGGGAGTTCCCTAAGTCGTTGACTGATACGGCCTTCTCGTGGTACGAAAATCTAAAGCCCGGAAGCATCAAATCATGGACGGACCTGTCCAAACACTTTCTCAGAAAATTCTATTCGACAAAAAGGAAAGTCACGACCATCGACTTGAGTAAGTGCAACCAACAGTTAGAGGAAGACATAGGGAAGTATATCGCCCGGTTTCGTCATTTTGCGCTAGATTTCCATGAGGACGTTAAAGAAGATGCTCTAGTGGAGATCTGCGTACGCGGAATGATACCATGTTTCAAGAAAAGCCTGGTGAACTTCCGATTCCCAACCTTCGTCGAGCTGGAAGAAGCGGCAACAAGAATCGCCGATTGTGTCGAAGAAAGCAACTCGGATTATGTTTGGCGCAATACGGTCAACACCGTCTCAACAACACCAAGGAACACCCGCGCAAACAACAACCAAGAAGGCTGGGGAGTACAAACAAATCAGTCATATAGAGATCGACCGCTTCCTCCCCCATTGCCCTGTGATAAAGAGCAGATCGTCGGGCTCTTAGAGCAGTGGGTGGAGAATAAAGAAATTTAGTTGCCTCCAACAAGGGTGGATCCCACCGATACCCATAAGAGTGACGCCAGGTACTGTCACTTCCATCGCAGAGTACAACACCCCACGGTCGACTGCTATAACCTAAGAAGAATGTTTCAGAAGAAACTGGAAGCGGGCGAAATTGAAATGGGAGATCCAGAGGGAGGAAAAGCAATCCAAAATCATGTAATGATGCTTTCTCATGATCCCAGCGGAGATGAATGGAAACCATGGGAAGAGAAGGATGAAGAAGCATGCGAGGTTACTATAGAAGGCCGGGCATTTACGAATACAGATGGTGTCGCTAGCAAGTTCGCGGGTACAGTGTTGGCTCAGCATTTTTTTGAATCACTGGGTTTTAGCGAGGATCAGAGCAGGGAAGCGGCCAAAGCTATCGCGTCAATTGCGGCAGGAAGGCCATACGATTCCCTTCCCAAAGAAGCTATCGTATTCACAAACGAGGATATTTTCTATCCGGAAGAGCACCTTAGACCCTTATACCTTACTGTGTATATCAATAAGGTTCCTTTGAAGAGGGCCTTCGTAGACGGCGACGCATCTTTAAATCTAATCTCTATGCATATACTAGACTTCCTCGAGGTACAAAGGTCGGCAATTAAAATGGAACCACGAAGGTGAAAGGATTTCGAGGACATACTCATACGGCAATCGGGATCGTCCATTTGGTTATGAAGATTGGTCCAATTCGTGGACTTACCTCTTTCTATGTACTAGAAGACGACACGACGTTCCATGTACTGCTAGGACGAGGGTGGTTACTCAACCATAAAGTGGTAGCGTCAACGTACCATCAGTGTGTCAAGAGTAACATAGGAGGAAGGCAATTTCGGATACCAGCCACGAGCCACCCCTTTGACCCGGAAGAAGCTTACATGGCAGATGCGGTTTTTTTATGATTTGTCTAAGGAGGCGAATGAAATCCCCGAGGTGAAACTTACCCCGCTACCAAAATGGAGCGAGTAAGAGAAGACGGATCCAACAAAGTCAGTCTTCATCCCGTCCAAGATGACGTTCCCAGAGGAAAAAAAACGAAAACATGAAGACCAACCTAGGTTCCAGCGTTTCTCAAGACCAGGTGGGAAGCACTGTACCGCTTATAGCAATTAACCGAGGGAGCGTCTACGAGTACGCAAAACTTTGAAACATCCGACGTAGAGGCCCCCTCAGACGATCAAAACCTAAACGAGCTACCATATAATAAAATTGATGATGAAGAATTACAGGAACTATTTAATGCGAGTACATAGTCTATAAAAAAACGGGCTCCTAAAGACCTCACCATGGATGACGTAGAAGAGGTTAACATCGGAACAAAAAATGATAAGCGACCGATCATGATTAGTAAAAGTTTGGACGCGAAAGAAAGGGAAGCTCTGATCACCTTTCTCAGAGAATACAGAGATGTTTTCGTTTACGATTATGATGAAATGCCGGGTCTAGACAGCAGCCTCGTAGCTCATAACCTTGGAGTGTCTCCTGAATTCCAACCGATAAAACAAAGAAGTAGAGAATTCCCGAGGTCGACCGCTCTCTCAATAAAGGAAGAAGTGGAACGTTTGTTGAAAGCCAAATTCATCAAACCTATCCAGCACCCGACCTGGTTAGCCAATATTGTCCCAGTGGTGAAGAAGAATGGAAAGATCCGATGTTGTGTAGACTATAGGTATCTCAATCGGGCATGTACCAAAGATGATTTCCCACTACCCAACATTGATTTAACGCTGGACACGACTGGATGCAAGACACGCTTCTCTTTCATGGATGGGTTTAATGGATATAACCAAGTAAAGATGGCCAAGGAAGATGCAAAGAAGACTGCTTTCCAAACTCCATATGGGAATTTCTACTATGTTGCGATGCCCTTTGGGCTAAAGAACGCCGGTGCCACGTACCGGCGTGCCATGATATCCATATTCCACGATCTACTGCATCATACGGTAGAGGTATATGTAGATGACATCGTGGTTAAGACTTCAGAGACTCAGAGCCATGAATCTCACCTAAACACGGTCTTCGAAATATGTTGGAAGTACCAACTCAAGATGAACCCGCTCAAGTGCGCCTTTGGAGTTACATATGGAAAGTTCTTGGGATTTGTTGTAACCAATGAAGGGATTCAAGTGGATCCAAGTAAGGTCGAGGTGATTATGACTATGGTACCACCAACTGATACCAAAGAGCTCCAGGCATTTATAGGATGTATATCTTATATACGGCGCTTCGTGCCTGGTTTGGCTCAGATAATGTCGGCATTCTTTCCTCTACTAAGGAAAGGGACTATCTTCAAATGGGAAGAGACTCAACAAGTCGCATTTGAAAAATTAAAGAAATGCCTCGTTAGCCCACAAGTTCTCAAACCACCAATGAAAGGTGTGCCTCTTTACTTATACACGACGTTCACGAGCTCAGCCACAGGGGCAGTCCTGGCACAAGATATGGGAGGAAACGAATTATCACCCATCTTCTACGTGAGTCGGGTTTTAAGAGACGTGGAACTGGGATACCCACGAGTAGAAAAAGCGTGCCTATCCCTCATCTACGCAACACAGAAACTAAGGTCGTATCTTCTGACACATAAGACGATCATGGTAGCCGTGGCAAACCTCATAGCGTATCTCGCCTCTAAGCCTGTCCTGACTGGGAGAATGGCCCTATGGCTGTTACAATTATCAGAGTTCGACCTCGATTATCAGCGACCTAAAGGAGTGCGAGGACAAGAGATCGATGATATAATGGCCATGTTCCCTGGGGAAGGAGATGACGAAATTTATGACCGGGTGCCGGGAGAGGTAGCTGCCGCCGATTTCAACAAGCCTTGGACCATGTTTTTCGACGGGTCGTCATATGATACCGTTGAAGGAGCGGGAGTAGTGTTCGAAGCACCGCAAGGAGAATTGTTATCATATTCGTTCAAGTTGGATTTCCCTTGCACTAATAATGTCGCCGAATATGAAGCTTTGATCCTGGGGCTCAGGATGGAAAAGGAGCTTGGTCTAGGAAGCGTCGAGATAAAGGGAGACTCGATGTTGGTGACCAATCAAGTCAACGGGGACTTCCACGTCAAAGAACCACACTTAGCCCCATATCGAGCGGAGGCTCAAAACCTGATAAGTCAAACAGGGTCAAACCTAGATCATAGAGGTAGAGGCAAGAACAAACACGCAGATGCCCTGGCAAATTTAGCTAGAAAGATACAGCTAAACGATAAGGAAGAGGGTACAGTAACAGTCAGAAGGAAGGAGTTTCCCAACACCTGGAAAAAAAGACATGGCCTTTGAAGAAGCAAACGATTGGAGGCGGACTTACATTGAGGACTTGACCAAAACAGAGGAGGATCGTGTAATACCTACCCAAACTCTGAAACAATTTGTTTTGATCCAAGGAGCGCTTTACTATCGAGTGGCAGGGGGGATCTCTTGCCAGATGTGTGGGTAAGAGAGAAGCGTAAAAGATACTCCAGGAGCTATATGCGACAACATGTGGGCAAACCGCAGCGGTTCACCTCTACAGAAAGCTTCAGAGAAGAGAGGTATACTGGCCCAGCATGTCGGCACAAGCAGCGTCCCTCCAAGATAGTTGCGCTGATTGCCAAGCCCCACTACTAGACGCAGAGGTCTGCACAGTCGACGGGGTGGGTTGGAGACAACCATACATCGACTTCATCCAAAATGGAAAATTACCCAGCGACAGGCAAACGTCTCTAAAAATTCAAAAGAAAGCGACGCGTTTCTTCATGCATGAGGGGATCCTCTACCGCAGAAGCTACAATAACGCGGTACTAAGGCG
Source organism: Papaver somniferum (assembly GCF_003573695.1). Taxonomy (NCBI): domain Eukaryota; kingdom Viridiplantae; phylum Streptophyta; class Magnoliopsida; order Ranunculales; family Papaveraceae; genus Papaver; species Papaver somniferum. Next base: position 60,811,187 of record NC_039365.1, read on the forward strand.
CTTATCAGACGAGGAGGTTGCTGAAGTAATTACTCGGTCACACAATACAGAACACCAAGGGATGCGGAATTTGTTCCTGCAGCTCTATGAAGGCGGGTTTTACTGGGCCACCATGGAAAGTGATACCGCGGAACACGTCAGAAAATGCCTCAACTGCCAAACACATTGGGACCTAATCAGAACACCCACACCCTTCTGCATAGCGTGGTAACGCCATGGCCATTCCACAGTTGGGCTTTAGACATCATAGGGCATATCAACCCGATATCCTCGAAACGCCATAAGTACATAATAACCGCCATCGAGGATACCACGAAATGGGTCGAAGTGATACCTCTCAAAGACTATGTCGGGGCGACCATCGCAACATTCATCAAAGAGTGCATCATCTGCATATTTGGAGCACCCATGATTATCAGGGAAGATAATGCAAAATCGTTCGTAAACAAAGATATGATGGATTTGCTGCAGCAATATAATGTGAGGCTTCACACGTCGACCCCCTACTATCCTCAAGGGAATGGGCAAGCCGAGCCGAGCAATAAGACACTAATCCGGGTCTTGAGAAGGATAGTGGAAGACCATCCCAGAGAGTGTCATGAGCAGCTCCCGCTCGCGGTATGGGCATACAGAATCTCGAAACGAAGTTCCACGGGGGTGTCACCGTATTCTCTGGTCTATGGGGAGGACGCGATATTAACGACAGAGATTGCAATTCCATCCGCGAGGGTATCAATGGCTAGTCATACGACTCCGGATGAAGTAAGTCGCTTTTCCCATTTAGACACAATAGAAGAGAGGAGAGCCCGGGCAGAACGGTTTGCTGAGGCATATAGGAAGCGAACAACATACTATTATAATCAGAATGTAAAGGAAAGGATATTCGAGGTAGAAGATTTGGTCCTTAAGATTGCTCCTCATGTGCAATGTAATGCTAGCGCAGGGAAATTCGCTGCAAACTGGGAAGGACCTTTCAGAGTAAGAAAGGTAGCAGAGAGCGGGTATTACAAGCTCAGACGCATGAACGGCACGAAGATCAAGTCACCGATCAATGGTAAATGGCTAAAGAAGTTTTATGCATGAACAAATCAATGTAAAACCATCATTTCGAATAAAACCCAACTTTTGGTATACGATTCGTAACATTTACCAAGATCGCGGGAATGCCAATGGCGCCCGAAACGACTAGCAAAAGGCTGCAGGAGTGTTAATGACGCCCGATCAGCTGAAAAATTTACTAAAGGTTTCAGGAGTGCCAATGGCGCTTGATCGACTGACAAAAGGTTGCGGGAACGCTAATGGCGCCCGATCGACTGACAAAAGACTGCGGGAGTGCCACTGGCGCCCGATCGGCTGACAAATTTACTAAAGGTTGCACGAATGCTAATAGCGCCTGATCGACTGACAAAAGGTTGCGGGAATTCCAATGGCGCCCGATCGACTGACAAAAGGCCGTGGGAGTGCCAATGACGCCCCATCGGCTGACAAATTTACTAAAGGTTGCAGGAATGCCAATGACGCCTGATCGACTGACAAAAGGCTGCGGGAATGCTAATGGCACCCGATCAGCTGACAAAAGATTACATGAATTCCAATGGCTCCTAACCAATTTAACACACATCCCTCCCTCCCAACCCCCTGACTGAACAAATGAAGGGAGGAGTAGGCGATTTTATCATACATCCCGCCCTCCCAATCCCTGTTGAGAAAAATAAAGGGGGGAGTAGGCGTGTTTAACATATATCTCGCCCTCCCAAATCTTGTTGAGAAAAATGAGGGAGGAATAGGCGCGTTTAACATACATCTCGTCCTCCAAATCCCTGTTGAGAAAAATGAAAGGGGGTAGGCGCGTTTAACATACATCTCGCCCTCCAAATCCCTGTTGAGAAAATGAAGGGGGGAGTGGCGCGTTTAACATACATCTCGCCCTCCCAATCACGGTTGAGAAAAATAAAGGGGGGAGTAGACGCGTTTAACATACATCTCGCCCTCCCAATCCCTGTTGAGAAAAATGAAGGGGGAGTATGCGCGTTTACCATACATCTCGCCCTCTCAAACCCTGTTGAGCAAAATGAAGGGGGGAGTAGGCGCGTTTAACACATATCTTGCTAACAAAAACACAAAAAAAAAGAGGGGGGTGGAATAGGAATAAGCATATCCTTAATTAAACCTACATTACATAGAATGAACACCCGAGTACAAAAAAAAAAAATCTATCTAACCAACAACAAGTCGTCTGTCACTCATTCATCATCTGATAGTAACGCGCGACAGTGAGCAATGTCTGTATCTATGGACTGCACCATTAATAGCGCTTCCTCACGCTGATCAATAGCAGTAGCCAACGCATAATCGGCTTCATTAGCCGATTCAGCGAGCCCCTTTATCTCGCTAGGAACCTTTGATTTACGAGCAACGGCCAGCATTTCCTCTGAATCATGATAAATCGTGTGCATCTTGTCCACGTGCGCTACTCGAGAAGCCAATAACATATCTATCTCCCCTCTCAGAAGGAGAAAACGCCTCAATTCACCAGGAATATCAAAGGAGCGAACAAGCGCGGAAACCGCTGCAAGGGTTAAAGTATACCCGTGCAAGTGAGGAGACGCCTTCTCAGAGATAGACAAACGACTGTCAGCTATGGATTGATCTATACTTTCCATCATAACAATGGACTCTTCAAAGAGCTGATCTGCAGCTTGACGGATTTTAGCCGTCTCTTATAGTGTGCGTCTGAGTTGGACATACACGCGCCCCTTCGCCCGAACCCTTTCAGCCATCTGGAATGTTTCGTATTGATCAAAAAATTGGGCTCGTTTGGCATCCCTGTCAATCTCCTCCGCTTTGAGCGCTTCAATCTCCGCTTTTACTAACAAAAGCCTTGCGAGATCCTCCTCCTTATATCGAAGGTCAACCAGCGAGGGTATCGGCGCCAGCGAAAGTACGTAACCATGAAGAACATATGCCATTTAGAACAAAAGAAATAAGCAGACAAGTTGGAGCTCAAAGAAGCTAAAATTGCATATTTATAGAGAATCAGGAAAGCATGAACGATTACAACGACCGCAAAACCACGGCTGACACGTGGACAGCATCGAAAGGGGGTCGTACTTCGAGAATTATTAAAAAAATAAATATATATATATAATAATAAATATATACTAAAAAAAAATTAGTCTACCAATAAATAACGGCAGTAAGCAATGTCTACGTCCAAAGACTCCACCATCAGGCGACTATCGCTGACTTGTACGTTAGCCAAGCGAAAATCTTGATCAGTCTCGTGAACTCGTTTAGTAATAGCCTGAATGATCTTTTCCTCGGCTCCAGCCCCTTGGGAAAGTGAAAGGGTGTCCTCGTGTTCATCATATTCTCTACGCGTTTTGTCTCGGTGGAACGAACGAAGAGTCCACAACATTCCCGCTTCCTCCCTTAGAACAAGCAGACGCACTAGTTCGTCCTCAATATAAGGATGAGGTACAAGTGAAGTGGTCGTTGTTAAGACCAGGGTGTGACAAAGGAGTGGCGGCATCACTAGGTTGGATATCCAGAGGCGACAATCTGAAATAGCCCGGTCTATTGTAGCCACCATCGCCAAGGAATCTACATACAGCTGATTAGCCGCTCCATGTGACGTAGCGCCATCATTCAGAAAGCGTTGAGTCTCCGACGATGCCCGACCCGCTGGCTCCGTGTCTAACTCGGTTTGATAAGCTTCAGAAACCTCCCTAAACTTAGTATTCGCGTCATGCCTGTTAGCAATTATCCGCTCCCGTAACGCTTCGACTTCAGCCAAGGTTCGAAAAACGGGTCACGACCCAGGTCACAGGTACTAGGCGTGACCGTTATAACGTGTTTTGACGGGTGTGAGCACGTTTTGGGTCAAAAACGCGTTATATAGGAATAAAACGCGTTTTTTTGACGTTTTTTTAAAATAACGGGTGTGATAACGGTTAAATAAGAAAAATAAATAATTTGTGATCTGAATTTCCTATGTAACGGTAATTACAGCTGTGAAAACGGTTACAACGGGTCTAAATAACGTTGTTACTACGTTTTTTCATTTTTTTTTGGTTTAATTTATTTATTTGATTTTTTATTTATTTGTTTATGGGTTTTTAACATACAAATTTATGGATATCTAGTAAAATTCACAACCCTAAGTCTATCACTTATAACAATGCATTGTAGTTATCGTCTACCGACAATATTTATAACGCATACTATCACTATCCACTTGATATGTTCAAGTTGTCACTCGAATAGTTCAATGCATTCCCCAATATTTCAATAATGCATATTCGGATTCAAAAGCAGTCAAAACTTTGTTGTCAAATAATACTCCTAGGCTCTTAGCTACTTGCTACAAGACTAACCAACAAGGAATGCAACATGAAGAGAGTCAGAGACTAGCTAGAGAAAAAGAGAGTGAGAGAGGGAAGTCAGGGAGTCGATTTATCTTTTTCTTTTGCATTTGGAGGTGTGTACAGTATATGCTACATGTGGTCTGTACTTTAGAGTTCAGACTCAAAAGTTAAAGAAATAAAACAAAAACAAAAAAAATAAAAAGAGTAGTTGGTTTCATGATCAAAGACATAGCTAGCCTGTGCTTATATACGCATGCAACGAGATTCCAAATGTTTCAAGAATATTTCGATTTGCTAGCTATTATGTCTTCTTGCCCAAAGGAATGCTTTAAAAGGACAAGAAGAGAATTGAAATGAAATCAATACCTCTGGTTCTCTGCTTCTTGCTCAAAGGAATGCTTTACATTTTGAATTTCTCAAATAAAAGTTTAAGAGGTAATATTAATTATTTTTTGTAGATTTTTCATTCAATTAGAGATATAATTTATTAATACGTTATTAATTTATTTATTATCGTTTTTTTCTTTCATGATGTTAGAGTAGTGAATATAGATGTTTGAGAAATATCGATGTTTTTTTCTTTCATGATGTTTGAGAAATATTTAAGAAATGTTAAGTGAAGAAATGTTTCATTCTATTAACGTATATTTACTTAATAAATGTTTCATTTTTATCTAAGAAATGTTTTAAGAAATATAGATTTTTTGTTCATTTTATTATCATTTATTTAAGAAATGTTTTAATAAATGTTAATATTCATAATTAAATAGTCCATCAACTTGAATCAGTTGGCACGTAAAAAATCATTGTTTCTTTATAAAAAAAATGGCATGATGAATTGATATATGTCACTTATTGCTATGTGAAATTTCCTACTTACAGAATATAATGGAAGGATCAACATCTGCAAAACGAGATGTTTTTCATGCATATTGTACTGTAATGAGTGATGGTAAAAAGTTGAAGTGTAATTTTCGTGAAAAAGAAGTGTCTGCGGGAATTTCGCGTTTCAAAATGCATTTGGCACAACAAAGAGGTACAATTACTCCCTGCATGCATGTGCCACCTGAGATTAAAAATTTAGCAAAAGTATGGGTGCAAGACAGAAACAAAGCAAAACGGCAACGAGTACCAGAAACTGAATATGAAGATACAGAAATTCAAGATATGTATGAAAATGAACCGTGGAACCCTGTGCATGATATAGATGAAGAAGAACAAACGCCGGTAACACAAAAGAAAATGGGCGGGTTATCGAAGTTGAAGAACCTTTTTGGACGAAAAAGTAAGAATACTAATGCCGGAGAAGGTACATCACAGCGTCCACAGGCCTCTATGGACATACCTAGTTCTTCAATGCGTACACCACACCAAGCACCTAGGATGTCTGTAGATATGGGAGGACAATATAATACTAATAGGGATTCTCAACCTAGCATGGAGAATTTTGGGAGAAGTAAAACATGCCGGGAAAAAGTTGATTCTTCTGTTGGACGTTTTTTCTATGCTAATGATATTCCCTTCAATGTGGCCAACTCAACTCAGTACCACGAGGCATTCAATGCAGTTGCAAATTTCGGAAAATCATACAGAGCTCCGTTTTCCTATAAGTTGTCGAACCCATTATTAAGGCAGGAAAAACAAAGGATTCAGAAGGATGTGGTGTCGGTCCAACGAAATTATTGGAGAGAGTATGGGTGTACACTCATGTCAGATGGTTGGAAAAAAAAAAACCATACGATTGTAAACTTCTTAGTTTACAGTGGACATGGGAAAACATTTTTGAAAAGCGTTGACATCGAGCATAATCGGTTGACAACAGAGTATTTGATGAGTTTGTTCAGACCGGTTATAGAAGATATTGGTCCGACAAATATTGTTCAAATAGTAACTGATCAAGGATCCCAATTCAAAGCCGCAGGTAACTATTACAACTTAATTTAATTACAGTTGTTTATTTTTATATATTATTAATTCATTTCTCATTTTGTTTTAATAGGTATGAGATTGGCCATAGAGTATGGTACATTTTTTTGGGTACCTTGTGCAGCTCATGTGTTGGATTTAATGTTGGAAGATACTGAAAAGTTCCCCTTTGTTAAAGGTGTGATTTCAGAAGCTAGAAAAATCAGTAAATTTATTTATAATCATGGTTGGGTTCTTGCTAGATTCAGACAACATTCTGGGGGACGCAATCTACTGCGCCCTGGCTTAACAAGGTTTGCGACAAATTTTATCGCAATCAAAAGTATCATTGATCAACGTAATGCAATCGAGAGTCTTTTTGTAGACCAAGAATTTGTGAACTCGCCAGAAGGAAAAACTCGTACGGCTAAAGATGTGAAAAACATTATTTTGAATGAGATGTTTTGGCACACATGCCAAAATGCATGCATGATGGTTGGTCCTTTATTGAAAATGATCCGTTTCTTGGATTCAGATAAACCTACCATGGGTTATTTGTTTCATGCACTTGCTACATGTGTGGAAACTATAAAAAGGGGTTTGGGTAAAACTCGAAATAATTCTATTGTAGGTGTGATTAACCGACGATGGAAAGATCAGTTGAGTTCTCCTCTTCATGCTGCAGCGCATTTTCTGAATCCATATTATATCTACAACCCAGCAGCCAATCTCATCAACAATGAAATTTCTCAGCCCCAAATTTGTCTCAGTGAAGTTATATAAAAATGATTAGTATCCCTCAAGAACAAGCGACATGCATGCTAGAGGTGTGAATTTTTATTAACAATTAATTTCGTAATTATATGAATTTCTATTCACAGTTTTTGATATTTTTAGGCGGGAAGAATGCAAATGATGCAAGGCCAATTTGCATCACCATCAGCAAGATTGGCTGCTCTGCAAGGTGATCCTGTAAGCTGGTGGTTGTCATACGGTGCTCAGTTTCCATCACTCCAGAGGATCACGGTAAAGATACTAAGCCAGACAAACACATCGTCTGGATCCGAGAGGAATTGGAGTGTGTTTGAAAGAATTCATACCAAACTACGCAACCGTTTAGTTTCGTCAAGAATAAACGATTTGGTATATGTTCAGTACAATTTAAGATTGGAGCAGCAAAGAGTTCAAGGTAAAGCAAAGCGACATAACATCGATGTCCACGATGTTCATAGCCTACTGACAGATGAAAATATGCTTGATTGGATAGCAGGGGATGATGAAACACCAGTTTTACCTCAGGAAGAACATTGGTTAAATGAATTGGAAGAGGAAACAGCTAATAATCCAGAGCCTCTCCCTACACCATACGAATGGCATGATCCAGAAGTTGAAATCTCATATCAAAGGTTGCCAGTGAGTAACTTTGTTTATGACTTTGGTAACCTAACATTTGGAGACAATACACAAGGTCATGAAAATGAAAATCCCATATACAATTCTCATTACACTGAAGATCGTCCAGAAGAAGATACCCGAGGAATTAATGAAGAGTATAATTCCAATATTAATATCAATAGTGAAGTAGATAATCGTAATGATAATGAGGAAGAAGACTATGGTTATGAAGATGACGATACTGTTAACTACGACAGCCAAATGCATTACGCGAACCAATATGAGGCGGAGGAAGAGGAGGAGGAATCAACTGAGAATCGTCGAGAAAATAGAAAATACTTGAATAAGTCGAAAAAAATGCCGGTACAAGTTGGTTTGTCTAAGTTTAAAATTTCAAGCACTACTGTCACTAGGTTACTTATTGTAAGTTTATAAAATTTGAAGTTTTTAATGATTATTTATGAAATTTTAGTTGTAAGTTTGAAATTAAAAATTGTATAAGAATTTCTCCAACTCAAATTTTTTTTCCTTAAAAACGGGTTTAACCGGTATGAAAACGGAAAATACGGTGTAAAAAACGTGTGTTAAAATGTTATTTAATCACAGGTGTGAAAACGGTTATAACGGGTCTAAATAACGCCATTTTTTCCTATTTATCGGTGTTATTTAGGTAAGCGTGTTGGTGAGCCTCACGGGCACGGTATATGGGCGTGAGCGTTATAACGGACGTTTTTCGAAAAAAACGGCCGTTTTTCAAACCTTGACTTCATCCTTCACAAGAAGCAGACACTTCAGTTCGTCATGCTTGAATATCACATAGGTTAATGTAGGAATAAGTGCCAAGACTAGCACGTACCTGTGGAGAGAGTCAGCCATGCAAGTCGAATAACCCACAAAAGGAGGAAAGAAGAAGAGATTAAGGAATACGATGAGAAGGTACCGATTATACATATATATATGAGAGAGAGACACCATTCACGAGGCAGTAACCGGCGACCTTCCCCATGCACATATGAGTGTGACTATAAGGTTATCTTACGACTAACCTCATAGTCAGGAGACTAATGTTGATACATGAAAAATAGTTCCCCTTAACCAGGTTAGGGTGCCCCAAAGAAGGGAAAAGCCACACATAGAACATGGGGACTAAGGCCCAAGTCCACCAAAGAAGTACCCATGAGTTGGAAAGGACAATGAAGGAATTAACAAGGAAAAAGGAGGTTATACTAGAGAAGGGATGGCATTAGTAATAATTAAGGAGGTTTAAGACACATGGAAAGATGTCATAAAAAGAAGGGGCTTTTGGAAGGTCTATATAAGAAATGACAAGGTACAATGGAAGGACAACTCTCTCTCATACTATTCTAAGAAAAGTGAGGTCATCTTGGTACACTAGGACGGGTAGAACCCAATAAGAATTCCGGTATTAACAACTGCAACGCCTCTGTGTTAGGACGAGTCCACTGGATCAAACAAATAACTTAATGAATATGTTTATTTTGGGTCAAGCAAATAAGCAAACCGAATTAAAAAAAATAAACAATCCAACTTGGTAGTTTGCTTATAAAAATCATATGGTAACCTAGTGGCAGAATCTTGGCCGAGCGTCCAAGTTAGCGCCACTGGCGACATTATCTTGGTTGCTCGGCCATCACATGGCCGACATCGGCTTATTAATCTAATGATTGTATATGAACCTTCTATATATATATCAACTCACACATGTTCTACATTTTTTCTCAAATATTTTTGGGATTTTTTTTTCTTATTATCCCACTTTTTTATTTCTCATATCCATTTCTTAAAATATGGATACATCATGCACCCTGTCCCCAAAGTTTGTGATCTAAATATACTGTTAAGGATAATGTTTTTATTTGTATTACAAACACTCGATCTTATCTATACAATCTTACATTTTTACAAAATATCATGACAAATTTTGCTTGGACATCAGCAACATGAGAGGTCGTGATGTACAAGGGTTGTCGAACCGTTTTAATTGAGTAAGAAAATAAGTAAATTTATGTGTTGCTTTAATCATACAACGGAAACGAACAAAAAAAACGCCAAAAAAAAAAGTTTGATGTGTTAAGAATAATTCGAAAATTTGAAGTTGTTACCTCAATTTGTATTTGCAAATTGCAGCAAGGAAGAAACTTGATATGAGTGGCAAATAAAATATAACAAAAGCTATTTTTATAAGGTTGTATTCACATCCTTAAGATGATGAAAAAATTTAACCTTGATTGTGTGACGATTATACTCCACCAACTCAATCACCATATCAACCTACACATATTTCTCAAGTATATTCATCGATTGTATCATTTTCCTCAAAAGAAACAAGCTTGTCAGCCTAACTGGTCACCGCCATAACAGTTGATCCCCCACATTCAACTTCAATCAATATTCACGGTCAGAAAAACGCTCTGGTCCAGGTCAAAGAAAAGTAAAACAACCGAGAAATGAAGGTTATTTTGGAGATTCAACTTATATTAACGAATTTAATATGAAGGAGTACATGGGAGAACCAGAAAAGAAAATATGTTGTTAGATCACCCCATCTTAACGTTGTAATTTCAGAGTTAAAAATAAACAGGGATGTGGTTAGCAGACTTAACAATAATACATAACTCGGATTATATCAGTTGATAGTTCGAAAATGAATGAATCGCAACTAAAACCATGGGAAAATGAAATCAATAACATAATGTGATCTAAGATAATGGTAAGATTATGAAGATGATAAAGAAGTTGAATTCAAATCATTTCAAATGTTTTAAACTTGAATGTAAAAGTTAGCTCCAATAGAACGGATTTAGTTCTGGTTAAAAGTAATTATTTAGGGTTTAATTATATATAATGGTAAGTTATAATTACATGTATTGATTACTTTTTAGTTAAATTTTTTTTGTCACCTCAAGTGTAATAGTTTCGTTAAATTAAGGATATGATTTTTTGTTACATAATTTAAACTACACAAACTAAAATAACAATCCAAATGACAATAATTAAACTAAACTTGATTGGTCTAGGTTCCATGGTTAGACCAAAGTTATGCTGTCAGATCTTTCCTTTACATGTGATACATACATCCGTCTCAATTTCTATCATTTTAATCTAGATACACTCTTCAACCAACTCCATGTAATCATTGTAAGTACATCAGGCCTCAGATCTTCATTTGGGTAACTCGTCGCTTCCGGATCACGTTGGGTTTCCTTGATGCCCATATATATACAGAACTATACACGTACACATAACTCTATTCATTTCTATTGGTTGAAAAGAAGGACATGGCCTACAAATTATGGCGAACTTCTAATTTAAAATTCCAAATGTTCTTTAAACATCTTTCTTCTTTCACATTTAATTCGTGTTGAATACTTTCTACCGCATATGTTATTAGTGTGGTTGTAGGCTTGAAATAACGTTTCTAATTGCGAATACATTCTGCTCGCCAGATAATACTCATTCGTGTAGTAACTGTTGTTGATATTGTAATTTGCACTAGGAGCATTGCCATACTTTAGATATGTGGATCCCATATAAAATCCATAAGGCTAGTATATAAGGAGACAAGACCATGTTCATGTAAAAGAATACTCTAGAGTTTATGTAACTTCATTTATATAGCCCTTGAGTACCGCCAGATAACGAGGGCATGCCTGATAAATATATACCCTTAATTAACATCCAAGATAAATGGTTCGGTTGAGGAAGTCTTAGCCGGTTCCACTTTAGTTCCTTCGATTTTTATTATGAATAATACTCGTACGCTCTTCTTTTATTATGCTTTCCTTTATATTACATATACACTAGTTTTGTGTTCTAAGTGTTATTTTGATAGTTTTATTTAGTTGTACGTTGTCTAACAGCTATAAAAAAAAGAGCGTGAAGGTGAAAGGGCTGAAGAGACATAGTAATTACCACTAAGACATGTTGTATGTAATCGTTCGAAGACGTGGCCACGTAGAATGAGCACTTCCAGGTCGGCACGCTCCCATAACCACTAATGAAAGGTGGACAAGGACGGGGAATGTGGACTTAGCGTAATAAGGCAGTCACAAGGAGTTAGGCTCAAGTAAAGAGGGCCACACGTGAGTAATGACGACCCACCAGAAGGTCAAGGAAGCTGGTTAACGAGGGAAGGTTGTGGAGTCAAGATTGGCTAAGAAGAAGAGGAACAACCAATCTATCTATCTATTATATTATACTATTATAAAGGGAAGACCCCTTAAGCACTGTAGCAATGAAGCTGCAAATTTCATTAGACCATTTTACCCTTAATCCATGCCCATACAAGTGATGGGAAATAAATAATATAAAGGTATAGTGGTAATTTAGTTTATTTGAAAATTAAATTTGTAAACTCAGAAAAAAGTGATAGACCTGGACCCAGCTTGCACGTGAATATGCACGTGCCGACCACTAGTAAATACCTATGATAAGATGGGTGTTCGAGGAATGCTAAAGAGAGATATGAGTATATAATGAAGGTATTTGTACTAAAAGCTAAATGTATCCTTTCAATTAGTGCATATACCATTGCTATTATATTTGGATCAGTAATCACTCATAAACAGGTAGCCTGATATCTTACCTTATCATAGTGATTGCTTGCTCCCCTCCCCCCAAAATATATATATATATATATATACAAAAATAAAAAATAAATAATACATACATATATGTGTATGTATGTATTATTACAAAACAGAAAGGGTTTTTGAGCCTCGGATGGTTGGATAATATTTTTAGAGACAAACGCAACATCCGACCATCCCAGTCTCAATATCCCATCCATAAACATCCGATGGATATAAGATTTGTAACATTCCCCCATCATAAATATGTATTGATTAGATCCCCTCATAACTATGATCATAAAAGAAAAATTAAACATGAAAATAAATAGACTGAGATCGTTATTTATATTTTTGCACTTACAAATATAGATATTATTATTTTAACAAATTAGTCATCTTCCAAGAACCAAGAACCAAAACCCCTTTTTCAGTAGCAAGTACTATGTAGGGTATGTTAGAGCATTGCTCGGTCGAACTCGCATGCGTTGCTATCTCAAGCATGTTTGTCAATGTTAGTGATCAAAACTATAAGTCTTGATTTCTAGTCTACTATAGCTAAGGTATCGGACTAGGATAGAAAGTGTAGTTGAGCTCAAGAACTCCATGGAAATCATCATACAAGACGAAGTTGCTATCTCAAGCATGTTTGTAAATGTTAGTGATCAAAACTATAAGTCTTGGTTTCTAGTCTACTATAGCTAAGGTCTTGGACTAGGATAGAAAGTGTAGTTGAGCTCAAGAACTCCATGGCAATCATCATACAAGACGAAGGACTATTCAAGTAACTGGTGGATCTTCATCGACTAAAAGGTATGTGGAGACTTGAAATTATCTATCACTCAAAAGTCTATTTATCTCCTATCTTGAGACAAAATTCATTTTGCTTTATAGACTTTGATTATACACATTTGGTATTAGTTTATATCGTCTATCTATTTCTCGAAATATGTGTTGGTAAGCTTTCTCTTTAGCCAAGTTCATCTTTACCTAGTGACGAAAATCATGTTATGTTTCAATCACTTTGAAAATTGCTCTGACGAAAAATGGTTTGTGAATAACAACTATATAACGTCCTCTGAGAATGTTTCAATGATTGAAATGGGAGTTTAGATTATATAACCATTGGAGGATGTAAGCATTGTTGGGGAAACACATAAATGTATAAGTCCTTATTCCTTGAACCGAAGTTTGCGAACTTTGTTGATCAAGTGAACCGGAGTAGTGCTTGAGCTAAGTTCGCGAACTCAGTCCGCGAACTGGCGAAGTTCTCAAACCCGAGAATTTCTGCTGGAGTTTGTAAACTCCATCGGGGAACTTAAGTCCGCGAACCCAGTCCGCGAACTTGAGCAGGTTATATCTAAAAACGATGTTTGTGAACTTATTCATATTAACTAAGGAATGCAATTGCAAACCGTGGATATATAGTTCTTGAACCGATTCAAGTGAATCAAATCGTTTTTACTTCAATTATGTCTTGTATAGTACATAAGATTTCCTTGCAATTGAACAACTCTCTAACTAGTTCATTTGAGTCATTTGAACTAGTTATGGTGAGGAAAAATATGGTTGATATGAAAGTGATCATATGGCTAACCATTTGGTTAACTATTGTTGAACCAACTAATGTACAAGTTTGGGTACGGTTACACAAGCCTAGAAACGTGCATTTCATTTGTGTATAACAAGCTATGTTTTCGATCTAACGGTTTATAAATATTAGCTTGAATCTAATCAGGTTATCATCAAACGGTGAATATTGAATGCTTTGTTACCAAGCTAACATTGATTGCAAACCCTGATTTGAAAGACTATATAAGGGAGAATTCTAGCAACTGGGAAAACTAATCCCCACACATTCTGTGTGATACTAGTTGTAATAATCTAGAGTCGATTCTCCATTAACCTTTGGTTTCTTCTTCTAAACCAGGTTAACGACTTTAATCCTTCACTGGGATTGTGAAGCCAGACCGATACTACTTTATCGTAGTTGTGTGATCTGATCTTGTTGTTTCTATCGTACGAGTACAATTGTAATAATTGGCTTGAGATTTCTATCTCCGATAGGAAAGATAAAAAGTAATCACAAACATCTTCTTCTCATCGTTTGTGACTACACAATATGTTTTTACGCTGCGTCGATTAAGACTATTGTGAGGTGATTGATAATACTAGGATGTTATTCGGGAATATAAGTCTGGTCTATCAATTGGTTCCTGTTCACCTTGATTTATCAAAAGACAGAACAAAACTCGTAGGTATATTCGTGGAATACGGATTTATCTATTACCATAGACTTTTCTGTGTGATACAGATTTGTTTATTAAAGTCTTCGAATTTGGGTCGTAGCAACTCTTAGTTGTGGGTGAGATCAGCTAAAGGAATCAAGTACGTAGTATCCTGCTCGGATCAGAGACATAGGAGCATAACTGTACCTTGTATCAGTGTGATATTGGTTGGGGTTCAACTACAGTCCAGACCGAAGTTAGTTTGGAGTAGGCTAGTGTCTGTAGTGGCTTAATACAATATGTGTTCAATCTGGACTAGGTCCCGGGGTTTTTCTGCATTTGCGGTTTCCTCGTTAACAAAATTCTGGTATCTGTGTTATTTCTTTTCTGCATTATATTATGTTATATAATTGAAATGTCATAGGTTGTGCGTTGTTCAATCAATTAGATATCCGACCTTTTGGTTGTTGATTGAAATTAATTGACACATGGATATTGGTCTTTGGTACCATCCAAGTTATCTCTCTAGTATTTGATAAAGACTCGGAGATTTCTATTTGCTTGAGTATATATCAAATCGAGAGATTGAGATATAAACTCTTTGATATACTTTTTATCTTGATTGAGTCTGACTGTCTAGTTGATTCTCTATAAAGTATATTGGAATTTGTCCATACAGATTGCTAAGCGAAATATTGGGTTTTTTTCAATTGGTACCAGAGCAGGCAAACACATTTAAGACCTGATAAGTCTGTGTTTGTGGCAATCTGAGTCTGAGGACAAAATCTCTCTTACGCATACCCAGATGTCTCTTGAAGCTTTCAATTACGCCAAGTGTCTTGGAAACACCTCAAAGGGTTACTCCTTAGTTGATTCTTCTGAATCCCGAGGTAAAAAGATTGTTTCATCAGATGTTGACATGTCTTCCTCTCATGAGGCATGTGACACTCTGGCAAAAGCTGAAAAGGAGCTCACCAGAACTCAAAAAACTCTGCTCAAATTATTGATTTTCAGAATCATGATCATCTTACTGATGAATTTGAAAAGTATATTGATCGAAAACATGATCTCTATAGCATCATTGAGTCCTTCTCTAAGAATATTGAAAAACTTCTCCAAGAAACTACTCTACAGCGTGAAAAGATTAGTGTTCTTGAGGATACTGTTAAGGAAGACTCAATTAGAGAAAAACATTTGATCGAGACACATTCATCAAATCTTAACAGACTTCGTGTCGAAAAAGAGAAACTAAGTGCATCCCTTACTCTAGCCCATGAACAGTGCAGATCCTTGGAAAAGGAAAACTCTGTCTTAAGAGGAAATTCATCTGTACAAACTAATTCTCATGAATTACAGTACATGACAAAATGTTCTCCAGAAGAAGATTATTTCAAGAAAAGTTTACATAACTTATAATCTTCTCATATGGCTATGAAGTTAAAACAGGTGCCAACTATTACTTCTCCTCCATGAACCTGTACTTTCTGTGGGAAAAAGAATCACCATGCTATCCATTGTTTTGCCAGGAGGAAACAAATTTCTAAACTTCATAATTTGCTTCTTTGCATTGTCAATGGAATAAGTAGTCAGTCTAATACTGCAGTGAATCGCATGCCTATAGAAAATCTGAAATCTTATAAATATGATCTTTATTCTAGAAATCATCACAGGGAACAAGTTCATCTCAATGGTATAAAATCTTGTGCCACTAATAAACACATTCCTTGTGTTTATAAGAATAAGTATGGTAAATCTAAGTCTAGAAAATGGATCCCTATCTATTTTGATCCTCTTGTGCCAATTGCAAAAGGTCCTAGATTTAGTCCTTAGAGAAAGCCTTCTGATGGATATGTGAAACACGCCATGTCTTACTCTTCTGGGATAAAAGTCAACCGAAGAAAGGCGAAGAAAACAAAGATCAAACTGTCAGATGATATACACAACTCATTTCTCAATGATCATAGTGGGATTAATTTCCACCCTACCACCTGACTCCAGGTATGTGGTTCTTTGTTTCTAACTTGAGAAGTACAAGGAAATTAATTATGAAATACTCAAGTATGTTGTATATTATCTATGTTTGTGTTTTTTGTACTGACGGTCCACAAACGTTCACGTCCTCCTCTCGAGAACTCCTAGGGTTTTTCGAAACAAGAGTTTCCAACTCTTGTTTACAAACGCATATATATTTCTTATATATTGTGTTTTTCTCTTCCCTAAAAATTTATAGAGAACTCTGCAAAATCACAAGAGATTGTGCATCTTGATATGGAGGAAGACAATCAGGAACGTGAGTAAATTCAGGAGCTGGTTCTAAAGAAGATGCTTGAAAGAAAGGATCACAACTCCTGGATTGATGATTTTGTCAAGGATTTTAACTCGTTTTCAGAACGATTCAAAGGTCGAATTTGCAAATCTTCAATTGCAAATAAACCAACTTCTAGATGGTCAGGCCAAAATTCTTGCTAATCAGAATCTTCTGATACGGAATCAAAAGAAGCTCATCATGGACTGCATCAAGTCTAGACAGCTTGCTCTGGTTGTTGATCGTAAAGTTAGTGTTAAAAGAAGCTCATCATGGACTGCATCAAGTCTAGACAGCTTGCTCTGGTTGTTGATCGTAAAGTTAGTGTTCTAACTCACGAACATGGTGTGTCTACGGTAAAGAGAATAAAGGAAATCAGTGATACCTTCTTTGATGGATTCATTGAAAGATATGAGGTTCTCAACGAACTCTGATTTTGATTTAGTTTGCCTAGTAAATCTTTTATTTTTCTTGTTTTATTTAGAAGAATAACTAGAGTTTGAAATAGCCATTATTGTGATTACACATAGCTATGTCCAACGTTTTCATCTTCATGTTTTAGATTTATTGGTTTAAACTCTAAATTTGTTTGGAAGATGCTTTTTGCAGTATTAATATTTATGGTTTTATATATTGCAATATTGTTATAGGATATGTGTGTTCACGTCCGTGAACTTGATTGTCCGATACTTTGTCAAAAGTAAAGTCGTTCATGAGTTGATATGCGTGTATTGATGAAAGAATGAATTGACTTTTGACAAATACAAAAGTTAATCCTATTATGTCAATTCTTAATGGAAGATAGGTTAAAATCTTTTGTGTTCAAGGATTATGTCTATTGAATGTCATTGTGCAAATGGTGATGGAAAATAGTATGAGTCCTTGCTTATTCCACGGTATAAGGTCGATCTCCGATCCACAATTTTTGTGTACATACTGTGTTGTTCCATAAAGTTTCTTATGTTGAGATCTATCGACTGAGTCATTGTTTTGACATAGTTGTTGTTCCATGAGATACTTTGTGTCGAGCATGACCAATTAAATTGATTACTTTTGTGATTAGTTTAGTTGTGTATTTCGATTGGATTAATTATGGGTTTCCTTGTGATTAATATAATTAAGTGTTTTTAAGTCTCCATAAGTTTACTTATGTTAAGCATATTTGATTAAATTAATCATGGGTTCTCTTATGGTTAATTAATTGAATATTTTGGATTCAAATTCATACTCGTATGTGATTTGTTATGTCCAAACAAATCCTTTTATTTTTATTTTTTTGAAATTAAGGTCGCTCTTGTTGTTCTTTCGGGAATGACATTATATGGGGGAGAGTTCTTAATTGAACTTGTGCTTAATTGCCAAATCTTTGTGGGGAGTGCATCTGTGGAATATTATAGGGGTTATCTTGTATCTTTATAGACTCCTTGATGAATTCATTTAGGTTCGAATTTATGATTGCATCTTAATAAAATGATATATGCTTTCTTTTGGTCATGAAATGTCTCTTTCGGAAATTTCATTAGGATCCCGTTCTTGTACCTTTGTCAATTTTATTGACAAAAAGGGGGAGAATTAATATGTAGTTCACACTACCAATACATGTGGTTTTCGGATCATTATGTAAGGGGGAGTGGTTTCCATGTGAGATGGAGTATTGACTAAGGGGGGGTGACATATCACCATAGTATTATTGTTAAAATTGTGATACAATTGAACTTTGACGCTGTGTAATGATACTATGACAATGTATAACAATGATTGAGAACTCTTGTTTTCTCGTTGTTATAGCTACGAATTTTCAACAACGATGATGCTAAACTTACAACCTTTGGGATCATTGGAGTACTTGGAAGTGACAAAGATTTCGAGCAATGTTGAAGATTAGGCATGTGGAATAGGAGCTACAAAGTTTATTTATATATTTTTTGTATTCCATATGTATTCATAGTTTTGTCACTAAAATTGACAAAGGGGGAGATTGTTAGAGCATTGCTCGGTCGAACTCGCATGCGTTGCTATCTCAAGCATGTTTGTCAATGTTAGTGATCAAAACTATAAGTCTTGATTTCTAGTCTACTATAGCTAAGGTCTCGGACTAGGATAGAAAGTGTAGTTGAGCTCAAGAACTCCATGGCAATTATCATACAAGACGAAGGACTACTCAAGGAACTGGTGGATCTTCATCGATTAAAAAGTATGTGGAGATTTGAACTTATATATGACTCAAAAGTCTATTTATCTCCTATCTTGAGACAAAAGTCGTTTTTCTATATAGACTTAGATTATACACATTTGGTATTTTGGGCCGAGTTTATCTCGTCTATCTATTTCTCGAAATATGTGTTGGTAAGCTTTCGCTTTAGCTAAGTACATCTTTACCTAGTGACGAAAGTCATGTTATGTTTCAATCACTTTGAAATTGCTCTGACGAAAAATGGTTTGTGAATAACAACTATATAACGTCCTCTGAGAATGTTTCAATGATTGAAATGAGAGTTTAGATTATATAACCATTGGAGGATATAAACATTGATGTGGAAACACATATATGTATAAGTCCTTATTCATTGAATCGAAGTTTGCGAACTTTGTTGATCAAGTGAATCGGAGTAGTGCGTGAGCTAAGTCTGCGAACCCAATCCGCGAACTGGCAAAGTTCTCAAACCCGAGAATTTCTACTGGAGTTTGTAAACTCCATCCGGGAACTTAAGTCCGCGAACTGGTTATAACTAAAAACGATGTTTGTTAATTTATTCATATTAACTAAGGAATGCAATTGCAAACCGTGGCTATATAGTTCATGAACCGACTCAAGTGAATCAAATCGTTTTTGCTTCAATTGTGTCTTGTGTAGTACATAAGATTTCCTTGCAATTGAACAACTCTCTAACTAGTTCATTTGAGTCATTTGAACTAGTTATGGTGAAGAAGAATATGGTTGATATGAAAGTGATCATATGGCTAACCATTTGGTTAACTATTGTTGAACCAACTAATATACAAGTTTGGGTACGGTTACACAAGCCTAGAAACGTGCATTTCATTTGTGTATAAAAATCTATGTTTTCGATCTAACGGTTTATAAATATTATCTTGAATCTAATCAGGTTATCATCAAACGGTGAATATTGAATGCTTTGTTACCAAGCTAACATTGATTGCAAACCCTGATTTGAAAGACTATATAAGGGAGAACTCTAGCAACTGGGAAACCTAATCCCCACACATTCTGTGTGATACTAGTTGTGCTATGCTAGAGTCGATTCTCCTTTAACCTTTGGTTTCTTCTTCTAAACCAGGTTAACGACTTAAAGACTTCATTGGGATTGTGAAGCCAGACCGATACTACTTTATCGTAGTTGTGTGATCTGATCTTGTTGTTTCTTTCGTACGAGTACAATTGTAATAATTGGCGTGAGATTTTTATCTCCGATAGGCAAGATAAAAAGTAATCACAAACATCTTCGTCTCATCGTTTGTGATTCCACAATATATTTTTTCACTGCGTCGATTAAGACTATTCAGAGGTGATTGATAATACTAGGATGTTCTTTGAGAATATAAGTCCGGTTTATCAATTGGTTCCTGTTCACCTTGATTTATCAAAAGACAGAACAAAACTCGTAGGTATATTCATGGGAGACGGATTTATCTATTACCATAGACTTTTCTGTGTGATACAGATTTATTTATTAAAGTCTTCGACTTTGGGTCGTAGCAACTCTTAGTTGTGGCTAAGGAATCAAGTACGTAGTATCCTGCTGGGATCAGAGACGTAAGATCATAACTGTACCATGGATCAGTGTGAGATTGGTTGGGGTTCAACTACAGTCCAGACCGAAGTTAGTTTGGAGTAAGCTAGTGTATGTAGAGGCTTAATACAGTGTGTGTTCAATCTGGACTAGGTCCCGGGGTTTTTTTGCATTTGCGGTTTCCTCGTTAACAAAATTCTGGTATCTGTTTTATTTCTTTTCCACATTATATTATGTTACATAATTGAAATATCACAGGTTATGCGTTGTTCAATCAATTAGAATATCCGACCTTTTAGTTGTTTATTTAAATTGATTGACACTTGGATATTGGTCTTTGGTACCATCCAAGTTATCTCCCTAGTATTTGATAAAGACTCGCAGATTTCTATTTGCTTGAGTATATGTCAAATCGAGAGATTGAGATATAAACTCTTTGATATACTTTTTTATCTTGATTAAGTCTGACTGTCTAGTTGATTCTCCTGAAAGTATATTGGAGTTTGTCCATACAGATTGCTAAGCGAAATATTGGGTGTGGTTGTTAGACCCCCGCTTTTTCAATTGGTATCAGAGGAGGCAAACACATTTAAGACCTGATAAGTCTGTGTTTGTGGTAATCTGAGTCTGAGGACAAAATATCTCTTACGCAAACCCAGATGTCTCTTGAAGCTTTCAATTACGCCAAGTGTCTTGGAAACACCTCAAAGGGTTACTCCTTAGTCGAATCTTCTGAATCCCGAGGTACAAAGATTGTTACATCAGATGTTGACATGTCTTCCTCTCATGAGGCATGTGACACTCTAGCAAAAGCTGAAAAGGAGCTCACCAGAATCTCAAAAAACTCTGCTGAAATTATTGATTTTCAGAATCATGATCAGCTTATTGATGAATTTGAAAAGTCTCTTGATCGAAAACATGATCTCTATAGCATCATTGAGTCCTTCTCTAAGAATATTGAAAAACTTCTCCAAGAAACTACTCTACAGCGTGAAAAGATTAGTGTTCTTGAGGATACTGTTAAGGAAGACTCAATTAGAGAAAAACATTTGATCGAGACACATTCATCAAATCTTAACAGACTTCGTGTCGAAAAAGAGAAACTAAGTGCATCCCTTACTCTAGCCCATGAACAGTGCAGATCCTTGGAAAAGGAAAACTCTGTCTTAAGAGGAAATTCATCTGTACAAACTAATTCTCATGAATTACAGTACATGACAAAATGTTCTCCAGAAGAAGATTATTTCAAGAAAAGTTTACATAACTTATAATCTTCTCATATGGCTATGAAGTTAAAACAGGTGCCAACTATTACTTCTCCTCCATGAACCTGTACTTTCTGTGGGAAAAAGAATCACCATGCTATCCATTGTTTTGCCAGGAGGAAACAAATTTCTAAACTTCATAATTTGCTTCTTTGCATTGTCAATGGAATAAGTAGTCAGTCTAATACTGCAGTGAATCGCATGCCTATAGAAAATCTGAAATCTTATAAATATGATCTTTATTCTAGAAATCATCACAGGGAACAAGTTCATCTCAATGGTATAAACTCTTGTGCCACTAATGAACACATTCCTTGTGTTTATAATAATAAGTCTGGTAAATCTAAGTCTAGAAAATGGATCCCTATCTATTCTGATCCTCTTGTGCCAATTGCAAAAGGTCCTAGATTTAGTCCTCGGAGAAAGCCTTCTGACGGATATGTGAAACACGCCATGTCTTACTCTTCTGGGATAAAAGTCAACCGAAGAAAGGCGAAGAAAACAAAGATCAAACTGTCAGATGATATATACAACTCATTTCTCGATGATCATCGTGGGATTAATTTCCACTCTACCACCTGACTCCAGGTATGTGGTTCCTTGTTTCTAACTTGAGAGGTACAAGGAAACTAATTGTGAAATACTCAAGTATGTTGAATATTATATCTGTTTGTGTTTTCAGTACTGACGGTCCACAAACTTTCACGTCCTCGGTTTTTCGAAACTAGAGTTTCCAACTCTTGTTTACAAACGCACATATATTTCTTATATATTATGTTTTTCTCTTCCTTAAAAATTTATAGACTGCAAAATCACGAGAGATTGTGCATCTTGATATGGAGGAAGACAATCAGGAACGTGAGACAATTCAGGAGCTGGTTCTAAAGAAGATGCTTGAAAGAAAGGATCACAACTCCTGGATTGATGATTCTTTCAAGGATTTAACTCGTTTTCAGAACGATTCAAAGGTCGAGTTTTCAAATCTTCAATTGCAAATAATGCAACTTCTAGATGGTCAGGCCAAAATTCTTGCTAATCAGAATCTTCTGATACGGAATCAAAAGAAGCTCATCATAGACTGCGTCAACGCTAGACAACTTGCTCGGGTTGTTGATCGTAAAGTTAGTGTTCTAACTCACAAACATGGTGTGTCTACGGTAAAGAGACTAAAGGAAATCAGTGATACCTTCTTTGATGGATTCATTGAAAGATATGAGGTTCTCAACGAACTTTGATTTTTGATTTTGTTTGCCTAGTAAATCTTCTATTTTTATTGTTTTATTTAGAACAATAACTAGAGTTTGGAATATCCATTATTGTGATTACACATAGCTATGTCCAACGTTTTCATCTTCATGTTTTAGATTTATTGGTTTAGACTCTAAATTTGTTTGGAAGATGATTTTTGCAGTATTAATCTTTATGGTTTTATATATTGCAATATTGTTATGGGATATGTGTGTTCACGTCCGTGAACTTGATTGTCCCATACTTTGTCAAAAGTAAAGTCGTTCATGAGTTGATATGCGTGTATTGATGAAAGAATGAATTGACTTTTGACAAATACAAAAGTTAAGCCTATTATGTCAATTCTTGATGGAAGATAGGTTAAAATCTTTTGTGTTCAAGGATTATGTTTATTGAATGTCATTGTGAAAATGGTGATGGAAAATAGAATGAGTCCTTGCTTATTCCACGGTATAAGGTCGATCTCCGATCCACAATTTTTGTGTACACAATGTGTTGTTCCATAAGGTGTCTTATGTTGAGCTCTATCAACTGAGTCATTGTTTTGACATAGTTGTCGTTCCATGAGATACTTTGTGTCGAGCATGACCAATTAAATTGATTACTTTTGTGATTAGTTTAGTTGTGTATTTCGATTAGATTAATTATGGGTTTTCTTGTGATTAATCTAATTGAGTGTTTTTAAGTCTCCATAAGTTTACTTATGTTGAGCATGTTTGATTAAATTAATCATGGGTTCTCTTATGGTTAATTTAATTGAATATTTTGGATTCAAATTCATACTCGTATGTGATTTTTTATGTCCAAAGAAATCCTTCTTTTATTTTTATTGAAATTAAGGTCGCTCTTGTTGTTCTTTCGGGAATGACATTATATGGGGGAGATTTCTTAATTGAACTTATGCTTAATTGCCAAATCTTTATGGGGAGTGCGGCTGTGGAATATTATAGGGGTTATCTTGTATCTTTATAGACTCCTTGATGAATGCATTTAGCTTCGGCTTTATGATTGCATCTAAATAAGATGATATATGCTTTCTTTTGGTCATGAAATGTCTCTTTCGGAAATTTCATTAGGATCCCGTTCTTGTACCTTTGCCAATTTTATTGACAAAAGGGGGGAGAATTAATATGTAGTTCACACTACAAATACATGTGGTTTTCGGATCATTATGTAAGGGGGAGTGGTTTCCATGTGAGATGGAGTATTGACTAAGGGGGAGTGACATATCACCATAGTATTGTTGTTAAAGTTGTGATACAATTGAACTTTGACGTTAAATAATGATACTATGACACTGTATAACAATGATTGAGAACTCTTGTTTTCTCGTTGTTATAACTACAGATTTTCAAACAACGATGATACTAAACTTACAACCTTTGGGATCATTGGAGTACTTGGAAGTGACGAAGATTTCGAGTAATGTTGAAGATTAGGCATGTGGAATAGGAGCTACAAAGTTTATTTATATATTTTTTGTATTCCATATGTATTCATAGTTTTGTCACTAAAATTTACAAAGGGGGAGATTGTTAGAACATTGCTCGGTCGAACTCGCATGCGTTTCTATCTCAAGCATGTTTGTCAATGTTAGTAATCAAAACTATAAGTCTTGATTTCTAGTCTACGATAGCTAAGGTCTCGGACTAGGATACAAAATTTAGTTGAGCCCAAGAACTCCATGGAAATCATCATACAAGACGAAGGACTACTCAAGGAACTGGTGGATCTTCGTCGACGAAAAGGTATGTGGAGACTTGAACTTATCTATCACTCAAAAAATATATTTATCTCCTATCTTGAGACAAAAATCGTTTTTCTATATAGACTTAGATTATACACATTTGGTATTTCGAGCCGAGTTTATCTCGTCTATCTATTTCTCGGAATATGTGTTGGTAAGCTTTCGCTTTAGCCAAGTTCATCTTTACCTAGTGACGAAAGTCATGTCATGTTTCAATCACTTTGAAAATTTCTCTAACGAAAAATGGTTTATGAATAACAATTATATAACGTCCTTTGAGAATGTTTCAATGATTGAAATGAGAGTTTAGATTATATAACCATTGGAGGATATAAGCATTGTTGTGGAAACACATATATGTATAAGTCCTTATTCCTTGAACCGAAGTTTCCGAACTTTGTCGATCAAGTGAACCGGAGTAGTGCGTGAGCTAAGTCCGCGAACTGGCGAAGTTTTCAAACCCGAGAATTTCTGCTGGAGTTTGTAAACTCCATCCGGGAACTTAAGTCCGCGAAATTGAGTAGGTTATATCTAAAAACGATGTTTTTGAACTTATTCATATTAACTAAGGAATGCAATTGCAAACCGTGGCTATATAGTTCATGAACCGATTCAAGTGAATCAAATCGTTTTTGCTTCAATTGTGTCTTGTGTAGTACATAAGATTTCCTTGAAATTGAACAACTCTCTAACTAGTTCATTTGAGTCATTTGAACTAGTTATGGTGAAGAATAATATGGTTGATATGAAAGTGATCACATGGCTAACCATTTGGTTAACTATTATTGAACCAACTAATGCACAAGTTTGGGTACGGTTACACAAGCCTAGAAACGTGCATTTCATTTGTGTATAACAATCTATGTTTTCGATCTAAAGTTGATAAATATTAGCTTGAATCTAATCAAGTTTTCATCAAACGGTGAATATTGAATGCTTTGTTACCAAGCTAATATTGATTGCAAACCCTGATTTGAAAGACTATATAAGGGAGAAATCTAGCAACTGGGAAACCTAATCCCCACACATTCTGCGTGATACTAGTTGTACTAAGCTAGAGTAAATTCTCCTTTAACCTTTGGTTTTTTCTTCTAAACCAGGTTAACGACTTAAAGATTTCATTGGGATTGTGAAGCCAGACCGATACTACTTTATCGTAGTTGTGTGATCTGATCTTGTTGTTTCTATCGTACGAGTACAGTTGTAATAATTGGCTTGATATTTCTATCTCCGATACGCAAGATCAAAAGTAATCACAAACATCTTCGTCTCATCGTTTGTGATTCCACAATATCTTTTTTCGCTGCGTCGATTAAGACTATTGTGAGGTGATTGATAATATTAGGCTGTTCTTCGGGAATATAAGTCCGGTTTATCAATTGGTTCCTGTTCACCTTGATTTATCAAAAGACGGAACAAAACTAGTAGGTATATTCGTGGGAGACGGATTTATCTATTACCATAGACTTTTCTGTGTGATACAAATTGTTTATTAAAGTCTTCGTCTTTGGGTCGTAGCAACTCTTAGTTGTGGGTGAGATCAACTAAGGGAATCAAGTACATAGTATCCTGCTAGGATCAGAGACGTAGGAGCATAACTGTACCTTGGATCAGTGTGAGATTGGTTGGGATTCAACTACAGTCCAGACCGAAGTTAGTTTGGAGTAGGCTAGTGTCTGCAACGGCTTAATACACTGTATGTTCAATCTGGACTAGGTCCCGGGGTTTTTCTGCATTTTCGGTTTCCTCGTTAACAAATTTCTGGTGTCTGTGTTATTTCTTTTCCGCATTATATTTTGTTATATAATTGAAATATCACAGGTTGTGCACTGTTCAATCAATTAGAATATCCGACCTTTTGGTTGTTCATTTAAATTGATTGACACTTGGATATTGGTCTTTCGTACCATCCAAGTTATCTCTCTAGTATTTGATAAAGATTCGCAGATTATTATTTGCTTGAGTATATATCAAATCGAGAGATTGAGATATAAACTCTTTGATATACTTTTTATCTAGATTTAGTCTGACTGTCTAGTTGATTCTCTAGAAAGTATATTGGAGTTTGTCCATATAAATTGCTAAGCGAAATATTGGGTGTGGTTATAAGACCCCCGCTTTTTCAGGGTAGGAGACAATGTTAACTCCCGAAAGTAAGACAGTTTTTTACGCCGACCTGCCCACGCCTTGCACAACCCGAAGGCAAATTAATCATCTTCCATCAACCTATAAAAGAAGAATAGTATTAAATTATTGCATCCATATTAAGAAAAGAATATCATAAATCATTTTATATTTGAGAATTGGTAAAATCAAGGGCCTAATGCTTAGCATGAGTAGTTCATGCAAAAGAAACATATATAAAAAAAGCATGTGCTAGCTAGGGGTGTGCAGAAAAACCGAAACCGCGGTTATCACCCGCAACCGTCCGCAAAATTGCGGGTGAAAACCAATCCGCAAGAGTTTATGGATCGGACACGGTTGAGTTTTCAAATCCGCAAGGTTCAGCGGTTTGGTTGCGGTTGGACTTTGAAATCCGCGGATTCACCCGCACCCGCAAAAATTGAGTTTTAGATTTTAGATTAGATTAGATATCTCTAATTTAATTTACTAGGAATAAGAGGTTCGTCCTCTTCAGAGAACATTTCAAGATCTGCATAATATTCTTGAAGAAACTGAAGGTTTTGAAGCTTCTCGATGCTTGCATGTGATCCACTCCGTGCGTTGTGAGAACTACTGGAAAAAGAAGTTGTGCCTTCCTCTTGATACTGAATATAAACAAAAAACAAGGTAGCAGTTAATTATCCGTCAAAGGTGGTCTAATGTGGACAAGAATCCTGCTAAAGCACTAATCCGGGAAATTTATCCTGATGTTTGTCAATTCATAGAGGAAATTAAATTCGTTTTCAAAAACAAGGTGCTACATCAAATGATTAGAGATCACTACACTTATCAGTTGCAGTGTTAATTAAGATTACTACCTAATAAGTATATATTATACTCATAATGTTGTGCAACAAAACTTTGGCATTTGCTTCATTGTTATTAATTTATTATCATGGGAGTGAGACAGTGAGTTAACATAAATAGAGACATCAATTACTCATATGAAGGGATTTTCACAGATAGGCAGACTTTCTTTTTTTAAATTCTAAATCCACGATTAATATGCATCCGGTTCGCATCACCCGCTAATCCTTGGATGTCAAATCCGCGAGTGATTGGGCTGGTTACGGTTTAATTTTCCAAATCCACAACTTTGACGGTTTGGTTGCGGGTGACCCCTAATCCGCAACCGTCCGTCCGTTGCACACCCTTAATGCTAGCTAACTAAACTACCAAAAGCCCAACAACACAAGTCAGAACCAACCATAGGTACACAATGGAGTTTGTCTTTTCTATTTTAAAAACCCACACAAGTATCATATATGGATGAAATTGATTTCTATATATTTAAGAAAAACATTAAAAAATACTGTAAATGATATATGACAGCCAAATATTGACTAACTTTAGCATTTTTTTTAATTGTTAGCAATTAAACACCATGGAAACCAGGGTTAGAATTATATGCGTCTTCAATAACCATGTGGATTTTTTAACATTTTCTGACTTACATTGATCCTTGACATGGATTCAAACTCAATTATATTATATATGTTATTTATACGATATTCGTAAGCATAAAACAAAAACAAATGCAAAAGAGGAAAATACAGTATAACATACGAACTTAACAATAATGTAGAAGACGAAATGCAAGATTTTCTCGTAACTTCAAGATGTGTTTTTCTGGAGAGAAACTTGGATGAGTTGTGGGTAAGGAAGGCAAAAAGAAAAATGAGTTCAATGCATAATACGAACAAACAAACACGAAATTGATTATCCATGTAACAAAATAAAACTGAGCCAAGAATATCAATTTCTCGCCATTGAGGGTAACGATTCATCATACTCTTTTATTTTTTTTTTCTTTTTTGGATCTTAGGCGATAACGCAAAAGCCAACCATATGCATATTAATCGTTAGGCAAAGAGGAAATTGGAAGGGTTCCTTTTCTTTACTATTACAGTATTTCAGTCCATTTTTTCTATTTAGGAGAAGGGAATTAAAGATCACTATAATTTCGGCTAAAATATGTTTACAATATCTTTATTGCCTTTTCACTTTAGTTTTTCAAGTTTTACTCCATCATAATTTATGACTAACATTCATGGGCAATGTATTGGGATGAGATTAAGGTAGTTCCTTTTAATCTTTGGGATAATGGAATTTTGGACTGTATTGGGATGAGATTTGGGGAATTACTTGATATTCATTCTACAACTCTTTCATGGACAGATGTTTCGGCTATCCACATCAAAGTTCAAACTTTTGAGGTCCAAAAAAATATAATGCTTTTTCATTTTAATGGTAATTCTTTTCCAATTCAAATTAAGCCAATGCAGTTGATCAATGGAAAGATTAATCAAACTCTCAAGAGAGTTAGGGTTATATCATCAGCCTCATCTCCAGAAACAAGCTTACCAACATCTTGTTCTTCGAGTCGTACGGAAAATATCTTTCAAATTGATTGGCCGAATCCTCAGCATGGAAATATCAGCAAGAATATTTCTCGGAGTAACTCACGTTTGGAAAATATTTCGTGCGTTAATCTTGGTAGCAATATTTCTTTTGACTTTGGTAAAAATTTAAGGGCATTCCTGTTTGTACCCCAAGATTTACTAACGGTACCCCTTTAACTAGAATAACTAAATAAAATTCAGTTAATACAAAATAAATTAAACTTTTTCGAAATTTTTTATATACATACCTCTTCCTTATAAAATAAAAAATTTATTAATATTACCGTAAATTTCGTAGATAGAATAATTCCCTAAATAACAGAAAAAATCTCTTGTATCTTCCTTCTTAAATACTGTATAGGTCATTAATCACGCCATTAAATCATTTTTGTTTTTTGATGAGAGTGCATAGGTATAGGAAAATCAACCCAAAAAATGGAATAAACCGATCTAAAAATGAAATAATCGATCAAAAGGTCTTTCATATTTCAATCTCAACGCATAATAACTCGTGTTCTTGATATTAACAACTCCACTAAAACAAAACCAAACAACGCTCAATTTCTTTTTTCTTGTTAATCTCATTAGTAGCTTGTAAGTTTTGGAACCCATCATCCATCCAAAGATCTCTTGCTTTTTGAATGTCTAATTCGAAAACTCTGATTATTACAAGAGAACGATTGAGAGAGATAGAAAGATGAAAACCCCTAATATAGATCATCAAACTGATCAAAAAAAGATATGATCATCCATCATAAAAAAAATGAAAAAGATAAAGATTTAGAGATTAAGAATTTCTTTCTTCTTATAATAACTGTCAGTGAACAAAGACTTACTCTTTATAAAACAGAAGAGATATTTAGGGATTGCTAGACAATGATGATTAATTATGTTTGTTTTTCTCTTTCTTGACGTAGGGGTATAAACAACTTATATTTTTGATGGGTAGGAAGATAAAATTAAGGGACACAGAGATAAAGGGGTAACGTTAGTAAATTTAGGGGTATATACAAGAACACCCAAATTTAAATTTGAATTCAAATTTGCTTGTTGAGCCAAAAATAAAAGCTCAGCGTATCCAAGTTTTGGATAAGGGCACTTCTGTCATAAATCCACCACTTTTATTAAAAGCACCAGAAGAGCTACCAACAGTTAATACAACTTTGGATTTAAGTATTCATGAGCCAACGGTCATTTCGTCTTCATTATCCTCTGAGAAAGATATTAATAAATTCTTAAAGGAAGCAGTATTTATACCATACTTACAAAAATTAGATGCAGGTGAAGCTTTTGTAGATGGGGATAAATTTGCAGAGTCTTCTGGGGAATGAAACACGGTGAAAGGTATATTGATCCTAAACTTCAAAAACAATTTGAAAGTTTAGTTACTTAAATGATTCAATTGGGGCCAAAATTGGGTCTTTTTTCCAATGGGAGTGAAGAAGAAAACGCTGATCAATGATTGATACTATGAAGTTTCACTTAAATAATTTTAAAGAAGAAAGAGGTAGGTTCATTTAAACTTCTTTTTCTTATACTGGTTTTTAGGGATTTCTATTTTCATGGATTTTAAGATCATTTGTTGAAATGTGAGGAGTCTGAATGACCTAAATAGAAGGGATATCATCAAGAAAAACGCAAGAGATTTGAAGCCTAGTATTCTGCTTTTACAGGAAACCAAATTACAGCAGTGCACTGATCTTCTTGTGTGGAAAACTTGGGGCAACAAGCATGTTAAATGGCTTGATGCTCCTTCTCAAGGCAGATCAAGGGAGATTTTTTGTTGTTGGGATGACTCAAAAATTAAGGTCTTAGATCATTTGATAGGTCATTATTCAATAACTATTCATTGTCAGATTATGATACCAATTTTGTGTGGATGTTTACTGGTATATATGCTCCTAATTTAAATAATATTGAGGAAAGAAATTTGTTCTGGAGAGAAATGGAGGCAGTGAGATGTTACTGGGATCTTCCTTGGGTCATTGGAGGAGACTTTAATGAGATTATATCTGTTCATGAAAGGTCTTGTGAAGGTGAAATTACAGCAAGAATGAGAAAGCTTAACAACTTCATTGCAAGACATGAATTGTATGATCTACCTCTCAATGGTGCCACTTTTACTTGGAAAAACAACCAATTCAACAACATCAAAAGAAGAATTGATAAATTTTTGGTGTCTGCAGTTTGGGAATTACATTTTCCTAGAGTTCTTCAACAAGCTTTATAAAGACCATGTTCTGATCATAATCCTATAGCCCTTTTCTGCAATGGTGTGAAGACTGGTCCAGGGCCTTTCAGATGTGACTTTTTCTGGTATTCTCATCCTGATTTCATTTCTTTTATCTCTTCCAATTGGTATACTTTTGTGGTTGCATGTGGACCTGGTTTTTCTTTTTGCAAGAAATTGCAGCTATTAGTAAGCAACACTTTGGTGATTTGGATAGCAGAATGGAGGAACTAGAAGGCATTTTCATGACTTTGGATGCTGAAGAGAACACTAAAAATGGCATGACTGAGGAGCAGTGGGATGAAAGACTTCAAGCAAGACAAAAATTCTGCAAACTTGATATTCTTAAAGCTGAGAAATGGAGAACAAGATCAAGAATTACTCATATGAAGTTGCATGATGATAACACTAAATACTTCCACATATTAGCAACAGATAGAAGAAGAATGAGTTATATAGGAGCCATCAAAGTCAATGATGCAGTAACAGTGGATGAGAAGAAAATAAAGAAGCCATTGTTGAACATTTTCAGAAAAATTTTCAGCAACAAACTCCAAGAAAACATGGACTCTATGAACTTTAATAAAATTACAGAAGAGGTGAGGATTTGGATTGAAAGTGAAGTAACTGAAGATGAATGTTTGCATTGTATGAAGAATTTGGGACAAAATAAGGCTCCAGGGCCTGATGGGATTCCCATTATCTTCTATGTTCTTTGTTGGGATATTATCAAGAAGGATACGACGTTGGTTTTCAAAGAGCTTACGGATAAGAATTTGTATTGGAGGTTAAAAAATACTTTTATAGCTCTCATTCCTAAGAAAGAGACTATAAATGAAATCAAGGACTTAAGACCTATTAGTCTCATTCATAGTGTTTACAAAATAGTCTCTAAAGTTCTTGCTGACAGATTCAAGACCACTTTGCCTGCCATTATATCTTCTCAAGAAACTGTTTTTTATTAAAAAAAGGCAAATCTTGTATGGGGTTCTTGTAGCAAATGAGATTATTGATTCAAGAATAAGAAGTGGAAGGCCTGGAATTTTAGTAAAAGTAGACTCCGAAAAAGCTTTTGACCATGTCAGATGGGATTTTCTAGATGAGATGCTCTCTCTAATGGGATTTGGAGAAAACTTGAGAAAATGGACACAACGCTATGTTGAGTATGTCAGATTTTCTATTCTAATCAGTGGTTCAGCTACAGGTTATTTCAAGTCTAAAAAAGGTATTAGACAAGGAGATCCTTTGTCTTTTTTTTTTCTTTTGGTGGGAGAAGCTATGTCATTCATGATACAAAAAGCACAAGAAAATGGTTTGATATCAGGTTTTCAAGCAACTGAAGGTGGTAATCTCATCAGTCATCTGCAATTTTCAGATGACACTTTAGTCTTATTAGATGCTGACATTGAACAAGTCAAACATCTTAGATTACTCTTGCTTTCTTTTGAACAGCTTACAGGCTTGAAAATAAATTTTGCAAAAAGCCAGATTTTTGGTGTAGGGTACACTGGTGATTTAGCTCATTTCTCTTCTGTTTTGGGGTGTTATTATGGAGTTTTACCAACTACATATCTGGGTTTTCCACTTGGGAACAAGAGTGGTGGTGTGGCAAAGTGGGATAAGATTATAGACAGGATAATTGCAAGGCTAGCTGGTTGGATAAAATCATTTTTGAGCAGAGCAGGTAAAATAACTCTAACCAATAGTGTATTATCCAGTTTGCATGTATATTACATGTCTTTATTTGTGATGCCAACCTCAGTTGCAAAGAGAACTGAAAGAATAATGAGGAATTTCTTATGGAATGATAATAAAGGAAAGAAGAAAATGAAGCTGGTGAAATGGAGCAAATTATGTAGAAGAAAGAAATGGGGTGGCTTGGGTATTAAAAGTTTAGTACAGATGAACAAAGCTCTTTTAACTAAATGGTAATGGAGATATGAAACAGAAAAAAGGGCTCTTTGGAAGGATATAATTGATGAAAAGTATGGTGCTGAGATAAATGGTTGGTTTTCAAAGGTACCAAAAATTTCTTATGGCAGGTCTTTACGGAAAGGAATCATGTGATGTGTTTCTATCTTCAAAAAACATATTAAGTTCAAAGTTAATTCTGACAGTAGTGTTAATTTTTGGATGGACATATGATTATTTGAGGCTCCTTTATGTACAAAACTTCCAAATCTTTTTGTTGTTTCTAGAAGTAAAACTATGAGGATTGATGATGTTTTTAATGAGGAAGAAAACAATCGGGACCTGAAAATTCCAAGAAGGTTGAATGTTGTATCTAGACAAAAACTTGCTGAGCTTCGGGGGTCTTTACATTCTGTTGTTCTTAATAGAGATGTTGAGGATGAAATTATCTGGTCAATTGCTAACAAAGGTCAGTTTTCTGTTAGCTCCACATATACAGCTCTAACTGACTTTTCCAATTATCAAATTGACTTATACAAATTCAAGTATATCGGGAAGCAGAAAGTTCCTCCAAAGGTCATATTATTTCTTTGGATTCTGGCTCACAATAACTTATAAAAAAAAGATATGTTAAGAAGAAGTGGTATGGATATGGATCAAAAGTGTGTTTTCTGTGATGAGAATGAAACTGCCAGTCATGTTTTCTTACAGTGTCAGTTTGCAAGGAAGATGTGGGCTCACTTTCAAGATAAGTTAAACTGGAATTTTGTCATGCCTTCGGATATTTTTACAATGCTTTACTCCTAGAATCTTTCTTTAACTACAAAGAAGCAAAATCAAATTTGGAGCATGATCTTAGTTGCTATCTTATGGAGTTTATGGTTGGAAAGAAATGAAAGAGCTTTTAACAACAAGGAAAATACAGAGATCAATATTCAACACAAAATCAAGTATCTTCTCTTCACATGGTGTCTTGTTTCCAAAGATCATGAAACTCCAAGCTTCAGAGAAGTTATGACCAATTGGCCAAAACTGTATTTTGATTACTTATAGTTTGTCAAGAAGTGGTCTGTCACTTCTTTTTTCTTCCTTTTTCTTTTGTTACTTCTTCTTATGTATTCGCCAAGGGTGGTACAAATATTTTGTACCCTCTCTTTTTTGATCAATGAATTCTTCTTTACAGATAAAAAAAAATAAAAAAACATTCATGGGCAACGTTCAGCCTAAAGGCTGAAACGTTCATTGTGAATATTTTCACCATCATAAATTATCTTACTGAAATAATTTTTCATGCAAAAGAAACACTCATAGCTCATGCAAAAAAAAAATGATTCAAAAACTCAATTTATTTATGATTATTCCCCAAACATGTATAAATAGATGAATGTATTAATTCCACTATACCATACTAGTTCACTCATTTCCAAATCATTCTATATGCAAAAGAATAATGAAAGGAAAACAACATGCTTAACATGATTAGCTGCAGCCAATCAAATCAGTCATCCAAAACATGTATGCTTCATTTTGAACGATGTATGAATGCGATGAAGACATACTTGCAGTTCTAAAGATGTGTACTGCAAGTTCATTTTTATGGTTGTGTTCTTTAGTTTTGGTTTGTGTATATATTCTTTTAATTTGAACCGTGTATTTGAATATAGTCTAAATTATAAGAAGGGTTTTCCAAGGTTAGAATTTTGGTGGTGGTTGGTCTCTTGCATTTTTGGCTTTTCTTGGTTTATTTCGGATACACTAATTTTTCAGTATCATATAATATTTTCCACATGAAGTTCATTCATGCCTAAGCATCCCGAAGCCAAAACTGAAGTGGTCAGCCACAGCCATCAACGGACTTTAGTTTAGGACAAACACATAAACAATGAGTCAAAATATTGGATCAAGGTATTTCTCAAATTTTCTTTTGTGTTCTTATAAATTGCTTTGTTAATTTAGTTGTCTATAATTCATAACATATTTTATTATCTGTGTAATGTGATATCTAGATAAATAAAACATAGTTAGGCGACCACTACATGTTAGGCACGAGTCTGCTAAATAATATGGACAAGTAACTGGACAAGTCATTTTGGAAATGATATATGGCTCATGGCCTTTCTGATCATGATATAATTTTAACAGATTTTACTTTATATATCGTCCAAAAAACTAACCATTATTTACATTTTTGCAACACTTCACAACCTCATAAAGGATCATCTATCTTCCTCACATGGGGTTTTGAGGTGATCATCATACCTATTCTTTATCTTAGTTTTTGTTAGTTTCGACCATAATTAATGTGTTACTGATGTAACATGTGGGTTAGCACTCTTCAATTTGCTTGGTCATATTCTTTTCGTTTGAGTTTGTTACTAATTATAATATTTTGATTCATACATGTAATTCCATTGTTGTTGTTATTCCACTTGGGATTGAGATGGATGACCTCTTTATTGGTAGCAAGTACTAGCAATATAGGAAGGTTTATGTGTGTGTTCTTTTTTGGAGTTAAGGTGACTAAACTTCGTTAAGTTATGAAACGAACTTAAATTTTGAACATAATGTAAATGATTGGCGGAAGAACTTACCAACTGGAATATGGGAATTGTGCACTCTGGTTTTGACAAGGTGCACAAAATTGCATTCTCGGTACATTGTATATGTAGCGACGCTGTATTTTTATTGACTACAAAAATTATAATCAGTGAACACAACTCAAATTATAAAAATGCCAAAATATGTTATCTTTGCGTACGTGAATATGATGGTAAATTAAACATATTAGCTTTTAATTTTTTTTTTCTGATGTATATGGGTTGATTTTTCTGTGAATAAGAAACATCATATTTGGTTGATACAAATTGATAATTCCTATATGAAATCATATTAGTTCCGTTACGGCACGGGTTTTTTCAAGTATACTACGATGTTGTATCAAACACATTATATTCGTTAGGTTATTATATTTTTTTGAGTGAAATTTCACTCACGCACTTTCCACTTATTTATTAATATAAAATAGTTTGAAATAAATTTGAATTAACCCTAATTTGTATACCCTTGGAAAAGCATCATCAATGATGGTAACATATAGAAATCAGACAATACAGTGCAGCGCGAAATGGTTTCTCTTTCTCGTTAATCTCTATCACTGGAATAAAACAATATGAGTTTATGCTAGTAGATAAGTCTTGTTATGTGGGAGAAAAAAATTACTTTGAATAGTTGTTAATGAAAATACATTTAAATTAAATACATTTTTATTATAATAAATATTTTATTTTTCATATCATACCTTTGTGATTAAATCTATTCCAAATTCACAAACCTATTAATCAAAGTCTATTCTTCCACTTTTTAAGCCCGAGTAACAAGAGGAAAAATTGAGAAATAAAAAAAATCATAAGTTCAAAATTAAGTTTTTAACGACGTTAACTAACTCATCCATATTTTAAATCATTGGTTGGGCAATCATAATTCAAAATTTTATGAATATCAGGACTAAAAACATGTATCTTGAAAAACATCATCTGTTATTGGTTGAAGCCATCGATTAAAACCCTAAAATCGTGGAATTGCTCCATGAATGTTGAGGTAGCTCCCAACCTTAAGCACGAAGAAGCTCAGCATATATTCTCGAATTTATCATGTTATTTTCAATTTGGAGAATATACCGTCCTGATTTTTCACGATGTTATCCTCTTGATTTATGATTATGGTGACGTGGTGTTGTTAGAAACTCTTTGTTTAACACTAATATTCTTTTTCAACTAAAGATTGTCGAAGAACCGTTTGTGGCAATACCTATCTCTTACAATATGATTATTACTAGATCAAAACATAAAAAGAAATCGCTAATGCATCTTTTTAACCTTGCTTGAAGGGTAATCACCTGTTTCTTAAGATTTTTGAAAAATGATTATCTTTAAAAGTGTGGAGGAGTGCAAGAACAATCTTATATGTCGATTAATTCTTCCTAAAGGATCACCTCCATTGGATAATCATGATTCTAGAAAAAAAGCTTCAAGCTATTTGGTCATCCAACATCAACTAACTCATCTCTTCTTTAGGTAAAGGATATTATTGTTTCCGTTAATATTTGGTTAACGCACAACTGGATATGTTTCTTTGAAGCCGAGACCGTTACACTTGCAGGCGAACTCAGAATTTGCATTCCACGTCAAATTTTAATTCAAGTATGGAATAGCATTCATAGTCTTGGTCTAGATTATTTGTGGAAGAAGAAATTACAAACGCAGTAGGTATTCCATTCAAGGTTGATGACACTATGATTACTAAATCTTTTAGATATTCTGCTAGAGTTTATTTGGAAGTAGATGTTTGTATCGTGTATTTTATACGCGGAGAGCCCGTAATCAAGCCCGTCTAGCCGTCCCGTGACAGAAGATTCCAGAAGTTTCTAGAAGTCTTGTTGCCCAAGTTGCTTGCATATCAAGTTTTTATCAGAATTAGGGTTACATAAACGCTATAAATACATGTATCCTAAACCCTAAGAAGACTTGGAATTTAGGTTAGCTAACCCGGAGAAATCCTTTGTATCATCATAATCAATAAAACATATCTTCGTTCCACCGTGGATGTAGGCAACACTAGCCGAACCACGTTAAACCTTTGTGTTCTTATTTGCTTATTCGTTTTCAATCGTTTTTTAGCCCTAATTCATCATTATCATCATCAAATCATCGTGTTTAGTGCCTAAAAGTAATTTTGGGTACAAACAGTAGATATTTCAGAAAAATTATATAAAAAAAATTCGAAAGGGATGGCTTAACATTCATGGATTATTTTACTTATAAGAGGTGGTCGTCATTTTGCGACTATTATAAATCAATTGGTCATGGTTTGGGCGAATGTAAATATGGTAATGATATTTTAAATGAGAAGCAAAATAATGGTAAAAGGGGAGAACCCTCAACTAAAGAAATGTGATGTGTCCCAAAACAACAACACCAATATGCCTGGTCAATATTCGCCACTGTTAATCCCAATTTTTTCAGCTGAAGATAATGAGACGCATATTTGAAAGTTGAAAACTCAAGTGATGTTTTGATAAGATTAACACTCATATTTAGTTCCCAAAAGACGTACAAGGTTATTATGTGGTCATGCATGACATTAATGTGTCTAAGAATGCCTGTTCTGGTCGAACAACTCGCATTAACAGTCGTCAACAAAGTAACTGAAGAAATATGATATATAAATACCGAGGTATCTAATGAGGATGTACCGTTTGTTATTGTGGGTGCTTTTAATATTGTGAGTTCCGCCTCTTTAAAAGGGGCTCGCCAGTCAGATCTTTCGGAGAAGGAATGTGAGGTTTGTTCATAAAAACAAGAAACAAAGAATAAATCTCCTTTAAAAATGTCAGTGCTAACACTGATATATTTAATTCGTACACATAAAATAATGAATACGATGATTATCCAAATTTTTTTATCATCTTTGGCATGAGAAAACATTATGATAATGCTTCGAATAAAGTGACATCAAGTTCTGATTCTGACTTTCGTTTTTGGAGAAGCAGTAACACTTCTGTTTTTGGCATCCAAGTAGGTTGTACTCCTTTTTCTGTTATGCTTCTTTGTTTATGAGATTTAGATTTTACGATGTTTGTGAGATTTCAAAAAAAATAAAAAATAATAATAATAATAATAATAATAATAATAATAATCCCCGTTTTAAAAGAAACGTGCACATAGCTCAGCTGGTCATCCCCGTTTCCCAAAGTTTCATGCGTTCCAGAAGGTCCTAGGTTCGAGTCCCCAACGACGTAATATTGCAGGAATTAACATGGAAGGTAGTGTTAGCTTGCCCCCCTTGTGACACAATCTCAGTCCCCTCCCGCTTCGGCTCCCTTGACTAGGTTACCCATGAGGCTCGCTGGTAGGTTAGCACGGCAACCTGTTCAATTAATGTAGTAGTATGTCATTGGAGCTTAGCTTGTTAGGCTTCCAACTAGTTTCATGTAACAATTCGTATTCATTATATTGATTTATTAATTTTTATAATAATAATAACAACAATAAATGCTTCAATGACTCTTTTTTATAATAATAATAATAATAATAATAATAATAAATAATAAAGAGGAAGATGATGGGGAACATGGTTAAGGTTATTTTCCATTTTAGTAAAAAAGGATCTTAACTTAAAATCAAAAATCAAAAAGCTTGTCTTTTTCTTTTTCGTTTCTCTTTACGCCTGTGCAATTCTTTTCTTCTAATAAGAGACATGAGCTTACATGCGTTTCCCAGTAGTTTCTTAGAAAGTGACGAAAAAAACCAGTACAGTTTCTTAGAAAATAACAAAAAAAAGTTGGCTTATAACGAGAGCAATGAATTACATTGAAATTTCCATTAATATCTGATTCTAGAGTCGTTTATATATTTTAATGATTCTAGAGTTAATACTCTGCAATCTTCATCATATAACTTGATGATTAGAGAGATGAAAAAAGGACGTCCGTACCATGCATACGCAATGCGTGTCTGCTAAACCAATGAGGGTGGTTAGTCTTAGTCGTTGTAGTCCACATTTTGACTTTTGATTTTTTGTTTTTTTCATTCTGAAAATTGAAGACGTAAATCTCTTCTTCTTTCTATATTCCTATTTTGGTTGTATGTTTGATATGCATCGGAAATTTAATAAAGCAAGACTTTGGAACTTTTCAGCTCCCTCCGCGAAATAGCTCTATAGTTGATTTTAATCATTAGCTTCTAAAACTGGAATCAATAGTCAGCGAGAAAAATATCACTCAACCGTTTCAACAACAACTAGTGATTCGTAACTAGAGATCCCCCTTTGCATCGGGACGAGTGCATATTTTTCTTTCTTTCCCTTGCTATCGTTTGAGTCGTGATTTTTTATTTAATGGGTGAAAACGGTTAGGCCTCCGCGAACTTGGGGTAATTTGATCTAGCACTTCATTACAGGACCTCTAAGCGCACTGTTCGGGGCACAGCCACCACCTTCTGTCATAAGTAGCTACTACCATCAGTAAACAAGCCACGCTTCAACAAAAATATATATAAAAAAAAAGACAAGCCATTGAAACAAGAAAAATCAGACTGGATCCTTCATCATTCTCCCTCTCTTGAATAGACCAGTTTCTTTTTCTCATAACTTTTGATTCTACAAATTATCTCAACCACAAAATTTAATGCAGGGGTAGAAAATATACAAATTTTTTAATGTCTGGTTTTTCTCCAACTGGTTAATTCAGAAGGGAGTAAACTTTCATCGCAGGAAAGTACAGCCTGAGCCATCAATTTTCCAAGCCAACCATGGTATAAAAGGCCCCTTGCTCCAAGCCCTCCAAATAACCAGTATTTTGTTTTACTGCTATGCTTGTGGTTGAGGTTATTCCCACCATCATGGAAAACGATATCATCCACACAACCCAAGAGAGGAATAGATCCATAAGGAGTTAACGGTGGCATGGACCTCACACCAGCTCTTGCTCCCGTGAATTCCAAGTTTACCACACTAGAGTATACCGCTGACGCCTTCGTTATAAGTTCTTCAAGAGCGTTCGAAGTTTCACTTTCAGAGACATGTGTTGGAGTCTTGCAACAATAGAAGAAACGTCAGATGTATCAAACAATAAATATAAAGAACCGTATCAAACAACTCTACCACGAACAAATTGATGAGGGCAGAATCACAGGTTCAACAAGCTGTTCTTAACACATTAGTTCGCGGGTATACTCTAAAGTAATGCTAAACCCCAACGTGCGAAGATGTGTCCAGGATAAGACTGCCCGATATAACTTGTATTAGCACAATACAAGTTACCCACTCTTAAACTCAGCAACGGGGATGGAAGTAAAACGCCGCACGAAAATAAAAGCAAGAAGATGAAGAAAAGTAGACCTAGAGATGGTCGCTGCTTGTGTGTTTTGAAAAGAGATTTTCGAGTTGTATTTATAGGAAAATTAACTTGCAAATCAAGTTAGGTTTAGGTTTTTTCTTATAAAACGAGTTTTGTTTCTTGTAAAACAATTAAACACAAAAAAAGAATTTTTTCCATAAATAAAACTCTTAAATAAATTATTTATCAAGTTAAAAACTTGCAAAAAATAATTTCAAGTAGACACGGACTTGGTGCTTGGTACACGCGCATGGGCATGGGTCGAAACATGTATTTTTCGAGTTATGAAAATTAACTTGCAAATCAAGTTAGGTTTAGGTTTTTTCTTATAAAACGAGTTTTGTTTCTTGTAAAACAATTAAACACAAAAAAAGAATTTTTTCCATAAATAAAACTCTTAAATAAATTATTTATCAAGTTAAAAACTTGCAAAAAATAATTTCAAGTAGACACGGACTTGGTGCTTGGTACACGCGCATGGGCATGGGTCGAAACATGTATTTTTCGAGTTAGGAAAATTAACTTGCAAATCAAGTTAGGTTTAGGTTTTTTCTTATAAAACGAGTTTTGTTTCTTGTAAAACAATTAAACACAAAAAAAGAATTTTTTCCATAAATAAAACTCTTAAATAAATTATTTATCAAGTTAAAAACTTGCAAAAAATAATTTCAAGTAGACACGGACTTGGTGCTTGGTACACGCGCATGGGAATGGGTCGAAACATGTATTTTTCGAGTTAGGAAAATTAACTTGCAAATCAAGTTAGGTTTAGGTTTTTTCTTATAAAACGAGTTTTGTTTCTTGTAAAACAATTAAACACAAAAAAAGAATTTTTTCCATAAATAAAACTCTTAAATAAATTATTTATCAAGTTAAAAACTTGCAAAAAATAATTTCAAGTAGACACGGACTTGGTGCTTGGTACACGCGCATGGGCATGGGTCGAAACATGTATTTTTCGAGTTAGGAAAATTAACTTGCAAATCAAGTTAGGTTTAGGTTTTTTCTTATAAAACGAGTTTTGTTTCTTGTAAAACAATTAAACACAAAAAAAGAATTTTTTCCATAAATAAAACTCTTAAATAAATTATTTATAAATTTAAAAACTTGCAAAAAATAATTTCAAGTAGACACGGACTTGGTGCTTGGTAGACGCGCATGGGCATGGGTCGAAACATGTATTTTTCGCCCCACCTTCTCCACCCACATTGTTTTACAACATATCCATGAGAACATGGTAATATAGTGGAGCACCTCTTTAGTTTTCGAGTTGCTTGTGTGTTTTGAAAAGAGATTTTCGAGTTGTATTTATAGGAAAATTAACTTGCAAATCAAGTTAGGTTTAGGTTTTTTCTTATAAAATGAGTTTTGTTTCTTGTAAAACAATTAAACACAAAAAAAGAATTTTTTCCCTAAAAAAAACTCTTAAATAAATTATTTATCAAGTTAAAAACTTGCAAAAAATAATTTCAAGTACAGACGGACTTGGTGCTTGGTACACGCGCATGGCATGGGTCGAAACCTTTATTTTTCGCCCCACCCGCTCCACCCACATTGTTTTACAACATATCCATGAGAACATGGTAATATAGTGGAGCACCTCTTTAGTTTTCGAGTTGCTTGTGTGTTTTGAAAAGAGATTTTCGAGTTGTATTTATATGAAAATTAACTTGCAAATCAAGTTAGGTTTAGGTTTTTTCTTATAAAACGAGTTTTGTTTCTTGTAAAACAATTAAACACAAAAAAAGAATTTTTTCCATAAATAAAACTCTTAAATAAATTATTTATCAAGTTAAAAACTTGCAAAAAATAATTTCAAGTAGACATGGACTTGGTGCTTGGTACACGCGCATGGGCATGGGTCGAAACATGTATTTTTCGAGTTGTATTTATAGGAAAATTAACTTGCAAATCAAGTTAGGTTTAGGTTTTTTCTTATAAAACGAGTTTTGTTTCTTGAAAAACAATTAAACAATAAAAAAAGAATTTTTTCCATAAATAAAACTCTTAAATAAATTATTTATCAAGTTAAAGACTTGCAAAAAATAATTTCAAGTAGACACGGACTTGGTGCTTGGTACACGCGCATGGGCATGGGTCGAAACATGTATTTTTCGAGTTGTATTTATAGGAAAATTAACTTGCAAATCAAGTTAGGTTTAGGTTTTTTCTTATAAAACGAGTTTTGTTTCTTGTAAAACAATTAAACACAAAAAATGAATTTTTCCATAAATAAAACTCTTAAATAAATTATTTATCAAGTTAAAAACTTGCAAAAAATAATTTCAAGTAGACACGGACTTGGTGCTTGGTACACGCGCATGGGCATTGGTCGAAACATGTATTTTTCGCCCCACCCGCTCCACCCACATTGTTTTACAACATATCCATGAGAACATGGTAATATAGTGGAGCACCTCTTTAGTTTTCCACAATGTGGGACTAAAGGTTCCATTTCATTCACTCAAAAATGAGTGAGTATCCTTAGACCCTTAGATCATGAGATCAAACCACACCAAGACCAAAAAATCATTTATTAAATAACTCATTTTCTCCAACAATCCCCCACATGAATGAAATCTCGGCAAAAAACGAAAAATCAGAGTACGGAAAATACCATTTAGGCAAAGGTGTCCATGAGGTCTTGAACCTTGCTTAGTGAGAAGTTACCGGAACTACTAGCTAGACAGTGAACTATGTCTTGAACTGCTAGCGTTTGGTGTAATTCTAATAACATCCATGCATGATATCCTCCAAGTGTTGCTAAGTTCGTGCCGTTTTGTCCATTTTGGCCCTGGACATATCCTGTTTCTCAAAATGCTTTAGAGAATCGGCTTCATTCTCATTGGAAGCGACCCACTTCCTCATTCAGATAGGTGAGTTCCATCAAGAGTGTTTACTTCTACACCCCCACTTCAATCTTAAATTGAAACTATAGAACTCATTAAGACTTAATTAAAAGTCATCCTCCACATGCAGTCACACTATCACATCAACACCATAGGGAAGGGACAGAGAATGAAATTCTCTGATAGTGTTTACCTTTACCCACCATAAATTAGTTGTCTCATTCAAAACCTTGTTATTGGAATCTCCAGTCAGCAAGGTTAAGTATCCTTCATGGCAAGTTTAATTATTTGAGCCTAAGCCCCATCCCCTTCGATGCTTTACTAACTATCTCCTTGGGAAAACCTTTCGTCAAAGGGTCCGCGATATTCTCCTTGGACCTTGTCCAATCTATGGAAATAACGCTTGTGGAGATTAGTAATTTCAAAGAATCATGTCTTATACGCATATGTATAGAATTTCCATTGTAGAATCTATTCTTAGCTCTACCTATTGCAGATCTGCTGTCACAATGTATAGATATAGCTGGCACAGACCTATGCCAGAGAGGAATATCTTCTAAAAAGTTTCTTAGC
Organism: Papaver somniferum; assembly: GCF_003573695.1. Classification (NCBI taxonomy): domain Eukaryota; kingdom Viridiplantae; phylum Streptophyta; class Magnoliopsida; order Ranunculales; family Papaveraceae; genus Papaver; species Papaver somniferum. The sequence goes on from NC_039365.1 coordinate 60,856,010, forward strand.
CATTCGGCCTCCTCTCCTGCTTTATCTAACGCAATAAACTCCGACTCCATAGTTGAGCGAGCTATACATGTCTATTTGGAACTCTTCCAAGATACAGACGCACCTGCTAGAGTGAATACATATCCACTCGTAGACTTAGACTCCTCTGAGTCTGCTATCCAGTTCGCATCGCAAAATCCCTCAAGGACGGCCGGATACCCTTCGTAATTCAAACAAAAGGTCATTGTGTACTTCAAGTACAATAGAGTGCATCCCAATGTTTCTGCCCTGGATTACAAGTATACCTGCTTAACCTACTCAGAACATAAGCAATGTCTGGTCTCGTACAATTCATCAAATACACCAGAATTCCTATGACTCTCGAGTATTCAAGTTGGTTAACACCTACACCCTTATTCTTCATGAGTTTGCAAGAAGAATCATATGGAGTGCAAACAGGTTTACGGTCAAACTGATTATATTTCTTAAGTATGGATTCAACATAATGAGACTGACTCAGACTATAGCCATTAGAAGTTTTTCTAATCTTCATCCCTAATATGACATCAGCGGGGCCTAAGTCTTTCATGTCAAAGTTCTCATTCAACATTTTCTTAGTGGTATTAATAACATCCATGTTTGTACCTAGTATAAACATATCATCAACATACAAGAATACAATCACACAGGCATCATGACAAGTTTAGTATAAACACACTTATCAGATTCATTAATTCTAAAACCACTAGAAATCATCACATGATCAAATTTCTCATGCCACTCTTTAGGTGCTTGTTTCAATCCATACACAGATTTCTTCAGTTTACAAACCTTCTTCTCACAACCTTTAACTACAGAGCCTTCAGGTTGTTCCATATAAATTTCTTCATCTAATTCACCATTCAAAAACGCTGTCTTTACATCCATTTGATGTATCTGTAGGTTATGGACAGAAGCTATAGCAATTAACATCCTAATGGAGCTAATTCTACTTACTGGTGAATATGTATCAAAGAAGTCTATACCTTCTATCTGTTTATAGCCTTTCGCTACCAACCTAGCCTTGTATTTTTCAATAGTTCCATTTATATTACGTTTTCTCTTGAAAATCCATTTACAACCTATGGCCTTAGACCCTGGAGGTAAATCCACAAGTTCAAAAGTGCCGTTTTCTCGATTGGAATCCATTTCACTAATTGAAGCTTCTTTCCACCACAGAGCTTCAGGACAAGTCACGGCTTCTTTATAAGTCTGAGGATCAGACTCGGCTAGGTATGTAATGCAACCAGGATAGGTTTTCTTAGTTTTAACCTTTTACCTCTTCTAGGTTCTATTTCTGGTTCATCTTCCTCTAAAGGTAATGACTAACTGGATGATGGAAATTCTAGGGGATCATCTAAACATCTCTTTCGAGAATCACGTTTCATAGGAAAAACATTCTCAAAGAACTCAGCATCCCTAGACTCCATGATAGTATTCAACCCTATGTCATAAATTTCAGAACTCACAACCATAAACCTATGAGCACTAGAATGCTCAGGATACCCTATAAAAACACAATCAACGGTTTTGGGTCCTATCTTATTTGTCTTAGGAGGAGGGATGGCCACCTTTTCCAAGCACCCCCACACTTTGAAGTAATCATAAGATGGTTGTTTACCTTTCCATAACTCATATGGAGTTTTATCTGATCCTTTAAAGGGTACTCTGTTCAGGATGTAATTGGCTGAGAGGATATCCCCCCCCCCCACACACAAATTCGAAGGTAATCCTGAACTAATCAACATGGCATTCATCATATCCTTAAGGGTACGGTTCTTACGTTCAGCTACACCATTGGATTGAGGTGAATAAGGGGCTGTAGTTTCATGTATTATGCCATGTTCTTCACAGAAATCTCCAATAAGAATTAGATACTCACCACCACGGTCAGACGTAAAAGTTTTAATGGTAGCATTCAATTGGTTTTCAACTTCACGTTTATATATCTTAAAGGCTTCTAAGGCATCGTACTTCCCTCTAAGCAAATAAACCTGACAGTACCTCGTACAATCATCTATAAAAGTGACAAACCATTTCTTACCACCTCTAGTTTGAACTGACTTCATGTCAACTACGTCTGAATGAATCAATTCTAAGGGTTTAGTGTTTCTCTGGACATTCTTCCTGAATGATTTCTTAGCATGCTTAGATTCTACGCAAATCTCACACTTATGACTTTTATCTAAAGTGAATTTGGGTATGCAGCCTACGCTAGCCAGTTTATGCATTGATTTGTCATTTCCATGACCAAGTCTTCCATGCCAAACATTTGATGACACACACATGTAAGCAGAAGAATCATTAAATTTCACTTCAGGACAGGTTACAATAAGTTTGTAAAGACCCCCAGTCTTATAACCCTTACCCACATAATCATTGCCCTTAGTTACTATAAGTTTTCCAGACTCAATTGAAACTTTAAAACCCTTGTCATCTAAAACAGATCAAGAAACAAGAATTTTGCAGATGTCTGGAACATGAAGAACTTCATTCAATGTGAGAGTCTTGCCAGATGTGAGCTTCAGACCGACCTTTCCTTTTCCCGCAACCTATGATGCAGATGAGTTACCTATATAGAGTTTCTCGCCTTCTCCTACCCTCTGGTAGGAGGTGAACAGGTCTCTGTTCCATCAAACATGCTTGGTAGCTCCAAAGTCTAGCCACCAGTCCATCACATTGGTCACCAAATTAACTTCAGACACTACAGCAGAAAACTCATCCTTGTTCTTTTCAACCAAGTTAGCATTATCCTTCTTGTCCTTACGATGTCTACAGTGAACTGCCATATGGCCAGTAACTCCACACGCATAACAAGCACCCTTAATTTTAGTAGTGTTAGACTCTGGTTTTCGAAACATACCTTTCTTGGGAGGACCACGCTTAGAGTTACGATTGTTACTCTCACCTTTTCCAGCTTTGGAAGATCTATGTTCAGTCATATGAGCTTTATTACTCATGTCCCTTGCAGAAGACACGTTCTTATCTTTGGATCACATCAACTCTTCCACTTGAATATTCTTCCCTAATTCAACCATGTTGATCTCGCCAGTTTCATGTCTTAGCTTTTTCTTGTACTCAGACCAGGAAGTTGGTAACTTCTCAATTACCGCAGATACTTGAAACGTCTCATCAATGACCATACCTTCAGCAAGAATCTCATTAATAATCTGTTGAAATTCGAGGAATTGATCAACAACATGCTTATCATTCGTCATCTTGAAGTCCATAAACTTCGCCACCAGAAATTTCTTGCTCCCTGCAGTCTCCGCTTGATACTTTGCTTCTAACGCAGTCCACAAATCATAAGCACTGAAATTTTCTTTAGCATTGTAAAAATCATACATCGTATCTTCCAAACCATTCATGATATGATTTTTCGCCAGAAAATTACACCGCTTGTTATACTCGATCACCTCCTCAGTTAAAGCTTCAGCATTCATCAATTCATCATGTGGGAAAAGTACATAATCCAGTTCATGATGGCTTAGATAAAACAACTTCTTGGATTGCCATCTCTTGAAATCCTTTCCATTAAACTTTTGTGGTCTTTCAACGTCGTTCTTTCCCATTGTTACAAGGAATAGTAATGTGTTAAGATTGTTGGAGTCTTGCAAAAATAGAAGAAACGTCAGATGTATCAAACAATAAATATAAAGAACCGTATCAAACAACTCTACCACGAACAAATTGATGAGGGCAGAATCACAGGTTCAACAAGCTGTCCTTAACACATTAGTTCGCGGGTATACTCTAAAGTAATGCAAAACCCCAACGTGCGAAGATGTGTCCAAGATAAGACTGCCCGATATAACTTGTAATAGCACAATACAAGTTACCCACTTTTAAACTCAGAACCGGGGATGGAAGTAAAACGCCGCACGAAAATAAAAGCAAGAAGATGAAGAAAAGTAGACCTAGAGATGGTCGCTGCTTGTGTGTTTTGAAAAGAGATTTTCGAGTTGTATTTATAGGAAAATTAACTTGCAAATCAATTTAGGTTTAGTTTTTTTCTTATAAAACGAGTTTTGTTTCTTGTAAAACAATTAAACACAAAAAAAGAATTTTTTCCATAAATAAAACTCTTAAATAAATTATTAATCAAGTTAAAAACTTGCAAAAAATAATTGCAAGTAGACACGGATTTGGTGCTTGGTACACGCGCATGGGCATGGGTCGAAACATGTATTTTTCGCCCCACCCTCTCCACCCACATTGTTTTACAACATATCCATGAGAACATGGTAATATAGTGGAGCACCTCTTTAGTTTTCCACAATGTGGGACTAAAGGTTCCATTTCATTCACTCAAAAATGAGTGAGTATCCTTAGACCCTTAGGTCATGAGATCAAACCACACCAAGACCAAAAAATCATTTATTAAATAACTCATTTTCTCCAACAATCCCCCACATGAATGAAATCTCGGTAAAAAACGAAAAATCAGAGTACGGAAAATACCATTTAGGCAAAGGTGTCCATGAGGTCTTGAACCTTGCTTAGTGAGAAGTTACCGGAACTACTATCTAGACAATGAACTATGTCTTGAACTGCTAGCGTTTAGTGTAATTCTAATAACGTCCATGCATGATATCCTCCAAGTGTTGCTAAGTTCGTGCCGTTTTGTCCATTTTGGCCCTGGACATATCTTGTCTCAAAATGCTTTAGAGAATCGGCTTCATTCTCATTGGAAGCGACCCACTTCCTCATTCAGATAGGTGAGTTCCATCAAGAGTGTATACTGCTACACCCCACTTCAATCTTAAATTGAAACTATAAAACTCATTAAGACTTAATTAAAAGTCATCCTCCATATGCAGTCACACTATCACATCAACACCATAAGGAAGGGACAAAGAATGAAATTCTCTGATAGTGTTTACCTTTACCCACCATAAATTAGTTGTCTCATTCGAAACCTTGTTACTGGAATCTCCAATCAGCAAGGTTGAGTATCCTTCATGGCAAGTTTAATTATTTGAGCCTAAGCCCCATCCCCTTCGATGCTTTACTAATTATCTCCTTGGGCAAACCTTTCTTCAAAGGGTCCGCGATATTCTCCTTGGACCTTGTCCAATCTATGGAAATAACGCCTGTGGAGATTAGTAATTTCAAAGAATCATGTCTTTTAGGCATATGTATAGACTTTCCATTGTAGAAGCTATTCTTAGCTCTACCTATTGCATATTTGCTGTCACAATGTATAGATATAGCTGGCACAGCCCTATGCCAGAGAGGAATAACTTCTAAAAAGTTTCTTAGCCATTCGGCCTCCTCTCCTGCTTTATCTAACTCAATAAACTCCGACTCCATAGTTGAGCGAGCTATACATGTCTGTTTGGAACTCTTCCAAGATACAGACGCACCTGCTAGAGTGAATACATATCCACTCGTAGACTTAGACTCCTCTGAGTCTGTTATCCAGCTCGCATCGCAAAATCCGTCAAGGACGGCCGGATACCCTTCGTAATTCAAACAAAAGGTCATTTTGTACTTCAAGTACTTTAGCACTCTATTAAGTGCATCCCAATGTTTCTACCCTGGATTACAAGTATACCTGCTTAACCTACTTACAACATAAGCAATGTCTGGTCTCGTACAATTCATCAAATACATCAGACTTCCTATGACTCTCGAGTATTCAAGTTGGTTAACACCTACGCCCTTATTTTTCATGAGTTTGCAAGAAGAATCATATGGAGTGCAAACAGGTTTACAGTCAAACTGATTATATTTCTTAAGTATGGATTCAACATAATGAGACTGACTCAGACTATAGCCATTAGAAGTTTTTCTAATCTTCATCCCTAGTATGACATCAGCGGGGCCTAAGTCTTTCATGTCAAAGTTCTCATTCAACATTTTCTTAGTGGTATTAATAACATCCATGTTTGTACCTAGTATAAGCATATCATCAACATACAAGCATACAATCACACAGGCATCCTTGAAAAGTTTAGTATAAACACACTTATCAGATTCATTAATTCTAAAACCACTAGAAATCATCACATGATCAAATTTCTCATGCCACTGTTTAGGTGCTTGTTTCAATCCATACAAAGATTTCTTCAGTTTACAAACCTTCTTCTCACAACCTTTAACTACAAAGCCTTCGGGTTGTTCCATATAAATTTCTTCATCTAATTCACCATTCAAAAACGCCGTCTTTACATCCATTTGATGTATCTGTAGTTTATGGACAGAACCTATAGCAATTAACATCCTAATGGAGATAATTCTACTTACTGGTGAATATGTATCAAAGAAGTCTATACCTTCTATATGTTTATAGCCTTTCGCTACCAACCTAGCCTTGTATTTTTCAATAGTTCCATTTATATTACGTTTTCTCTTGAAAATCCATTTACAACCTATGGCCTTAGACCCTGGAGGTAAATCTACAAGTTCAAAAGTACCGTCTTCTCGAATGGAATCCATTTCACTAATTGAAGCTTCTTTCCACCACGGAGCTTCAGGACAAGTCATGGCTTCTTTATAAGTCTGAGGATCAGACTCGGCTAGGTATGTAATGCAACCAGGATAGGTTTTCTTAGTTTAACTCTTTTACCTCTTCTAGGTTCTATTTCTGGTTCATCTTCCTCTAAAGGTAATGACTGACTGGATGATGGAAATTCTAGGGGATCATCTAAACATCTCTTTCGAGAATCACGTTTCATAGGAAAAACATTCTCAAAGAACTCAGCATCCCTAGACTCCATGATAGTATTCAACCCTATGTCAGAAATTTCAGAACTCACAATCATAAACCTATGAGCACTAGAATGCTCAGGATACCCTATAAAAACACAATCAACGGTTTTGGGTCCTATCTTATTTGTCTTAGGAGGAGGGATGGCCACCTTTGCCAAGCACCCCCACACTTTGAAGTAATTATAAGATGATTGTTTACCTTTCCATAACTCATATGGAGTTTTATCTGATCCTTTAAAGGGTACTCTGTTCAGGATGTAATTGGATGAGAGGATAGCCTCCCCCCACAAATTCTAAGGTAATCCTGAACTAATCAACATGGCATTCATCATATCCTTAAGGGTACGGTTCTTACGTTCAGCTACACCATTGGATTGAGGTGAATAAGGGGCTGTAGTTTCATGTATTATGCCATGTTCTTCACAGAAATCTCCAATAGGAATTAGATACTCACCACCACGGTCAGACCTAAAAGTTTTAATGGTAGCATTCAATTGGTTTTCAACTTCACGTTTATATATCTTAAAGTCTTCTAAAGCATCGTCCTTCCATCTAAGCAAATAAACCTGACAGTACCTCGTACAATCATCTATAAAAGTGACAAACCATTTCATACCACCTCTAGTTTGAACTGACTTCATGTCAACTACGTCTGAATGAATCAATTATAAGGGTTTAGTGTTTCTCTGTACATTCTTCCTGAATGATTTCTTAGCATGCTTAGATTCTACGCAAATCTCACACTTATGACTTTTATCTAAAGTGAATTTGGGTATTCAGCCTACGCTAGCCAGTTTATGCATTGATTTGTAATTTACATGACCAAGTCTTCCATGCCAAACATTCGATGACACACACATGTAAGCAGAAGAATCATTCAATTTCACTTCAGGACATGTTACATTAAGTTTGTAAATACCCCCAGTCTTATAACCCTTACCCACATAATCATTGCCCTTAATTACTATAAGTTTTCCAGACTCAATTGAAACTTTAAAACCCTTATCATCTAAAACTGAACAAGAAACAAGATTTTTGCAGATGTCCGGAACATGAAGAACTTCATTCAATGTGAGAGTCTTGCCAGATGTGAGCTTCAGACCGACCTTTCCTTTTCCTGCAACCTCTGATGCAGATGAGTTACCCATATAGAGTTTCTCGCCTTCCCCTACCCTCTGGTAGGAGGTGAACAGGTCTTTGTTCCCAGAAACATGCTTGGTAGCTCCAGAGTCTACCCACCAGTCCATCACATTTGTCACCAAATTAACTTCAGACACTACAACAGAAAACTAATCCTTGTTCTTTTCAACCAAGTTAGCATTATCCTTCTTGTCCTTACGATGTCTACAGTGAACTGGCATATGGCCAGTAACTCCACACGCATAACAAGCAACCTTAATTTTAGTAATGCTAGACTTTGGTTTTCGAAACATACCTTTCTTGGGAGGACCACGCTTAGAGTTACAATTGTTACTCTCACCTTTTCCATCTTTGGAAGATCTATGTTCAGTCATATGAGATTTATTACTCATGTCCCTTGCAGAAGACACGTTCTTATCTTTGGAGCACAACAACTCTTCCACTTGAATCTTCTTCCCTAATTCAAACATGTTGATCTCGCCAGTTTCATGTCTTAGCTTTTTCTTGTACTCAGACCAGGAAGTTGGTAACTTCTCAATTACCGCAGATATTTGAAACGTCTCATCAATGACCATACCTTCAGCAAGAATCTCATTAATAATCTATTGAAATTCGAGGAATTGATCAACAACAGGCTTATCATTCGTCATCTTGAAGTCCATAAACTTCGCCACCAGAAATTTCTTGCTCCCTGCAGTCTCCGCTTGATACTTTGCTTCTAACGCAGTCCACAAATCATAAGCACTGAAATTTTCTTTAGCATTGTAAAAATCATACATCGTATCTTCCAAACCATTCATGATATGATTTTCCGCCAGAAAATTACACCGCTTGTTATACTCGATCACCTCCACAGTTAAAGCTTCAACATTCATCAATTCATCATGTGGAACAAGTACATAATCTAGTTCTTGATGTCTTAGATAAAACAACATCTTGGATTGCCATCTCTTGAAATCCTTTCCATTAAAATTTTGTGGTCTTTCAACGTTGTTCTTTCCCATTGTTACAAGGAATAGTAATGTGTTAAGATTGTTGGAGTCTTGCAACAATAGAAGAAACGTCAGATGTATCAAACAATAAATATAAAGAACCGTATCAAACAACTCTACCACGAACAAATTGATGAGGGCAGAATCACAGGTTCAACAAGCTGTCCTTAACACATTAGTTCGGGGGTATACTCTAAAGTAATGCTAAACCCCAACGTGCGAAGATGTGTCCAGGATAAGACTGCCCGATATAACTTGTGTTAGCACAATACAAGTTACCTACTCTTAAACTCAGCAACGGGGATGGAAGTAAAACGCCGCACGAAAATAAAAGCAAGAAGATGAAGAAAAGTAGACCTAGAAATGGTCGCTGCTTGTGTGTTTTGAAAAGAGATTTTCGAGTTGTATTTATAGGAAAATTAACTTGCAAATCAAGTTAGGTTTAGGTTTTTCTTATAAAACGAGTTTTTGTTTCTTGTAAAACAATTAAACACAAAAAAAGAATTTTTTCCATAAATAAAACTCTTAAATAAATTATTTATCAAGTTAAAAACTTGTAAAAAATAATTTCAAGTAGACACGGACTTGGTGTTTGGTACACGCGCATGGGCATGGGTCGAAACATGTATTTTTCGCCCCACCCGCTCCACCCACATTGTTTTACAACATATCCATGAGAACATGGTAATATAGTGGAGCACCTCTTTAGTTTTCCATAATGTGGGACTAAAGGTTCCATTTCATTCACTCAAAAATGAGTGAGTATCCTTAGACCCTTAGGTCATGAGATCAAACCACACCAAGACCAAAAAATCATTTATTAAATAACTCATTTTCTCCAACAATCCCCCACATGAATGAAATCTCGGTAAAAAACGAAAAATCAGAGTACGGAAAATACCATTTAGGCAAAGGTGTCCATGAGGTCTTGAACCTTGCTTAGTGAGAAGTTACCGGAACTACTAGATAGACAGTGAACAATGTCTTGAACTGCTAGCTTTTGGTGTAATTCTAATAACATCCATGCATGATATCCTCCAAGTGTTGCTAAGTTCGTGTCGTTTTGTCCATTTTGGCCCTACACATATCCTGTTTCTCAAAATGCTTTAGAGAATCGGCTTCATTCTCATTGGAAGCGACTCACTTCCTCATTCAGATAGGTGAGTTCCATCAAGAGTGTTTACTGCTACACCCCACTTCAATCTTAAATTGAAACTAGAGAACTCATTAAGACTTAATTAAAAGTCATCCTCCACATGCAGTCACACTATCACATCAACACCATAGGGAAGGGACAGAGAATGAAATTCTCTGATAGTGTTTACCTTTACCCACCATAAATTAGTTGTCTCATTCGAAACCTTGTTATTGGAATCTCCAGTCAGCAAGGTTGAGCATCTTTCATGGCAAGTTTAATTATTTGAGCCTAAGCCCCATCCCCATCGATGCTTTACTAACTATCTCCTTGGGCAAACCTTTCGTCAAAGGGTCCGCGATATTCTCCTTGGACCTTGTCCAATCTATGGAAATAATGCCTGTGGAGATTAGTAATTTCAAAGAATCATGTCTTCTACGCATATGTATAGACTTTCCATTGTAGAAGCTATTCTTAGCTCTACCTATTGTAGATTTGCTGTCACAATTATAGATATAGCTGGCACATGCCTATGCCAGAGAGGAATATCTTTTAAAAACTTTCTTAGCCATTCGGCCTCCTCTCCTGCTTTATCTAACGCAATAAACTCCGACTCCATAGTTGAGCGAGCTATACATGTCTGTTTGGAACTCTTCCAAGATACAGACGCACCTGCTAGAGTGAATACATATCCACTCGTAGACTTAGACTCCTCTGAGTCTGCTATCCAGCTCGCATCGCAAAATCCTTCAAGGACGGCCGGATACCCTTCGTAATTCAAACAAAAGGTCATTGTGTACTTCAAGTACTTTAGCACTCTATTAAGTGCATCCCAATGTTTCTGCCCTGGAATACAAGTATACCTGCTTAACCTACTCACAGCATAAGCAATGTCTGGTCTCGTACAATTCATCAAATACATCAGACTTCCTATGACTCTCGAGTATTCAAGTTGGTTAACACCTACACCCTTATTCTTCATGAGTTTGCAAGAAGAATCATATGGAGTGCAAACAGGTTTACAGTCAAACTGATTATATTTCTTAAGTATGGATTCAACATAATGAGACTGACTCAGACTATAGCCATTAGAAGTTTTTCTAATCTTCATCCCTAATATGACATCAGCGGGGCTTAAGTCTTTCATGTCAAAGTTCTCATTCAACATTTTCTTAGTGGTATTAATAACATCCATGTTTGTACCTAGTATAAGAATATCATCAACATACAAACATACAATCACACAGGCATCCTTGACAAGTTTAGTATAAACACACTTATCAGATTCATTAATTCTAAAACCACTAGAAATCATGACACGATCAAATTTCTCATGCCACTGTTTAGGTGTTTGTTTCAATCCATACAAAGATTTCTTTAGTTTACAAACCTTCTTCTCACAACCTTTAACTACAAAGCCTTCGGGTTGTTCCATATAAATTTCTTCATCTAATTCACCATTCAAAAACGCTGTCTTTACATCCATTTGATGTATCTGTAGGTTATGGACAGAAGCTATAGCAATTAACATCCTAATGGAGCTAATTCTACTTACTGGTGAATATGTATCAAAGAAGTCTATACCTTCTATCTGTTTATAGCCTTTCGCTACCAACCTAGCCTTGTATTTTTCAATAGTTCCATTTATATTACGTTTCTCTTGAAAATCCATTTACAACCTATGGACTTAGACCCTGGAGGTAAATCCACAAGTTCAAAAGTACCGTTTTCTCGAATGGAATCCATTTCACTAATTGAAGCTTCTTTCCACCACGGAGCTTCAAGACAAGTCATGGATTCTTTATAAGTCTGAGGATCAGACTCGGCTAGGTATGTAATGCAACCAGGATAGGTTTTCTTAGTTTTAACCCTTTTACCTCTTCTAGGTTCTATTTCTGGTTCATGTTCCTCTAAAGGTAATGACTGACTGGATGATGGAAATTCTAGGGGATCATCTAAACATCTCTTTCGAGAATCACGTTTCATAGGAAAAACATTCTCAAAAAACTCAGCATCCCTAGACTCCATGATAGTATTCAACCCTATGTCAGAAATTTCAGAACTCACAACCATAAACCTATGAGCACTAGAATGCTCAGGATACCCTATAAAAACACAATCAACGGTTTTGGGTCCTATCTTATTTGTCTTAGGAGGAGGGATGGCCACCTTTTCCAAGCACCCCCACACTTTGAAGTAATCATAAGATGGTTGTTTACCTTTCCATAACTCATACGGAGTTTTATCTGATCCTTTAAAGGGTACTCTGTTCAGGATGTAATTGGCTGAGAGGATAGCCTCCCCCCACAAATTCGAAGGTAATCCTGAACTAATCAACATGGCATTCATCATATCCTTAAGGGTACGGTTCTTACGTTCAGCTACACCATTGGATTGAGGTGAATAAGGGGCTGTAGTTTCATGTATTATGCCATGTTCTTCACAGAAATCTCCAATAGGAATTAGATACTCACCACCACGGTCAGACCTAAAAATTTTAATGGTAGCATTCAATTGGTTTTCAACTTCACGTTTATATATCTTAAAGGCTTCTAAGGCATCGTCCTTCCCTGTAAGTAAATAAACCTGACAGTACCTCGTACAATCATCTATAAAAGTGACAAACCATTTCTTACCACCTCTAGTTTTAACTGACTTCATGTCAACTACGTCTGAATGAATCAATTTTAAGGGTTTAGTGTTTCTCTGGGCATTCTTCCTGAATGATTTCTTAGCATGCTTAGATTCTACGCAAATCTCACACTTATGACTTTTATCTAAAGTGAATTTGGGTATGCAGCCTACGCTAGCCAGTTTATGCATTGATTTGTAATTTACATGACCAAGTCTTCCATGCCAAACATTTGATTTGTAATTTACATGACCACTCTTAAACTCAGCAACGGGGATGGAAGTAAAACGCTGCACGAAAATAAAAGCAAGAAGATGAAGAAAAGTAGACCTAGAGATGGTCGCTGCTTGTGTGTTTTGAAAAGAGATTTTCGAGTTGTATTTATAGGAAAATTAACTTGCAAATCAAGTTAGGTTTAGGTTTTTTCTTATAAAACGAGTTTTGTTTCTTGTAAAACAATCAAACACAAAAAAAGAATTTTTTCCACAAATAAAACTCTTAAATAAATTATTTATCAAGTTAAAAACTTGCAAAAAATCATTTCAAGTAGACACGGACTTGGTGCTTGGTACACGCGCATGGGCATGGGTCGAAACATGTATTTTTCGCCCCACCCGCTCCACCCACATTGTTTTACTATATATCCATGAGAACATGGTAATATAGTGGAGCACCTCTTTAGTTTTCCACAATGTGGGACTAAAGGTTCCATTTCATTCACTCAAAAATGAGTGAGTATCCTTAGACCCTTAGGTCATGAGATCAAACCACACCAAGACCAAAAAATCATTTATTAAATAACTCATTTTCTCCAACAATCCCCCACATGAATGAAATCTCGGTAAAAAACGAAAAATCAGAGTACGGAAAATACCATTTAGGCAAAGGTGTCCATGAGGTCTTGAACCTTGCTTAGTGAGAAGTTACCGGAACTACTAGCTAGACAGTGAACTATGTCTTGAACTGCTAGCGTTTGGTGTAATTCTAATAACATCCATGCATGATATCCTCCAAGTGTTGCTAAGTTCGTGCCGTTTTGTCCATTTTGGCCCTGGACATATCCTGTTTCTCAAAATGCTTTAGAGAATCGGCTTCATTCTCATTGGAAGCGACCCACTTCCTCATTCAGATAGGTGAGTTCCATCAAGAGTGTTTACTGCTACACCCCACTTCAATCTTAAATTGAAACTATAGAACTCATTAAGACTTAATTAAAAGTCATCCTCCACATGCAGTCACACTATCACATCAACACCATTGGAAAGGGACAGAGAATGAAATTCTCTGATAGTGTTTACCTTTATCCACCATAAATTAGTTGTCTCATTCGAAACCTTGTTATTGGAATCTCCAGTCAGCAAGGTTGAGTATCCTTCATGGTAAGTTTAATTATTTGAGCCTAAGCCCCATCCCCTTCGATGCTTTACTAACTATCTCCTTGGGAAAACCTTTCGTCAAAGGGTCCGTGATATTCTCCTTGGACCTTGTCCAATCTATGGAAATAACGCCTATGGAGATTAGTAATTTCAAAGAATCATGTCTTCTACGCATATGTATAGACTTTCCATTGTTCTTAGCTCTACCTATTGCAGATTTGCTGTCACAATGTATAGATATAGCTGGCACAGGCCTATGCCAGAGAGGAATATCTTCTAAAAAGTTTCTTAGCCATTCGGCCTCCTCTCCTGCTTTATCTAACGCAATAAACTCCGACTCCATAGTTGAGCGAGCTATACATGTCTGTTTGGAACTCTTCCAAGATACAGACGCACCTGCTAGAGTGAATACATATCCACTCGTAGACTTAGACTCCTCTGAGTCTGCTATCCAGTTTGCATCGCAAAATCTCTCAAGAACGGCCGGATACCCTTCGTAATTCAAACAAAAGGTCATTGTGTACTTCAAGTACTTTAGCACTCTATTAAGTGCATCCCAATGTTTCTGCCTTGGATTACAAGTATACCTGCTTAACCTACTCACAACATAAGCAATGTCTGGTCTCGTACAATTCATCAAATACATCAGTTAAAAACGAGTTTTGTTTCTTGTAAAACAATTAAACACATAAAAAGAATTTTTTTCATAAATAAAACTCTTAAATAAATTATTTATCAAGTTAAAAACTTGCAAAAAATACACGGACTTGGTGCTTGGTACACGCGCATGGGCATGGGTCGAAACATGTATTTTTCGCCCCACTCGCTCCACCCACATTGTTTTACAACATATCCATGAGAACATGGTAATATAGTGGAGCACCTCTTTAGTTTTCCACAATGTGGGACTAAAGGTTCCATTTCATTCACTCAAAAATGAGTGAGTATCCTTAGACCCTTAGGTCATGAGATCAAACCACACCAAGACCAAAACATCGTTTATTAAATAACTCATTTTCTCCAACAATCCCCCACATGAATGAAATATCGGTAAAAAACGAAAAATCAGAGTACGGAAAATACCATTTAGGCAATGATGTCCATGAGGTCTTGAACCTTGCTTAGTGAGAAGTAACCGGAACTACTAGCTAGACAGTGAACTTTCGTGGACCTTGGATTGCTAGCCATGCATCTGATAAGATAGACGGGCTGTGATCTCCATATTCTTTCCTGAGGCATAGAACAGTAAATCACTGATTTTAAGGAAACTTTATCAGAAGTAAATAAAATAAACATACATATAAATTGAAAAAAAACAAAAATCATACCCCATGACATCATGAGGCAACTCAAGGTGAGCGACTACACCCCTGCATGTCCTCAAAGGGATCCTTCCAGAAAGTTCTTGAACC
Organism: Papaver somniferum; assembly: GCF_003573695.1. Taxonomy (NCBI): domain Eukaryota; kingdom Viridiplantae; phylum Streptophyta; class Magnoliopsida; order Ranunculales; family Papaveraceae; genus Papaver; species Papaver somniferum. The sequence goes on from NC_039365.1 coordinate 60,871,429, forward strand.
ATGTCTGCTTTAGCACCTAGACACACAATCACTGCGTCGTATTCCCCTGTTTGCTACAGTGAAATCACTCCCCATCAATAAACTATTATCCATTGCTAGGTCAACTAAATTCAATTTTACCATCCGCACACAGAGTAATTAACATGCCTGAAAATTACAGACGCAATCAATACCATCATAAAATTTTACGACACAATCACTAGCAATCGTAAAATTTTGCGACACAATCACTATCATTTCTATAATTTTGCAACTTTTTTCACCCAATAAAGACCTGAAAATTATTATATCTTAAGACTTTTGGAGCAAGTTTATCAAATTATTTCTTTCACCTGATAGTTCGAGGAGTGAATGAACAGACTTTTGGAGCAAGTTTATCTCTTTTGTGTCATAGCCCAACGCAGCCAAATCATTCACTAGGTTTTTACAAGCTGTGAATAGTGCCTATAAACATACAAAGAATTGGTGAGATGTGCTGATAGTAAGTTCTTAAAGACCGGAAGGAAAATAAAAGAAGTTGAAGTACTCAATTTGATTTTTTAGTCCCAACCTGAAGATATCGCGGTGGATGGACATTAACAGCTTGAGGCATATAGATGGCAGAATCCAAAGGCACACATATGTCAGGTACAAGTTTTTGTGCACCATATTTATCTATGGAAAGTAATCTGCAACTCTCAAGGAAGTTCTGGGAATTCTAATCACACGACAAGAAAGAAAATTCAAAGTAAGATCAGAGTAACATCAAAGTTTCAAAATGACAACCATTTTTATTATTCTTTCTTACAGATCTGCCTCTTTCAATATATCCATTTTCTTTGTGTTTATTACCGGTCTCAAGATTCCCCTGTAAGTACACCATATCATTTCAACAAAACAATAAGAAATACAATTCAAGTTCAACAGCTAAGTCATTTCAACAAAACAAAAAGAAGTAATTCACTACGAGTCTAGGATCCATAAATGATGAAAGATTACTGTAGTTACTCGAAAAAGTTAAATATTAGATTGACGCCATAGAAGGATCTCCAAATTAATAAATAAGTAAACTCGGAACTGTTTGTTATTTCTATGACTCAATATACGAAACCTATACAGAGCTCAAAATTCGAGCCTTACTAAGTATTCGCTATTTTTAGTTACAATCATTTTTGCCTGAAGGTTGAATGAAACAAATTTCTGTTTCTCAATTGCCATTTGAGCACTTTTACAACAATTCCCCCTCTAACAATTTTTAGATTTCTTAAGGAACTAATCAACTTAGAAGCTTGTAACAACGGACATCTGTACTTTCGAGCAGCAATTAGTTTTATTATAATTACTAATTAGTTGAAAAGAAAGAAAACAATTAGCTCAAAGCGAACTTATAGGTGGAAAGAAGAAACTGTAAGCTAGTCAATAACTCAATGGTATTAATGGCCCTGCAGATAAGAGGCAACCGTGTCCTCATCAAATTCGATATGGAGAAGAGAATTTTAGCTAACCTGTCCTTTTTGTTTAATCCATACTCATGAGAGATCTGCTTACCGGTAATAACATGAAAAGCAGGGGTCTCACTTATGTTTACACACACTATACGTTTACGGTTCATGAAGAGTTAATAAAACACCTTGTTTTCCCTGTCACTAGTAGCTGAAGTCTGGAAGTATTTTCTGAAGGGTTTAAGTCTTTTTGGGTATATGGAACTTTGGCAACTCAAAATAACCATGAGGTCACAATGGGAAAAAGGAAAGGCAGGCATTTGGGCTTCGCTCCATATGCATTATATTGGGTGCTAATGACAAGGAATTGGTAAGGCTTTTGGGTAAGTTAAAGAATGTAAACAATATAATTATTGAGGTACAGTCGTTTTATACTTTGGAGGCTCGAAGTCTGGCATCTTTAAGGACACTTTAGTGGGTTAGCCAACATGTGTCATATAATTGTAAAACATCTTTATTGGAAAATTTCCCCATTTCAATAAATTGTAACCTTTCAAACTCCTACAAAATAAACTTCGGCAATTTCTTAGGAGTTAGGAGTTACTAGACACTGACATACTAGCCTGCGCATACAGACATTTATAGGTGAAAAAATTCTAAGCCGGACTAGAATCCATATAGACGCTATACTACAGAAGAAACCAAATAAAAGCAAACCTTCTCCAAACCAAATTTTGTGTTTCAATGCTGGGATCCTTCGAAGTATTAGCCCTCTCAGCAATGTTTAACAAATCTAAAGACTCTTTCCAGCACTCTGCGCCTTTCCATAGAAGCTTAGCTGCAACAAACTGAAGAACTATAGTTGGCAACTTAACTAAAGCGTACTTTTCATAAAACCAAACCTCCCTTTTCAAAGAGATTATTTCATCTTTAGAAGTGGAGGATAGACGGTAAAGCATGTGGACAAATTAGGTTACGCCAGGAGCTACACAAGGAAGAAACCAGAACCTTTAGGGGAATAAGGATGAAGAAGTCCTCCGGAAATCCCAGAAGCACCACCTCCAATGCCGGTTTCATCGTAGATATCAATGCATATACGCGAGTCCTTAGAAGTATGCTGCAGATACACAATTCAATTGAAGATACCGGTGAGTCCCCATAGCTAAAGCAAAACATGAAAAACAATGTGAAAATATAGGAATTTCATCTTGCACTTCCACAGCTAATATTTGTTCTCCAAAATAGCTAAAAAAAACTACATATGTAAATTCTAAATTTGGTTGTTCAACGATTTGCACAATGGTCACTGCACTGGACCAGAAAAAAATGAATCCAGTTTCCTGCTCTCGCTATACTGTTAGGATCACTTTACCAGTAATCTGGAGGTCTATATTTGGGTTAAAGGGGTTCCGGGTTCACCTAGAACCATCTACACGAAAGGAAGAATATAGAAAACAAAACTATAAAGCTTTCATGACTGGGTCCTCTACACAGTCTGATTACATTATGATCATGAACTGGAGGACTATTCTTTGACGAAACTGCCACAGCTTCATTTTGTAAACCTCGCTGACAGGAGTGTCAAAAGCGATCTCATTGCGTTGCTGAAGGTTCATTTCAATCATATAAAAGGTAGACGAACATAATTCAATGTATATTTCTACGCCATTGATGCCAGTGCCCCAAAAAAGGGAAGTACCACATAGCCTCAAGTTGCACGCACCTCAAAACTAAATAGGTCGTTCTATCAATCTTTAATTGGGAAAATTCAATAACAGTCAGTTTTCAATTTTTAATCTTCTTTATGCAGAAGTAAATAAGAGTTGAAGGAAATCTTTACAGATGATGATGAATGAGAGAGGGATTAAACTAAACCTGTAAAAGATTCCAAACCACAGATAATCCAGCAAAACCAGCACCAAGTACTGCGAACTTGAGAGGTCGTTCTAAAATGGTAGAGGAGTTAAAAGAAGAAGAAGATAACACCATAGTCTTCATATAAGAAGATGGATATTTTGGATTTCTTGAGAAAGAGGGAAGGGACTTATTAGGGTTTGGCTTATTGTTTCTGAAGAAGAAGCAGCGTGACCAAATCCCAGTGTTTGATAATTGAACTGCTCATGACTGTGTACGAAAAAAAAAAAAAAAAAGATAAACGAACTGCTCATCCAAAATAGAAGCGTATTTTCGATTTAAACCCCCAACTGAACATTCTATACAGAAAGCCACCACAAGGGTAGATTATTCTTCAGAACCTCCCCATTCCGTTTGTTGTGTCGTTAACTGTAATGAGCGACAAGCCACACGTCCGACTGGACTATTTTTTTCCGACTTTTTAGTTGTTGTTAACCCAACTTGACTGACAATCAGCTTTAAAGCCCATTTAACAGTTCGGAGATTTGCATCCACGTCCAGTCCATCACACGCGGGTCGGCGGGTTGAATGCGGATAAATCCATGGATTTTATTTCTTTTATATGAAATTGTAATTGTAATTGAGTACTTTGCTGTTTAGTCCACTAAATCGGACCCGAGTTAATGCCTAGTCCAGCGGGAGAAGTTATTTACTCGCTAGTCCAAAAAAGGTTTAAAAAAAGTAAAATTACTCTGTTAACCCTAACGTATGATACTATGTAAAACCCTCTTTCATGCTTTCCATTAGCTTCACTATATACCAATATGTGTTATGTTATGTATTGATACTACATACCAATATGTGTTATGTTATGTATTGATACTACATATGTTACTACATATATTGATACTGTTAAGTATGGATACTATTAAGTACCAATACTAATATGATACTACATATGTTATGTACTGATACTAATTAGATCTGGCAGGGTGTCTTAGGCATTTAGAAAACACACTTTATAACCTTCACAAAGCTTTCGGAGCAACGAGTAAATAATCTGGTCCAAAAACATGTTTTTGGACTAGCGAGTAAATTAGTTTTACGGATGGACTAACCATTAACCGGGTCATGAAAAACTGGATTAGACAGTAATTCCTAGAATTGTAATATAGGTTAAAAATTAAAAATTGACACTTGTATAATCATAAAAATAAAAAATAGTATAGAAAATAAAACATTAACACGTGTATAAAACGGATTTCATTTGTTTTAAAGAAAAATCGATCTTAAATACTCAAGTTGGAACGATGTTGTGTTGGTTGCTACTTACTAATTGTTGCAAGAGAAATAATTAGGTTATAAATTAAAACATTAACACTTATGTAATTTATAGAATATGAAAAAAAACCCGTACATGTGCTATATTATTTTGGTTACCCCTAACTTAGCGGGTGTGGATGTCCAATGAATTTTTAGATTTGCACCCGGACCCAACACAATATTTATTGGGTTTTCAAAAATGAATCCAAGTCCAACCATCCATAAACGAGTTGGGTGTCCAGCCGCCAAATTGCGGATGGGTTGGGTAGGATTGGCGGGTTTGGGATCATATGCTCACCCCTAGTTGGTGGGAACTACATTCGTTTCTGAGGGATCCTAAAACAACTATTTTGATAAAAGATTTTAACAAATATCTTTGTTCATAACGTTATATTATATTTTACGATTTTTTGATTTTTTAGAGAAATAGAAAATATGAGACCAAGCAGAGGGATACTTCGGAGCAATTATGTGTAAAAACAACTGCTAGCAAATGGATCTTGATCTAAAAGTCTAACTACCAGTATAATCTAATAAATTCATAAATCTTAATGTGTTTGCCTAAATTACATCTTTAGTGATCTACTATTAGGTGGTTTAGATAAATAAAATCTGGTAGGCGAATATTGGACATATAACAGACGTGACTTAATAAGTCACGACTATGTTTAGTTTCTTTTGACATATTGTGCAGAAAATAATCTTTGTATATTTTGTATCTTTATATTTCTTGTATTTTAAGGAATATCCTCTGTAATCCTAATGTTATAAATATACAAGATTTCTTTGTGTTTCTCATCCATTAAGAACATTTAAAATTGTAGTCTCAACTTGGTATCACCTTGGTTTTCAAGGGCCTTTGTTCTTTTCTTTTCTTTTCTTTTGACCCTTTCTTTTTCAACACACTTTTTTAGGTTATCATGACTATTACAGAAGGATCATCTAAATCTCCTCAAATTGATATTACCGATGAGTTTTCTTCTTCTTGGAATGAGATCCCTTTTGCTAGACTCTATGGAAATATTTCAGAAAAGCTCAATGGTAATAATTTTCTTCTTTGGAAAGCTCAGTTTTTACCCTATTTACAAGGTTATGGTCTTGAAGGTTTTGTTAATGGATCCCTCAACTGTCCGCCGACTCAACTTGATAAGTCTCCAAGCCCTAAGTTTCTCTCTTGGATTCAAACCGACAAGCTTCTACTTGGATGGATTTTATCATCGTTGACATCTCCTATTTTAGCTAAAGTAAAGTCCTGTCGGACGTCTTCTTAGGTTTGGACTAAACTTGATGAATTGTATGCCTCTAAAACTGATGCTACACTTATTCACTTAAAGTCTTCTCTTCAAACTATTACCAAAGGAAACTTATCAATGGATGGCTACATACAATTGGTTCGCAACATTGTTAGTTCTCTTGCGGTCAGCGGTCATGAAATTTCTAATACTGAATTTTGTCATTATGTTCTGAAAGACCTTGATTCAGCATATGAAAGCATTGTTAGTTCTTGATTACAACTACGAGTTTGATTACCAATGATCAGTTTGAATCCATACTTTTGTCTTATTATCTTCGTGTTAATGCTAAACAAATTGCTTCTTACTCCTCATGAAGCAAATATTGTACGCACTAATCGTCCTAGTGATGCACCTCTCACAAAGAATGACACCCTAGCTACCATCTGCCATATTTTCATACAACCCTATCATGATGCTAAAAATTGTTGGAAGTGTTACGATGAGAACTATTATCCCATGCGTCGTCCACAACCAAAGAATGGTCCCAAAAGAGGCGGTAAAAGTCACTCTTCATCAACTGGACCTCGTGTTGCATATACTGCTACCAAGAATCCTATCAATATCTATGATTGGCTTCCTGACAATGGTGCAACAAATCACATGACAAATAATCTGGGTAATCTTCAAACTCATTACGAATACACCGGTCCTGATCAGGTTAAAAATGCTAGTGGTGCAAATCTATCTATATCCCATACCGGTAATGTTGTTTTACAAACTCCCACCCGTAAGTTTGTAATTTCTAATGTGCCTCATGTTCCACATTTGTCTCACAATCTTTTATCAATATCTCAATTTTCCGTGACAATGATGTGGTTTTTGAATTTTCTGATGATTTTTTCCTTGTCAAGGATCGACTTACGAGGGAGGTAACACTTCAGGGACAACTCCGTGATGGTAAGTGTTTTTAGTGATTCCAATGATCTGTTTTCCATTTTCTTTGATCGATTGACTGGGATTAACACCATTGTTCTTTTGTGTAAGCAAATCTCGTTTGAAGCTTCAAGAGATTCTTCCATTACTTTTGGTTTTCCACCTAGTTTAATCAGGTAAAGTAGGGTTTACATATATATATATTTATTTATCCTTAATGATGTTTGACTGATATAACATCTTTCTTCTTTTTGCAGATGTCTACTAGTTGCTGTTAGAGCACTGCTCGGTCGAACTCGCAAGCGTTGCTATCTCAAGCTTGTTTGTCAAGTTTAGTTGCCAAAACTATAAGTCTTGATTTCTAGTCTACTTATAGCTAAGTCTCGGACTAGAATAGAAAGTGTAGTTGAGTTCTAGACTCCACGGTGTTCATCATGCAAAGACGAAGAACTACTCAAGGAACTATTGGAACTTCATCGAAAAAAAGGTATGTGGAGACTTGAACTTATCTATCACTCAAAAGTTTATATACTCTATCTCCTATCTTGAGAAAAAAGTTGTATTGCCATATAGACTTCGATTATACACATTTGCTATTTCGAGCCGAGTTTATATCGCTTATCTATTTCTCAAAATATGTGTTGGTAAGCTTTCGCTTTGGCCAAGTTCATCTTTACTAGTGACGAAAGTCATGTTGATTATTTCAATTACTTGAAAATCACTTTGATGAAAAATAGTTTGTGAAATAACAACTATATAACATCCTCTAAGAATGTTTCAATGATTGAAATGAGAGTTTCGAATATATAACCATGTTTGGATATAAACATTGTATGTGATTTCATACTTGTGTAAGTCCAAAATACTTGAACCAAAGTATGCGTACTTTGCTGTTCAGGATGACCAGAGCTAAATCCGCGTACTGACGGAAGTTCACATCCCGTGAATTTCTGCTGGAGTTTGTGAACTGAAAACAAGATCAGTCAGGGTACTTAAGTATGCGTACCGGTATGCATACTTAAGTGGGTTATTTTCTAAAAACAATTTAATTCGTGAACTAAAACATTTATAAATTAAGGAATGCAATATTTGCAAACCGTGGCTATAATGTTCATGAATCGATTCGAGTGAATCAAAACTTTTTTTGCTTCGATTGTGTCTTGTATACTTCTATGAGATCTAAGCAATTGAACAACTCTCTAACTAGTTCTTTTGAGTCATTTGGACTAGTTATTGGTGAAGATGAATAAGGTTGATATGAAAGTGCTCATATAGCTAACCATTGGTTAACTATTGTTGAACCAATGACTTGTACATGTTTAGGTACGATTACTCAAACCTAAATGAAGTTACATTTCATGTGTGTATAACAAGCTAAGTTCGATATAACGGTTGAAAGATATTAGCTTGAATCTAATAAGGTTTTCATCTAACAGTGAATATTGAATGCTTTGTTACCAAGGTAACTTAGATTGCAAACCCTGATTTAGAGACTATATAAAGGAGAACTTTAGCAAATGGAAAACCTAATCCCCACACCTCCTGTGTGATACTAGTTGTAAGCTAGAGTCAATTTTCCTTTAACCTTAGGTTTCTATCGAGACCCTATAGGTTAACGACTTAAAGACTTCATTGGGATTGTGAAGCCAGACCCATCTATTTTCTATATAGTTGCGTGATCTGATCTTGTTGTTTCTATCGTTTGAGTACAATCGTAAGATTGGTTTGAGATTCATTTCTCCGATAAGCAAGATAAAAAAGTAGTGATGCGTGTCGTAACCACAACAAATTAATCGATATATTTCCCACTAATTAAATAAATAATATAGCGGTAGTAAGGATCGTTCCCACAGAGAGCTGTGTAATTGATTGGTTGTATAGATAGCAAAATAAGATAAAACTAAAGAGGGGTTGGTTGTAAAATAAAATAAAAAGAAACAAATAAAAGAAAGATGCTCAAGGAATCCTTCGTCGTTACTAAGCGTTAACAGGATCAGAATACTTATCTATCTTCTATTAGAACCATTCATCACCAACCGTAGAATAACAGATAGATCAGTTCTATCCCCAAAACTTCTTCTATCACTGGATACAGAAGTTCTCGACTACCAGATTCTATTCAACTAACCACCAAGTAGTAGATCACTCAAGGTGTAATCCAATCGAACGCTTTAAGCTTTGTGAATTTATGGTGATCCCAGTAGTTGAACTCTTAGATCAAGGTCCACTTGCTGATGTTATCTTTACTCGTAATTGCTCCACAGAATCCCTCTGCAAGGTATCACGATGTCTACTTGTGTAGAGAGTCAATCGACGATTACTTATCTCATAACTTCTATTAGCTTTAGAACAATCAATAGATCAATCTAATATGCATCCCAAATCAATCTAGGAATTACTCATAAACCCTAAATATAATAAAGACAAACGATGAAGATTAAAACTTCGAATAGATTTATACAACTAACAAAGCTTCACGCTAGCACATTGAATTCATCCTTAATCAATGGAAATTAGTTACACATGAGTTTACTAAAACCCATAAAATTGGATATAAGAAGAAGAAGAAGAAAATAGCTAGGTTTCCCCTAAAGGGGTAATGGATTAAGAACCTTTCCCTTCTCTTTATTTTTTTCTCTCTGGAAGTTGTATCTCCTCTGCTCGGCTCTTCATCCTTATATAGGCTTCAAAGTGCGACAAATTCTTGATTGATAAGGATGTAAAGTCGGTCAACTGCGTTTCGTACGCTAGAGAAAACATGTGCTGATGATTCGCTGTAAAACGGACTTTTGTAGTATAATATACACGGCTTATGATTTGTTGATAATTCAGTAGGGCTTGTGTGAGCCATTGATTCTCTAACACGCATCCATCTGTGATACTTCCTTGTTATACTGAACTTTTATTTTTCCCATTCCGCGTTAAATCTTATCATTACTCGGAATTCTTCTCCATATTCATCTCAACAGTAAACCCATCTTCTCAACTAGTTTCTCGGTCACGAAACTCACTGCATCCTTAGCTCCGTATCCTGTTCAAATTCGATATCTTTCTGCCACATGTTCCCTGCCTGGCTCGAGGCCCAAATCTTCCAAGATCGAGCAACCAATTCTTTCTGATCAACTTATCATGAACAACATCACCGATGTCCCGCTTCTTCATTTCTTTATTGCCAACGACAGCAGCAAAACCCGAGTCATAACTGATTTGACTCCCAGCTCGAGTTCTGCTCCATCTTGACCTTACTTCATCGTGAATGAAAGCAGCATCGCATTCTCGTCACCATTATGATGATCACTGCCAATGAGTTATCATCTTCTGCTCATCTCTTATCCGTCACAGCAAAGCCCGAGCATCACTGCTTCTCTGTTCTTCAATCGCCGGTGATGCTCAAACTCCATCAACAGCTCCTTCTTACCACTGCCAATGGAAGCAACTACTCTTTCATCTCTTCACATCATCATCAACTCATTCCCAGCAGCATCGAAATCATCACGAACAAAGGCCAGCACCGGCACAAGCCCCATCCTTTCTGTTTCATCTCGATCACCATGAGCTTCTACATCAAGAAAGCGTTCTTCGAGCTCAAGTGTCGTGGTTGGCAGCAACAACAACCTCAAGTTTATCATCACAGCCAACTCGAGAATCAGTCATCGACCCATCTCATTTAACAACAACCCAATGATCTTCTCGAGCTCTGAACCCATATCCTTTAGTCTCTGATCAACTCCATCGATCACCACTTCCCTGTTAATCTTCAGTGCGGCAACGTGAGATTGGCCAGAAAACTCATCGTGTTCTGTTGAGGGAAAGAAGATGATGGTGCCATCCCTGAACTGAATGGCCTGGTGTCCTTAACACTATTTGAATTCTAACCTCCCCTCAGTAAATGACATGACTTCCTTTAGCAGTTACTTTGAAACAGTCCACCCCTTAACAGGATGACTGCCCCTTAACGTACAACAGGATGTTAATAGCACTGCCCTTTAAAATGACCATTTTACCCTTATAATCTTCCAAGTCCTTGTTTTGTTTGTAACTTCTTCATACGAACTCAAAAAGACTTCGTTCTTTCGCCATTGACTTTATCTTCATGTCCTCTACAAAATGATGACTAGAAATCCTCCATTTGAACGAGTTCCGCTGGGTCTTTGGCCCTTCTCCACTTGTGACTTCACTTTTGTAGTTATTTCACTTCTTTTGGATGATTCATCAAATAAAACACAAATAAAAGAAAACAAGCGTAATATACAATAATTCACAAGAATATATAGCAATTACTAGCATGGATTCGACACTAAATATATGCAAAATATGCACTTAACAAGTAGTCACAAACATCTTCGTCTAATCGTTTGTGATTCCACAATATCTTGTTTTGCTAGTCGATTAAGATTATTGTGAGGTTATTGATAATTCTAGGTTGTTCTTCGGGAATATAAGTCCGGTATATCAATTGGTTTCTGTTCACTTTGATTTATCAAAAGAAGGAACAAAACTCGTAGGTATTTTGTAGGAGACATATTTATCTATTTCTGTAGACTTTTCTGTGTGATACAGATTTGTTTATTAAAGCCTTCGACTTTGGGTCGTAGCAACTCTTAGTTGTGGGTGAGATCAGCTAAGGGAATCAAGTGTATAGTATCCTGCTGGGATCAGAGATGTAATGAGCGCAACTGTACCTTGGATCGGTGTGAGATTGATTGGGGTTCAACTACAGTCCAGACCGAAGTTAGTTTATAGTAGTATAGTGTCTGTAGCGGCTTAATATAGTGTTTGTTAAATATGGACTAGGTCTCGGGGTTTTTCTGCATTTGCGGTTTCCTCGTTAACAAAACTTCTGGTATCTGTGTTATTTCTTTTCCGTATTATATTTTGTTATATAATTGAAATGTCACAGGTTGTGCATTGAATCGATCAATTGGTAAATCCAACCTTTGGTTGTTGATTGAAATTGATTGATCCTTGAACATTGGTCTCTGGTACCGTTCAAGTTATTTCTCTTGTATTCAATTAGGCTCGCAGATTTCTATTTGTTTGAGTAAGGATTGAATCGAGAAATTGAGATATAACTTTTTGATATACTTTTATTAAAATTGAGTCTAACTGTCTAGTTGATTCTCTTAAAAGTATATTGGAGTTACTCCATACAGAGTGCTAAGCGAAATATTGGGTGAGGTTGTTGTACCCCCACTTTTTCAGTTGCAAAGATAATGTTGACTCGACGTCCGACCACAATCTCGGCCTTGTCATTTCAGAAGATATTCCAAACATATGTGATAAGCTATTTAATAGTGTTATCGAGGAGGCTGCCGATTTCAGCTACGTCGGTTGTTTTATTCCAAATTTTGATGGCGTTACCCAGTCTTATGGCCTTGTTCCGCGTGCGATTGTTAGATGTGGTTTGCAAAGAGGGGAATATAAATCTTCATTTGTCGATTTCAAGGATGCTCAAAATCCCTTACATAACTGGGCGGAATGGTACAAGGTCATGCTGAAGGTTCCTTGTGTACGATCTATTCTATAAAGTGCGAAGATTTTGCATGTCGTACGAGCTTTCGGGACACTGAAGGTGCACAAAGATATAGTAGGTATACTGGCTTTTATTTATCGGTGGTGTGAGTCTGGGCATTCTGCAGTGTGCGCTTGGGATCAATTAACGGTCACCTTGGAGGATGTGGTCGTTTTGCTGCAACTCTCCGTTGTTGGCACTATCCCTGCCGAATGGTCTGTCCAAGAATTATAAGATGGTCAAGCCCTTTATAACAAGATAAAGGAATTACAGGGGCTGAATCGTCATGCCAACGCAAACTATACAGCTTGGGACGAATATTGGTGGGATGGCGGTACGAGTGAAGATGGTACGGCCGTTGATCACCGTGTGTGTGGATGCGTTTCTTCTTTTTTGGCTCTCCAGGGATGTGTTCGAATATTTCCCATGGGGTCAGATAGGGCCTTGGCTTGTCCCTTTCGCCATAGGTCTCGCTAACGATAGGGTACTTCTACTCGGTATCTTGTTTCTGGGTACCCTGTATTCTCATTGGGATAGTTTTGCTCGCGACATGAAGATCTCTAATGGTTATGCCAAGGTGGAATCCTTTGTCCACATTGTGTTTCTACAGATTTGGCTTTGGGAGCACTTTCCCGAAAATACCCCGAAAGCTAAACCTTCGTTTCCAAGTGAAGAGGATGAATATGCTCGAATATTGTATACACCAAAAAATAACTTGACACATGGACAGATATTACAAGCTGAAGCTGGACACAATGATACAACAACGCGCACCGAATCAGTTCTGAGTCTGCTTAGAAACTAAACTAAGAATAGTTTAGTAAAACACTTGTAACCATTCACCATATAAAAAGGAAAGCATTATTAGGTTAAAAGGGGATCGAAAAACCTCCCTTCTCTTCTACTTTTCTCTCTGAACTCCACCCTTAATGGAGATTCATCACCTTTGTAATGAAACCAACCCTTAATAAAGCTCAAACTATCATTCCCTGTGGATGTAGGCAATGCCGAACCACGTAAATTATTTGTGTTAATATCTTCTTACATTTCTGCATCTTTATATTTTGCTAGGATTCTTACTTTCATTCTTAATTTGTTTACTGTTTTGTTATTTCAATCAAGTTGTTGTGGACGCCTAATTATATGTACCCACAATTTGGCTCTAGAATCAGGAAATGGGTAAAGGATTTATCCTACCTATTGTTCCAGATCTGTTACTGTTTAAGTTTTTATCTCTAAAATCGGTATTCAATTTTACAAATTTTCAATTTACTGTTCATGGAAATGGTTCAAGAATCTCTTTTCTGGACTTGGTTCTTTTCAAAAATCTATTTTACTTGGCTTATCATATGTGCAGACCTTTATTAACTCTTCGAGTATCTTGATGAGTACTTTTCCTGGGTCTTTATAAGGGGTCCTCATCTTTTCAGTACATTTTTGCCCAAACACAACTTTGGCCTAATATTTGCTCTTGATGCATGGCTTTGTTCCTGCGTATTGAATGATTTTTGAGGTGCTAAGATGTTACACAAACTTTTCAGATTTGTTTCCTAATGATAAACCAGCCTTGTATTCAACTTTTTAATATACCTCCAACCTTTCATGGAACCGTCATGTTTAGATTTGATCGCTACCCAATCTTTAGATTTGTTTTTTATAGCGATGTTGGTTTCTAACCCAGTATTGTTTGGCCTTATCATTTTATACAAACTCTTGTCGCTTTCGTTTTGAAACGAGCATATCCTCGCTTTGATTTTTAACCCTGCCATCTGTAGCTTTATATTCCCCACAGTTTTTGCCTGGGGCTGATTTTATAAAACCTGGCATGTAGTTGCAGTCCAAGCTAATGTTGGTTCAAATCGATTAGCTTGATTCCTTCCCTTTGTGATCTTTGAATTTCCTTATTTTCATCAAATGGGTTTTTACATGGCTAATAACTTAACCAGTTTATGAGGATCGTAACCTCCTCTTGATTAGTTTTCATTTTAAAACAAGATTCGAACCATCCTGCTTTTAAGCTAGCTTTTTTACTATTTGTCAAAATGTTCTAATGAGTTCTGTGTTTGGAACTCCACTAATAACCAACAACTGAAACACTCTGAAATCATTTCTAGGTTCACCTTATTTTCTACCATTTTGCTTTCTACCGGTCTTTCCTTTTATTTATTTAGTTAAAGGACTCACTTGGAGGAGGGATATATACCACCGCTGTGGCTCCCTCGACATGATAAGATGCATCGTCACAAGGACCGTATGTGGTCCAATGCAACGGAAGACAATGAACTAGGGTCATGGTATAACTCATGTCTGATGTCGACAATGACATGAAAATGCCAGGTTTGATGTCGGCGACGATGAGTTAGCCTACCGTCCATATGATGGTATAATTACGAAGCATGCTCCGTTATCAAAATGATGACAATGTAGGCTTCCAATGCAACGACAGACAATGAGCCAGAGTCACGGTTAACTCAAGTCTGATATCGACGTTGGCATGAAGGTGCCAAGTCCGACATCGACGACGATGAGTTAACCCACCTCTAATGTCGACGCCAAGTTTGATATCGACAAAGGCATGAAGATGCCAAGACTGATATCGACGACGATTGAGTGATAACAGAGTTCACCTAAGTGGACGATGAAGTGCAAAGTCCACTCCGATGATGCAGCTCCAACCACTAATGGTCATGAGACCGGGAACAAGAAGTATTCTAATACTTCTTCGTTCTCATACTTCACGCATTCTTACCGATGAATGCTTCGGAATTCCTCATGCATTCTTATCACAGAATACTTGCTGCGTAATTTCTCATACTTCATGCATTCTTATCGATGAATGCTTCGGAATTCCTCATGCATTCTTATCCAGTTTTTATGGATTAACAAGCACACCACAACCAAACCATGATGACAATGAATCAAAGTCCGACGGCCAAAGTGCAACAAAAACCAAGAACCCAAGTTTTTCCATGACAATCCAAAGTCTTGCTAGGATGCTAATCCTCGAAGTGGCCAGCTAGAAAACCAAGCAAGAGAGGACCAAGAGAATTTGCAGTGATCTTCAGGCCAATCAAAAGTCGATGGCTTTTGAAAGTCAATGACGATGCAAAACCAACGAAGATCCATGATCTGATGACGACGGTCTTGGGAAACGAAGAGCTAAAGACTTGTTACAATATCCAAAGTCCGCTGATGCAAACCCGGACATGACAACGGCGTATAACCTGGAAGCAAAAATGCAAAGCTCAGTTTTGGTTCAAAGATGACGCATGTGAACCAAAGTATGATTTTCAAGTTACGAAGTCCAACAGGGACGATTGCACAGGGTATTAATACTAAAGTATTAATACTTTGTGATGTTGCTTGTTCGACTCAAGGGATTACAATTAGTTGTTGCAGGTCTAACCTTCGTTGGTACAACGACGAGAACGATTCTACCCCCAGTGGTGCAGCTTCGGTATATCAACACGACGGTATATCTTCGGCTCCATATCCAGATAATGCAGCTCCGTCTCAAGAGGGACTATAAATTAAGCTAAAATACCAGTGGAGGCAACTAAAAGAGTTTGGCTCAAGCTTAGTTAAAAGCATTTGTCGGAATACAACTAGAATCCACGGTTTAACCCAAGACTGACGTCAACGATGGCATGAAATTGCCAAGTCTGATGTAGATGACGATGGATTAACCTACTTTCTACAAGAGGAGTTTATTACGAAGCATACTTCAAGGAGGTCTATGATTGGCACGATCGTAATAAACGAGGTTGCTGCAGTCTAGTGACGATGATGCAAGGTCTACCAGCGTACAACTCAATCCCAATGACTCTTCTTCCACCCCGATGACACAGAACACCAGCCAAAGTCCGATGCCAGTAGTGCTTGCCAAAACCCGAAGCCGAATACAGATGAACTGAAGAACCGAAGACTGACGCCAATGTTTCATAACTGATTGTCATAATCCTGCAATGCCGATTCAAAATCCGCAGACAAAGATGCAAGGCCTGAAGACGATGAGCCAAGGTTCGAAGTCATATGATGCTCGATGTTAATAATCCAAGTTAACCCGGACTACAAAGTGTCTCGTAGTTCAAGGAGCGAAGAAGGCAAGCTAAAGAGATGATCTTAAGAAGGAAAGCCAATGATGTGAAGCCTAAAGAGATGATCTTAAGTCCAATATCGACAGTGTGGCTCGATTCACTAATTATGGAAGTATCAAAAGTTTCAGGGATTACATTCCTAATACAAGGACCTTGTAACGATATGCAAATATGATGACGTTGCTTCATACTGAACACTATGGTTCAATACACGAAGCTTCAAAACACGTCATCAAAATTAACGAAGCTTCAAAACACGAAGCTTCAAAACACGAAGCTAAGGACGAAGCTTCAAAACACGAAACTTCAAAACACGTCATCATAATTAAGGAAGCTTCAAAACACGAATCTAAGGACGAAGCTTCAAAATACGAAGCTGATGACAAAACCTTCAAATTACGAAGCTAATGACGAAAGCTTTGTATCAGTGCGATGGACTTGCCTTACACTAAGCATCAATGCTTAGTATGATGATATGAGAGCTGATGCTTCATTCTTTATAAGAAAGATTCTTATACTTCCGTTCATACGCAAAGTACGAACCTCGTTCATACGCAAAATGGGATGCCATCGATGGCACCATTACGATTTCATAAAGATGACAAGTATAACGACGAAGCACAAGTCTGATGTACCTGCGTTCCCCCGCTCCAGCGATGGTGTACCTTCGTTTTCTTCTCATCTTCGATCTTCATTCCAATAACGATGCTGAAAACAAACTTGAGAAGAGTTCGCCCGGCGCTCAGCTCAGCCCTATGATGCATACAGACTCTACTCCGATGACGCCACTCGGACGAGGAGAGCTAGAGAATCTGCAATACGTTGGAAAAACACTAGCAGCATTCAGGGAACGAAGATCAATGTTTAATATATAAGACAACTCTCATTGTCTCGTTGTCTATATAAGACAAGTCTAATATATCATGCAATGACAACAAGGAGGTTGTTGTGATGATGTATTTTCACATGATTTATGATAAGGGTCTCTTCAGCATCCCATTTTGCATTATTTCAAGTATCCAAATACTAAAAATGAGCCAAAGGCTCACAACTATGATCCAAAATATGATGGTCGAGCAGGACGGTCAATGTTTACGGAGCAATCTCCTTGAACTTCATATCTTCATGAATGAAGATATCCCTTAAAAAAGAGATATGATCTTCGTGAATGAAGATATCCCTTACCACAAAGATAGGAATATATCTCTTTCGCATTCACAACGATGATCCAAAATCCGGTGGGGATGCTCCAAAGACATCAACGATGCATAATCCAATGGAGAGTGTGTCAAGTTTTTGGTAATTTCTTCTCTCTCTTTTCATTCATCACGCCGTAACTTATATAAGACCAGACTTGTTTTACAAGACACAAACCCTAGACACTGATTACGTGTGTCTCAAGTTTGCTACTCACTTAGACAGACCGTCTACATGGACTGACCACTTTGGTCTCAGAATCCAGACCGATTACGTAGTTCTCAAGACACAGTCTTGAGCCCAAACACTACGTATCTCCTAATACCCCCCCCCCCCCAAGATGGAGCATGCAGGTCACAAATGCCCATCTTGGACAAAAGACCTTGAAATTGTGCTTTACCTAAGGATTTGGTGAACATATCTGCCAATTGCACCGCCGTAGGAGTGTAAGAAGGTGATATAATCTTCTTTATTATAGCATCACTGACAACATGACAGTCCACCTCTATATGTTTGGTTCGTTCATGAAAAACTGGATTCTGAGCAATGTATAATGCTGACTGACTATCACAAAGGAGCTTCATTCCATGCGTATGACGAACCCCCAAATCACCAAGTAATTGTTTCAACCACTTCAACTCACATGTAGCTGCTGCCATGGACCTGTATTCTGCTTCAGCGGAACTCCGAGAAACAGTTTGTTGCTTCTTTGTCTTCCAAGACACCGGTGAATTCCCAAGAAGAACAAACCATCCTGTCAATGAACGTCTAGTCAAAGGGAAACTTGCCCAATCTGAGTCACACCACCCATGTAAACTTAGAGTACTATCAGAACGCAACAAAATACCTTGCCCAGGATTCTTCTTCAAATATCTAACCACACGAAGTGCTGCGTCCCAATGCTCTATTCTCGGTTGTTGCATAAATTGTGACAGCGTATGCACTGAGTAAGTAAGATTGGGTCTGGTCACTGACAAATAAATCAGTCTACCAATCAGTCTTCTATACTTCTCCACATCATTGAACAAATCTCCCTTCGCCAAAGCAAGTCGATGATTAGTTTCCATTGGAAACTCTGCAGGTTTTGCTCCCAATAAACCTGTTTCCATGATAATATCCAATGCATATTTCCGCTGGCATATATAAAAACCTTGTTTACTGCGAGCTATCTCCAAGCCCAGAAAATATTTCAATTTTCCCAAATCTTTCATCTTGAAACATTGTCCCAAGTATGATTTAAATTTATTAATATCCACTAGATTATTCCCTGCAACAATCAAATCATCTACATACACCAAAACATTAAGCTGCATTTCTCCCTTGGTCATGGTAAAAAGAGAGTAGTCTGAGTATGCCTGCCGAAAACCGTATTTCTTCAAGGCTGTTGATAGTTTGGCAAACCAACAACGAGGAGCCTGCTTTAAACCATATAATTATTTCTTCATTTTACACACCATATTAGGATTACCTTTGGCAAATCCAGGTGGTATCTTCATATACCCCTCTTCTTCCAAGTCTTCATGAAGAAATGCATTATGCACATCCATCTGATGTACTTCCCAATGTTTAACTGCTGCAACGGCTAGAAAAGTACGTACCGATGTCATTTTTGCTAATGGTGCAAATGTCTCTTTGTAATCCAATCCTTCAACTTGATGATTTCCAAAGATAACCAATCTTGCTTTTAGCCGTACCAACTTCCCATTTTCATCATACTTTTCTGTGTAGATCCATTTACTCCCTAGGGCTTTCTTGCCCGACGACAATTCTTGCAATTCCCATGTACCTTGTTCTTCCAATGCTCGGATTTCTGCTTCCATTGCTTTCCTCCACCCTGGATGCTTCATAGCTTCTTTGAAGTTGCGCGGTTCAGACCCAGCTGTGATAGCTGCAAGATATTTCCTATGCACAACAGAAAATTTATCACAACTAACATAATATATCAAAGGATAAGGCATACCTGAGGATGATGATTGTGTGGAATGAGGATGAGGTGGACTATTTTCTCGTATGGTGTACGTCACAAATCCTTTTAGTCTACTAGAAGGAATCTTCTGACGCTTTCCTTTACCCATCTCACCTTCAACTGTTACATCATTGCTAGGAGCAACGTTTTCTTCATGTTGTTTCGGACTATCGTTGTGTACTAAGTCACCTGCACCTTCGGTCTCAGTTGAGTCACCAGCGCCTTCGGTCTCAGATGAATCACCAGCACCGTAGGTCTCAGTTGAAGCAACAGGAAGATCCATCGCATTGCTGTGAGGTGCTAATACTTCTTCTTCCTTGTCTTCATCATCCCTCCAACATGCAGCAGGACTGGACTGATCCGTCTCATCAGAAGTACTAGTCAGATCGGTCTCAGATGAAGTATCAGACCTCGACAGAATCTCCTCAGTTGAACCTGGATTCGACTGAGCCGTCTTATTTGATACACCATGCATATCAGTCTTATACGGAAACTGATGTTCATAAAACTTTACATCTCTTGACACCCGAAATTGTCTCGTGTCTAAATCATATACTTTCCATGCCTTTTTACCAAACGGATATCCAAGAAAGACACGCCTTCTTCCTCTACTCGCGGACTTATCACCTTTACTGCTTTGATCATGTACATAGAACAAGCATCCAAACACCTTCAACTGATGATATGGAGGCTGTTTTCCAAACAAAATTTCATATAGAGTTTTATTATTTAGAATAGGTGTAGGCGTACGATTAATTAAATACGCAGCCGTCAACGCACATTCCCCCCAAAACCTTATTGGCAAATTGGCTTGAAATCTCAAAGCTCTTGCCACATTTATTATATGTTGATGTTTTCTCTCAACTCTTCCATTCTGTTGTGGTGTACCGACACAAGATGTCTCACACACCATCCCATTAGTTCGAAAGTATCCACGCAATGCATTAAACTCAGTTCCATTATCACTTCTAACAATTTTGATTTCTTTACTAAACTGACGTTTCACAAGAGCAATGAAGTTAAGAAATGTCTGTTCAACGTCAGTTTTGTTTCGAAGTAAATAAATCCACACACCTCTTGAAAAATCATCTACTATTTTCAAAAAATATTGTGCTCCACGCGATGACTGAGTCTTATATGGACCCCATAAATCTATATGATCCAACTCAAAAATACAACTGGATTTACTGAGACTGCTAGAAAAACTACTCCTATGATTTTTTGCTCGTGGACAAACATCACAAGCATCATTATTCTTCTTTATTAACCTACTCACTCCTTGTAACTTTTGCAAAACTTTCTCTGAAGGGTGTCCCATACGTCGATGCCACAGCTTATATGTATCTTCACTCACAGCCATAACTTCAACTTGAGGCACACCACAGAAAATATATAGTCCACCTTGTCTCTCAGCCACTCCAATCATCCTCCTCGTCAACCGGTCCTGTATAAGACATAAACTGTTAGTACATTGGATAATACATCTCATCTCATCAATAAGATGTGTAACTGAAATTAAGTTACAAGTTATCTGAGGCACATAAAGCACATTCTCTAGTCTCAAACCCCCAGGAAGAATAACAGTTCCTATTTTCTCAGAAAGTGCATACTTCCCATCTGAAAGTACAATAGTGCATGCCTTAATATCTTTCATCTCTATCATGTCATCTCTTTTATATGTGACATGGTTTGTAGCTCCCGTGTCTACAATCCAAACAGTTTTATTCTTGTTACCTTGGAGCTGAGGCGTGGACTTTCTTGAGTTTAAAAACTCAAGCACCTGTTGAAGATGTGTTGATGTTACTCCGGTCAAACCTGACCCTTCTGATGAGTACGCTCCACCTGACTGCCTTGCATCTGATATATTAAGGTTGTACGCACGAACCTGATTGCCAGTTCCCTGTCCTCTACCACCTCTGCCACTGGTAAAGTTAGTGCCACCACGCCCCCTACCACTGGATCTACCTCCTCGACCAGATCCTCTTCCGCTTCTAGGTATGTCTCCCCACCATTCTGGGTATCCAATACGCTGAAAAGACCCGTCCTCTGAGTGTTCGTCTCTGCCACAGTGCTTGCAATACTTGTTAGGATCATATATATTGTTGAGCTGACATTGATCAGATTGTACCCTGAATGCCATCACATTGTCATGTACATCTGTTGACATAGCTACTTCTCCTATACGCAGATGCTCCGAATTCACCATTGTCTGGTATGCTACATCTATTGATGGCAACGGGTCTCTAGCCAACAGTTATTCACGCAAGGAACTATACACAGAGTCTAATCCAATTAAAAAATAATGCAGAAAATCTTCTTCTCTCAACATACTAACCTGTGTTGCGATATTACAAGTGCAATTACCACACTTGCACTGAGGTACCTTCATGTATGTGACCATCTCATCCCATATCTTGTTCAATCTCCCAAAGTACTCAGCTACACCTTCTGCTTTCTTTTGTTTGCACTCACTCAACGAAGCCTTCAGCTGACAGATTCTGGTTCCGCTTACAACACAGAATCTTCTCTTCAACTGTGTCCACAACAAGTTTGCATTATCATAGTCTCCCAAACTCGATCTAATCGATGATTCTAACGTGTTGCTAATCCATGAAACAAGCATTGACTGGACATCAATCCACTCTTCCAACTGGTCATGATGTTCAGGTTTTGTGATTGTTCCATCAACAAAACCAAACTTCCTTTTATCTATTAATGATCTTCTTATGGCTCTAGCCCATTCATCGTAGTTAGTTACCTTCAAGACAATCGGCGTGATGATGATGCCTGGACCATCACTCGACCCTAGATGGTAAACTGGATTCTTCTTCTGCATATCACATTCTATGTTTTTTCCTTTGGTTGATGATTCTACTTCATCACCCATCGTTTTCTTTTAGGATTCTCCACTGGCTCTTGATGCCATGTCAAGTTTTTGGTAATTTCTTCTCTCTCTTTTCATTCATCACTCCGTAACTTATATAAGATCAGACTTGTTTTACAAGACACAAACCCTAGACACCGATTACATGAGTCTCAAGTTTGCTACTCACTTAGACAGACCATCTACATGGACTGACCACTTTGGTCTCATAATCCAGACCGATTACGTAGGTCTCAAGACACAGTCTTGAGCCCAAACACTACGTATCTCCTAATAGAGTGCAAAGCTTTGCAACGACGATTCCAAGACGAAGGCGTATGTACAATAAATGAGAAGTAGCGCAGACATGATGCTTGCTGAAGACGACGATTATTGCTCCAGACACCGCACTAGTTAACTACTGAGAAGCATAAGAAGCTTGGCCAATATGGCGTCGGCCCCACTCCGAAAGTATGGCTTCGGTTAAATTCCGATGATGCATGATGATGACAATACGATTCCCTACAAGCTCCTACAGTGTCCTTGGGGTTTAATAATTCTAACCCAATCAATAAACAAAGGTCAATCTCGAGGTCTTCTTGGCGGTTTTCAAGTTGCTAATTGAAATTAAATAATTTCATAGTGTTGGTATTACTAACGAGTATCTTGAAGCACAAGAAATAAAATAATTTCTTGTACTGGACCGATCCTAAAACGAGCGGGTAATACAATATGAGATTAAATATCTCACGTGGATGCCAAGTAAACAAGCCTTCTACTGTAACCTCGAAACATTTTTCACTCAAAGATGCCCGGCGGCAATACACACAGAAGCATGTGCTGGTTGTTACAGATCTCCAGGAAATCATGATTTTTGGCAACTGCAATAGAGAAAAAGTGACAGCAATGGAGAAGTTAATAAATTCTTCGTCGGGGCAATCAACTCAAAAGCACAGTTCAAGGGGCAGCTCAAATTCGACAGCCTAAACAGCCTACGTTAGAGCAGATACTTTTGCTTTCGCAAGCTTCAAGAACCACCTTCCGAAACCAAAAGGGGGCATACACACAACTAAAGAGTTTGCAAATGCTTATATACTCTTATAATAATTTAAAAAAAATTATATGACATACGTTTTGCAAATCCAATGCATACATTTTTATAGTGCAGACATTTCAATGAAAATTGTTTCATAAAAATTGCATACACTTCGAAAATACGATACATTTCATACATTTTAAATAACGCATACAATGGAGAACCGGGGCAAGCACCACCGGTCTCATATCATCATACCGGGGAAAGCACTTCTGTGCAATCTCTCCGGACTCCCCAGTAAGCGTCTATGAGTGTATGACCAGGGAAAGGCATCCAGCAGAAAGAGATACCCATCATATATAAACTCTAGACCCCCACCGTTCGGTAATCTCCTGGCCCGGGATTGGCCAACGGGGTGACAGGTCCCAAACATAGCACAAGGTAATCCCTTCGTGACGTTATGGTCTCAAACACTCAACTTATCGCACCCAGCGACAACGAGTTCATCTGCACAACGCAGGGGCAAGAACAGCCATGCGAACGGCTAACGAGTCCGTTACTACTCAAAAACTTAAATATCTCACATCTCAATAATACCTCTTGGATATTTGATTCATTTTTCCACTTTATACAGAGAATTATGGTTTCCACTTGCCGTATACTTATGATTTTGTATTCAAGCATGGCTCATAACAGCAAGCCACCCTTCTGCATCACTTTATATTCAACCATAAATGTCTAAAAGTTTAAAGATGCCAAGTCTCTATATCATCTTTATGGCATCTTTATATATCACAGCGACAACTGCGTTGGACAGTTGTATACCTATGGTTGTAGAGGTATACCCAAATCTTATGCTCAAAGAGCGTACAAAGTGCTTTTAACTCGAAGATTGCATGGGGAAAACAGACGACCAAATACTGTTAATCATAACCCGATGAAAATTAAGTCAAGGTATGCAAGAATCTCTTTGTCTCAAGGTGTCCCAGAACTTCGGTGAAGAGTAGGGGCAAGTATTAATACTTTGGCGTAGTATATCCTTCACCGAAGTTCTTCCATAAAGAAGACAAAGCCATGTCACGAAGGGGCATGGCCGATGACGATTCAAAACCATGTCACAAAGGGGCATGGCCGCCGACAATGCGAAGCCATGTCATGAAGGGGCATGGCCGACGACGATGCGAAGCCATGTCACGAGGGTGCAACCTTGTGACGAGGGTACCAAGTCGGCGATGGTGTTAATCCCTGCAGGTTCCATGGGACATAAGAATTACGTATGGGTTGTAGTGCGAGTAATGAAGATAATACTCCAAGAGAATGCGCGAAAGCTTCTCGACAGGGGGCATTTGAAGGAAACAACAACCGATGCAATGACAAACAAGATGGAAGTGATTTTTCTCAAGGATCGTTCACCAACAACCCTCAAGAAAAGGGGCAAATTGTATACACCAAAAAATAGCTTGACACATGGACAGAGATTACAAGCTGAAGCTGGACACAATGATACAACAGCGCGCACCGAATCAGTTCTGAGTCTGCTTAGAAACTAAGCTAAGGATAGTTTAGTAAAACACTTGTAACCATTCACCCTATAAAAAGGAAAGCATTATTAGGTTAAAAGGGGATCGAAAAACCTCCCTTCTCTTCTACTTTTCTCTTTGAACTCCACCCTTAATGGAGATTCATCACCTTTGTAATGAAACCAACCCTTATTAAAGCTCAAACTATCATTCCCCGTGGATGTAGGCAATGCCGAACCACGTAAATTATATGTGTTAATATCTTCTTACATTTCTGCATCTTTATATTTTGCTAGGATTCTTACTTTCATTTCTTATTTGTTTACTGTTTTGTTATTTCAATCAAGTTGTTGTGGACGCCTAATTATATGTGCCCACAAATATTATATTGGAGTAGAAAGATGCCTACTTTTGCGAACCTTATTGACTGGTTAGACAATGGAAAAGAAGTGAATTTCAGACCTTCCGTCTCCAAACTTTCCTGCATTCTTCCACATGGAACCTTTGCAGAGAGACCTGAAATTCTTTTAAGTTCCGGTAGTGATAGCAACATTGCGACGGACAGCGAGGCAACATTTATAAATAATTGTCTTCCACGACACCTGCTTGCCATCAATCGCGGTGCTTACACCATCCATGGCTATTATATTAACAGAGCGACACGGAAGATGGGGTTCAATCAGTCTGCTCCTTATTGCCTTCTTAAAGCGCCTTTTATAGGATTTTTGATGAGGCACATGGACAGTCAGGGCACCTCAGGTAAGTGCATCCACTTTCTCCAGGTTGATAGGAAAACATATGCCACAGACGAGTATACGCATTTTTGGAGTAAGCAGTTACATTCGCTTACGAGTTGCATGACACAAGCTCCAATAATGGCACGCGATATCCCCTTCAACGAAGAGTTGAGTGCCCGCCCGAATCTGGAGGTGCTTCCAGAGGCTAAGCGCGAGCTGATCGTTAATATGACACAAGTAATGATTATTACCCTTATCTTTCACTTAATACCCCTCTTCTCTTCTAACTAAAGATTTATTTGCCTTCAACAGTCGTGGTTAGCAAACCATCCTTGCCCTTCTCCATCTGACTTCATGAGCAGCCCCTGGTCCCGGGATAAAGGCACGAATGAGGTTTCCTGGAAGTGCTGATCGACCTCAAATTTTGTGCATACGCTTTGTAATATGTTCATTATTTTCCTGAAGGTAACTACATTGTTTCTTCTAGCATGGGAGATCTGACCCTCAGGATGCGACAACTCCTTACTCTTTCGAATTCGGTAGACCAGCAATTATTGTTATATCGGTTCCTCATGTTGTGAGTGAATATATATACTATTCGGCTTGTACTGTTGATTGTGGTCGTATACATGCCTTTCCATTTGATTTTGATTATTCCTTCGTGAATTTACGCATTAAGATTTTCCAGGTGCCCAATAGTGCGAGTGAACGTGCGCCACAGAGTCTTGTCATCTCAGAAGATGGTAAAAATGGGAAAGTTAGGAAAGAAACTTCTTGTGCGAAAAACTCAAAAAAACTCAAAGAATCCTGAAACGTGCGAGCAGCTGAGTAATGTGGTGTAATGATACCGCTTGCTAACAATCCGACGCTTGAAAGTAACACCATTAATGGCGCAAATCAGTTGGCCCCAAAACCGTAAGGAATCGTTCCCAATGCTGCAGCGGAAGAGTCTCCTCCATGTGATGAACCTACAGATGATACTGCCATAGTAGGAGCAACATTAACTGAGTATCGAGGTACTGGAGTAGTCTTTGACTTCAAGTTCGACCGAGTCCGTCCCAACTACGAATGGTCGGTGGTTTCACTATTGCTTCTGCTTATACTGATTTATATTCCAAGATATGGAAGAAATTCGATAACTTTTTCGTAGGTGACTATTGCAGGTATCAATCTTTGGAGGAGAAAATGTCTATGTTATTGCCGACCATCCAGGAAATGGTTCTTCTTCCTCGTCGAGAAATTTCTTAAGTAGTGCTCCAGGATTGGAATGCAGCTTTGGTTGAAGTTGAGGCGGCTAAACTGAATGTTGGATGGTTGCATCATCATCTAAAGAGTATCGAAGAAAAAACGGAATCGGCGCGTACTCTCTCTGATCCAGAAGCAGTCAAAAGATCTAAGGGAGATGTTGAGAGACTTCCCCGGGAATTAAATCTTGCAACTGAGAATCTTGAACAGACGGAGAAGGCGTATGCTGATGGTGCCAAGCCGGTCTTTGAAGATCTCTTCTGAATAGTTTTCTATGTTATAGGTCTTTCTGAGATACCACGAATTATTATGGTTTTTATTTGTATAGATTTTGAATAGGTAATGATTTGCAAAAGATTTTCTAAGGAAATAGAAATCAAAATTTTCTCAATAAGATTTAACATTATAAGCATGAACGCAAGATATTGCAGACATTTTGGAAGAAATATAAATATACGTAAAACATGGAAATTGAATAAAGGTGGTAAAGTGCTTAAGTTGTGATAGATTTAAGCCACTTGCCATGTATGTATGACTGCCCACGCGGGTGTGGCAGTGTTCACGAGCTCATAATATCCACCTAACATGGCTTTATTAATCAAGTAGGGTTTTTCTCAAGGGGAGGTGGTAATTTTATCTACCGCGTTACTGACTTGGAAATAATTGTATTTTGGTATCCCAGATTGACACGCCCTCAGAATAATTGGGTTACCAGTTTCCTAGTCTTTAGTAGAAATGGCTCCTAACCTTCTAATAAATTTCCAAAAAAGGATCAGCTTCCCATTCGCATCGCCGAGTCAGAGCGGGATTGTTAGCCGGGCCAAATTCCCAAATCTTGACAAGTTGCGGGATATCGGGTTACAAAGAGATCTGTGAAATATAACTTATTTGTAATTGCGATCCAAGAATGCATGATCTCATCTTTTCCTCAAGCGTTGATGCAGCTTCTTTTGGAGGTAAATGGCTGATAGCGTTCTTTGACTATTATCATGCGGGTCCCCTGATGGGAACTTCTGCAGCGGGTACATCAAACTTGGCTTTGCTAGTATGGATCCATGGGCG
Organism: Papaver somniferum; assembly: GCF_003573695.1. Taxonomy (NCBI): domain Eukaryota; kingdom Viridiplantae; phylum Streptophyta; class Magnoliopsida; order Ranunculales; family Papaveraceae; genus Papaver; species Papaver somniferum. The sequence goes on from NC_039365.1 coordinate 60,899,430, forward strand.
ACCGAGAACCATATCATAGCCGGTATCTTCCCTGGTAAATTGAAGCACATCATTTGTTCTAATATCTATGTTTACTTTAAGAGTGACATAGCCGTGAGCATGTGTGGATCTTCTTTCGGGATTTCCAATCACAGCGGGTGCGTGCACAAATTCATGCCTGGAGATACCCGTGGCTCGTAAAGCTATGACAGTGATAATATTGGTATCCGATCCAGCATCGATTAGTGTTCTCTTGAGCTCAACCTGTCTGATATGTGCAGTTGTAAGAAGTCCCCAGTAGGGCTTCTTGTTATCCTTGATATTGAATTCGAGAGTAGGCTTGTATGGGGTTACGTCTTTTTCAGCAAAGAGTATGCGCTTACCAGAGATGACTCGGTTAAGGGATGTGAAAATGCTTGACGCTGACCTTTCGAAAGATAGAGAACTTCGCACATGCAGTCCATCAGAGTCTGAACCGTCTGGTTGATGGATTCCCCAGAAAGAGTGAAAGTGTTGACATAAAGTGGATATCTATGAATACCTTCAGTCCCCAGATGTAACTCCCCTTAGTCCATATTTTCCTTCAAAATGCGCTTCAAACCATTGCATTCACTGGTGGGGTGGTTAACAAACCTATGGAATCAGTAATATTTTGGATCTGACATATCCTCATCAGTAGGTGGGCGTTGCACGGGAGGTAATTTGATAGCATCATCTTGTATCCAGACTTCTAGTAATTCATGAACTTCTTCCATGGGAAAGGTTAAATATGGGAATGCAGAATCATACTTTAGTGACTGATGAGGTTGTTGTCGCGCAGCTTTGGGTGGACCTTGATCGGGAGATGCTGAATTTTGAACAGGTGCTGGGGAGGACATGGCGCCTTTTGTTCATTCGACTTGTTGAGGCGAGGCTTTACTCTTAGGCTCTTTATTGGTAACAATACCAGTGGATGTTTGAACCGAGTACTGCTTGTTAATTAAACGCCTAGTCCCATGAGTATCTCCACGGATTTCGTCTTTGACTGGTCTCGTTCTTTGGAGTAATGGTGGTGCAGTAGTAGCCGATCACATGGAAGCTTCGTGCAACTCCGAGAAAGTTTGGAAGCGTAAATTTTCGAGTAAGGCACGATAAACAAGGATGATACTGTTAATGCATAACTCCACCAGTTGTTGCTCCACTACATTCAGGTTGTGGCAGTCCAGGGATTGAACTCTAAATCTCTTGACGTGATCATTGGGATGCTCATTGTTGCGCTGAAACATCCTTCCCAGATCTGAAAGTATGATTTGTTCAGAGAAAAAAAATATTTCTGATAGAAGGCACCGACCATCTCGGGCCAATTAGAGATATTATTTGGGGCGAGATTTTTATACCAGGTGTAAGCTCTCCCGGTGAGTGTCTTGGAGAATTCCTTCAGTCGTGGTACTTGACGATACTCATGCACTCCCAAAGTTCAAGAAATCGAGAGATGTGTTCCCAGGCGTTACCTGTGCCATCATAAAGAGAAAATATGACGGACCGAAAAACTACGGCTTTGGCGTGTTGCCCCGCAGGCCGTAACTTCCCCGATGCGCCATGATGATGTTACGATCCAGGTCTTTAAAGCTAGGCAAACACACTCCCATTTTACCTTGCATGCATGCTCGTGGAGCATGATGCAGCTAAATTAACTTCAGCACTGTTCCAACTTACCCTCGTTCCCCGTAAAGGGTTCATTAAGAAAATAAAGACTTTCTTAAAACGGCTAAAACGGCCTTTTGAAGCCCAAAACAATGGAATTTGGCTAAAATCCCAAGACCGTGATACATAGAATCACGTCTTGATTATTGGTCTGTTTCCAATCATTTTAGACCCGTCTTGAGCTAAATTATGACATTCGGGTTTTTAGCCTCTAGATAGACTATAGTTTGCTCATTTTCATCAACTTAGCTTACTCTTTGTAGCTTGATAGGAAGTATGACCATCCACTTGCTGGCATGCAACTAAGCCTCATCAAGCTTGGTCACAATCATCTCTTGCATCGAGTTACCGAGCTTAGATGATATGAGGGGACAAAGTGCCGCAATCATCTCACAATTAGATGATATGAGCGACAAAGTGCTGGACCGGCAATGCTGCAACTCATTGCGGTTGCCTACGTACCCTTCCCTACTCTAAAGGGATCAAGCAAAGACCGTAGTTCATCATTGAAAGGACATAAAACTTAAACCAACTCGTTTTCAAGGCCGTGGCCAAGAAATAATGGTAATGGCCTAGTCCGTGTAAGTCGTTTCGTCAAAATGCATATAGGATATGCATTATCGAGCCCATGGCATGGCATAGTAATGCCCATGCTTAACATGTTCCATTGGCAAGTCTACGCATCTATAAATGAGGCCTAAGCATCATTTACACCATTACGGCTAAGTTATAAAGCTTACTTGGTGCATGGTCCGCATATGCACCTTCAACCAAGTACCCCTCCCTATATATGATAACTTGACATTTTTACAACTTAAATTGGGGGACCAAAAATCATTCACCAACTCCCACTTTTACTATTCATGGTCGTTGCCATATATTTCTGAATAACCTGCCAAGATGGATATTCATTTCCAATGCCAACTCACAGGTCCAGCCATGATGGATGTACACTGCCAACCCGATGTTCAGCCATGATGATTGTCTGTTGCCAACCCGATGTTCATCCATGATGGATATGCACTACCAACCCGATGTTCAGCCATGATGGTTGTCCGCTTCCAACCCGATTTCCAGCCATGATGGTTGTGCACTGCCAACCCGATGTTCATCCATGATGGTTATCCGCTGCCAACCCGATGTGCAACCATGATGGATGAACATTGTCAACGCATTGGCCCTAGGCCAATGTTTCTACTACGCAACGGAAGCTTTGGTTGAAGCTTCATCTCATGCCATGGCGCATCTTTGTGCGTGCACCATGCTAAAATTTCGGGGTGTTACACCATTCATCCCTTCAAAGAATTTCGTTCCCGAAATTCAAAACAAAACTATTGTGGACAAACTCTCTGGTTTGGATTTCCTGAGAAAAAGTCTCATACCAGATGCTCAAAAATCATAGGTTTCTTCAAATTGTCATGAAAAACAATTTAGACCTTCTGAACAAACGTCCCATACCGCCTGCCCAGGAATCCAAAAAGAGTCCACAACGTCACCAAGATCTCAATTGGCCAGTTGCCAAAAGGATATCTCAACAAGGTATCGTAAATGTGTATCCCATACCACTCAGGAGTCCCTAAAGTTCACAAGGTTGATGCCAACAACATCTAGTACTGTGTGGAAACATGATCCAATTTTCCACCATCCCTGACGGTCATCCATATTGCCACTCGTAAGTAGGGTGCTATCGGGACCTGACAACGCACACCATTGGCCAGTTACCAACGTGTGGGGATGATCAGTCCCATTGTCTACCCACCGTCCCAGACGGTCTTCCGGATATCCACTCGTAAGTGAGGTGTCACTTAGTCCAGGAAAACTCAAGCACTCAAACAAGCTCAACTCGATTCGCATAGTAACTGGCATAGCAGTTACAAACTCCTTTCCGCGCAAAAGTTGGCCTACTCTCCAACTTTATCTCCTTCTTGAAGGAAAATTACTCGTTGACGGGTCCATTTCGCACAATACCTAGATTTATCTCGGAACTTGCTCTGATACCAACTGTGACGGACCGTAAAAATACGCCTTTGGCGCGTTGCCACGCAGGCCGTAACTTCCCCAATGCGCCATGATGATGCTATGATCCGGGACTTTAAAGCTAGGCAAACGCACGTCCATTTTCCCTTACAGGCATGCTCGTGGAGCATGATGCAGCTAAATTAGCTTCCACACCATTCCAACTTACCCTCGTTCCCCGCAAAGGGTTCATTAAGAAAATAAGACTTTCTTAAAACGGCTAAAACGTCCTTTTGAAGCTCAAAACAATGGAATTTGGCTAAAATCCAAAGACCGTGTAGTCTCGTCTTGATCATTGGTCCGTTTCCAATCAATTTAGACCCATCTTGAGCTAAATTAAGACATTCGGGTTTTTAGCCTTCATGTAGACTATAGTTTGCTCATTTGCATCAACTTAGCTTACTCTTTTTAGCTTGATAGGAAGTATGAGCATCCACTTGCTGGCATGCAACTAAGGCTCATCAAGATTGGCCACAATCATCTCTTGCTTCGAGCTACCGAGCTTAGATGATATGAGGGGACAAAGTGCCACAATCATCTCACAATTAGATGATATGAGCGACATTGTGCTGGACCGGCAATGATGCAACTCATTGCGGCTGCCTGCGTACACTTTCCTACTCTAAAGGGATCAAGCACAGACCGTAGTTCATCATCGAAAGGAAAAAAAAAAACTTAAACCAACTCGTTTGCGAGGCCGTGGCCAAGCAATAATGGTAATGTCCTAGTCCGTGTAGGACGTTTCGTTAAAATGCATATAGGATATGCATTATCGTGCCCGTGGCATGGCATAGTAATGCCCATGCTTAACATGTTCCATTGGCAAGTCTACGCAGCTATAAATGACGCCTAAGCATCATTTACACCGTTCCGGCTAAGCTATAAAGCTTACTTGGTGCATGGTCCGCATATGCACCTTCAACCAAGTACCCCTCCCTATATATGTTAACTTGACATTTCTACAACTTAAATTGGGGGACCAAAAATCATTCACCAACTCCCAATTTTACTATTCATGGTCGTTGCCATATATTTCTGAATAACCGGCCAAGATGGCTATTCACTGCCAATGCCAACTCCGAGGTCCAGCCATGATGGATGTACACTTCCAACCCGATGTTCAGCCATGATGGTTGTCCGTTGCTAACCCGATGTTCAGCCATGATGGTTATGCACTGCCAACCCGATGTCCAGCCATGATGGTTGTCCGCTGCCAACCCGATGTTCAGCCATGATGGTTGTCCGCTGCCAACACGATGCCCAGTCATGATGGATGTCCACTGACAACCCGATGTTCAACCATGATGGATGTCCGCTGCCAACCCAATGTGCAGCCATGATTGCTGAACATTGTCAACGCATTGGCCCTAAGCCAATGTTCCTTTTACTACGTAGCGGAAGCTTTGGTTGAAGCTTCATCTCATGCCATGGCGCATCTTTGCGCGTGCACCATGCTAAAATTTCGGGGTGTTACAGAAAAGGTAGGAGAGAGGTATCCTATTGGTAAAGGGCCCTCTGGACGTCTTCCATATATGGCGGCTGATGATGGTGGGATAGTAACGATTCTTCTTTTCCGCGATTCTGCAGAAGCTTCTCTAAATCTTGTCGGGTTATGAAATTCAGTTGTTTATTATTTTCCGGTGTGGCAATACAACACCGTCATTTTCTCGAGGCTGCTCCCTTGAAGTACTGGCTCCAGCGACTGATCCGGAGATGTTATGGACTTGCTCGACTTGAGTTTGATGTTTCCATAGAGTTAACTGCGCTGTTAAAGTTCTAAGGCATGTGAGGACTTCTGTCTGAGTAGTCGCCATTGTTGTTTATGTCTTAGCCAGGTCATCTTGTCTCCGCATCGATTCTGTTATGCTCGGGGGCGCCTCCTCGTTTCTGACATCTTCGGTGTTGAGAGGATCTTCTGCACCGTTGGTAGGATAAGTAACATTATCTTCTGGGGCAACATTCTGAAGAGGGTCTTCCGAATTTTACCGTCAGCATTTCTGGAACTGGGATCCATCCTTGCACGGGATCTAAGCTCTACCATGCTTTCAAAAGGTTGAAAAGCTGATTTTCAGTTTATTGAAAAATTCTGATTTCTTGACCGAGAGGTTGATCTCCCACCGTGGTCGCCAATTATTAGTACCTAAAAATGAATTCTAGGCAAAATAAATGCACAGTTGTGGTACTTTCTTTTTAGGTTCAAAAATCAAAATCAAACATGACAAGCCTAAACTACGATAATAGCCATTCCGTCATGTTTCAGTCACGAGGAGAGGAAGATGGGTTGATCATAGGGGATGGTAGCAAAAAAGTTTGAGAAATTGCAGTGGTTTTTGAATGGTGTATTTGGGTATTGAAAAATTATGAAGAATAACATATCTTTTTTGGGTACGAAAGCTTGTTTTGTTTTCTGAATATGCTAAGTAGCCTTTTATAGTAATTTGAAAATACATTGCTCTTGTAGTAAGTAGTGGAGGTAGTGAGGTTGTGGAGAGATGGAGAACATGGAGATGATGGAGGTGAGGTGAGATAATTTAGGGAAAGTTTCTGGAAAACCCCTTTTCACCATATCCATTATCTCTCAAACTGCTATAACCGACAGCACTACTTTAAGTTTTCACATGGGGTGTTTTCACGCCGCATGTTTCCGTAAACCACCAGGCCAATACCTCATGAAGAATCCCCCCATGTGACGGATTTTTATGTTTTTTAGGTGTTTTATATGATCTATGGATCTCATCTTATTTAGGCTAAATCATAGCCGTTGATATGCCATATGCCTTACAGGCATGTTGAATCGTATTTTGGCGGAGCTTTTGTGAAAAAAACTTAGCCAAGACTAACCGTGGCATATTAGCACGTTCGTGGCCTGTTGAGGCGCTAGAGGATGGCTTGGCGCGTTAGTGGCTGGTTAAGATGTTATAATTTAGCATGGCATGCTAATGGCGTAAAAGTGGCATATTATGTCCGCATTTTATATCACAACTAAGATTGAGAGAAATATTTCAGGCCATAATCTTTATGCAAGATATGGGAATGCTAAATTATCGTATGGCCTTTGGATGGATTATTTATGGTGATAGAATATCAAATGGCTTAGTGGATTATAATGGCGTCGCCATGGCCCGCAGTGTCGTTATGATTTGCCTAATGAGCTGAGATCTAAAAGATGGCTCAATGGCCTTGGTCTTAGCTGCCACAACTAAAATTATATCTAGTTGGAGCTATTGGCATGGCATGGTGTCTTAATGCGATATTAAGGTTTGGCGTGCCATGGCCTTTAATGGCGTTTTGGCTAGGCAAGCTGCGGTTTTGTAGCGGCTTAATGTGCTTTTCCATGGCCATGATAGATGGTAGAAGAATGGTAGGGCCATAACGTTTCCATGAACTAGATAAGTCAAGCCACAGTACAGGGGAGATGTTGTGTCATGTCTTTGACCTAAGATGGTGTGTGGCACGTTGTAGACCTAAGTGGCGCTAAGAATTGGCCTAACGCGATGTGGCCTTAGAAATGGCTTAACGCGCCTACGTTAATTAAGACCAAAATTGTCGGATCTCTTTTTGACCATAGACCTTTATAGTACATATGCGACATTGTATCACGTCTAGCTATACTCATTCATAGAGGTTGGTACAATGTGTTTTTGGCCATGGCTTGATATTGGTCGATTATGCATATGAATGATACGAATAGGCCATGACCTAGAATTAAGATTTGTCCTTAATTCGGCCAAGGCCATTGGAATGAGATTCTTATTTCAACTAGGATAGCCGAGTTGGATTTAGAATGGAACTAGGTTAATCATCAATGGAGCATGAGATAAGATCGGATACTTTTTAGGCCGCTGATTGGCCATGACCCCTAATGGCGTATTAGGGTTTCACGAGATTGGACACAACATGTTGATGCCTTGTAGGGTAAAATAATGCGTATATGGACTTGGCCATAGCTTTCCAAGGTCTCATAAAATCTCGGCTCATGTGTTATGGCCTTGGCCTTGGCTGGCCAAGTGTTAGAGCACTGCTTGGTCGAACTCGCAAGCGTTGCTATCTCAAGATTGTTGTCAGGTTTAGTTGCCAAAACTATAAGTATTGATTTCTAGTCTACTTATATCTAAGTCTCGGATTAGGATAGAAAGTGTAGTTTAGCATTAGACTTCACGACGTTCATTGATTGAAGACGAAGAACTACTAAGGGGAGCTTTTGGAACTTCATCAACAAAAGGTATGTGGAGACTTGAACTCACCTATCGCTTAAAAGTATATCTACTTTATCTCCTATTTGAGACAAAAGTCGTATAGCTATATATACTTCGATTATACACATTTGATATTTCGAGCTGAGTTTAACTCGCTTACATATTTCTCGAAATATGTGTTGGTAAGATTTCACTTTAACCAAGTTCATCTTATATTCTTGAAGAAAGTCAAAACACGATCATGTGAAAATCACTTGGTAACATCTTACAAGATTTGTGTGAGACAGTCATTTGATGTAGACTTGGAATATTTTGTATTGATCATTCAATCACTTGAAAATTATTTTGAAGCTAATAGTTTGTGTGAGACAGTTATTGTCGTCTTCTAAGAATGTTTCAATAATTGAAATGGGAGTTTAGGACACTTAACCATAATTGGATTATGTGCACAGTATGCGTACTTGCATATGTGTTGATCCAAGACCTGAATGTAGTATGCATACCTGTATGCATACTGGCGAGGTCAGGTAAGTCCGGGAGCTAAAGTATGCATCCCAGTACGCGTACTGGCAAAGTCAGTTGAAGTCCGGGTACTATAGTACAAATATGCGTACTGGATTCAACTGAAACTTGGAAGTGTACGACAGTATGCGTACCTGTTTGCATACTGGCGAACACAGTCCAAGTCCGACTACTTAAGTATGCATACCCGTTTGCATACTTGAGTGGGTTATGTTCTAAAATCGGTTTGTTCATGAACTAATACATTTATATATTAAGGAATGCAATCTTTTGCAAACCGTGGCTATAATGTTCATGAATTGGTTCGAGTCAATCAAAATCGATTTTACTTTAATTGTGTCTTGTATACTTCTATGAGAATATAAACAATTGAACAAATCTAGAACTAGTTTCATTTGAGTCATTTGAACTAGTTATGGTTAAGATGAATAAGGTTGATATGAATATATTCATATGGATAACTTCGGTTAACTATTATTAAGCCAACAAAGGTGTACACGTTTAGGTATGGTTACTCATATCTAAATGAAGCCACTTTTCATTTGTGTGTAAAAAGATAAGTTCGATCTAACGGTTGAAAGATATTAGCTTGAGTCTAGTCAAGTTTTCATCTAACGGTGAATATTGAATGCTTTGTTACCAAGGTAACATTGATTGCAAATCCTTATTTGAAGACTATATAAAGGAGAACGCTAGCCACTGGGAAACCTAATCCCCACTCCTCTTGTGTGATACTAGTTGCGACTAGAGTCGATTCTCTTTTAACCTTAGGTTTTTCTAAAACCCTGTAGGTTAAAGACTTGAAGAATTTATTGGGATTGTGAAGCCAGACACAACTATTTTCTCTGTAGTTGCGTGTTTTCATCTTGTTGTTCTCTATCGTGATTGAGTATTATCTTCTCTAAGATTTGTTCGAGATTTAATATCTGATAGGCAAGATAAAAAATAAGCACAAACATCTTCGTCTCATTGTTTGTGATTCCACAATATCTTGTTTCGCTACCACACGATTAAGATTATTGTGAGGTGATTGATATTTCTAGGATGTTCTTCGGGAATATAAGTCTGGTATATCAATTGGTTCATGTTCACCTTGATTTATTAAAATACGGAACAAAAATTATAGGTGTATCTGTGGGAGACAGATTTATCTATTCAATAGACTTTTCTGTGTGAGACAGATTGGTTTATCAAGTCTTCGACTTTGGGTCGTAGAAACTCTTAGTTGTGGGTTAGATCAGCTAAGGGAATCAAGTTCGTAGAGTCCTGCTGGGATTCAGAGATGTAAGGAGCGCAACTGTACCTTGATCAGCATGAGATTGGTTAGGGCTCAACTATATTCCAGTCCGAAGTTAACTTGAAGTAGGCTAGTGTTTGTAGCGGCTTAATACAGTGTGGTGTTCAAATCTGGACTAGGTCCCGAGGTTTTTCTGCATTTGCGATTTTCTCGTTAACAAAACTTCTGGTGTATGTATTATTTCTTTTCCGGATTATATTTGTTTATATAATTGAAATATCACAGGCTGTGCGTAAGTTCAATCAATTGTGAATCCAACCTTTGGTTGTTGATTAAATTGATTGACACTTGGATATTGGTTTTTGATACCTCCAATTTATTTTTTATGTTCAATCGGGCTCGCAAATTCCTATTTGTTTGATTGCATATTGAATTGAGAAATAGAGATATAAATCTTTGATATACTTTTCCTAAGATTGAGTCTGACTGTCTAGTTGATTCTCTTGAAAGTATATTGGAGTTAGTCCATACAGATTGCTAAGAGAAATATTGGGTGTGGTTGTTAGACCCCTGATTTTTCACCAAGATCTAATAAAGTTGCAGCGTCCTTGGCCACGGCTAGCCAAGGTCTTATGATGTCGCAATGGCCAATGTCTTTCAATATCGCAACAGCCTTGGCCATAGCTGGCCAAGGTCCAATAATATCTCAATAACCTTGGCCACGGTTGGTCAAAGTCTGATAGTGTCACAGTTGTCGTGGCCATGGCTGGCCAAGGTCCGATATTGCCGTAACTCTCATGTCATGACCTTGGTCGTGGTTAGCCAAGGTACTATATTGTCGCAGCTCCCCCGGCCTTTACCAAAACATTCCGACGAAGTTGCATTGAGTAGGAAAATCCATGCCATGAAGATGGCCAATGGCTAGGCCAACTTAGGGTTTGTATTTTGGCCATGCTCCATGGCTTATGGATGCAATGGCGGCTATGCCACAATTCCGGCCATAGTTTTCCAAGTTGTTATCGGCTATGCCATGGACTTGTCCGATTGCTTTGGGTTGATTCCAAATATGCCATTAGTCCATTCTCGTTTTAATTGAAGTGATACGAGCTGCAACAGTTGTATTATGGCCTTATCCATACTGAGCTAAGGCATTATGAGATATGCAGTATATGCGATGGGCTTGGCCATGCCTAGAAAATGTGCTACAATCATTACGTTATTAATTATGATTTGATCATTGTATGGCTGCTATCTAGGGTTTTAGTTTATGGCGATGTGTCGGGCCTAGATTTGAAGTATAATGTTATTCTAGTACAAATTTGAATATGATAGCGTCGTTATAGTATGTTCAAGGAACTCGTCCGTGGGAGTTTGCAACTTGAGGCGATATTATATGACTATGTTCTAAATATAATACTTTCAGTAGCATGTTAATTCAGGAATGGAGTCAAATCATATTCTGAATATAAATAATGCCATTTATATGGCATAAAAATGTGTATATGTTGGTGCACATGAAATAACAAGGTTTCTGTTGTTGAAAGCCCTGAAAATTGGCATACTTATACACATTTATAGTATCCACAAAACTACAGAGTCCGTTGATTGAATTACGCTTTATTAATTCTCTTGCGAAATACAAATTTTTTAATATGGATTCTCTAATCCTGATACCATGTTAAGGATTTTCATTATATTTTTAAAATTAGGGCAAAGATAATTACTACAAATTCCCTTGTCAAAAACTCACCATCAATAACGAGATAAACAAACTTGTCAGATCCCAGTCAACCAAATGTGCACGAAGTTATCACAAAGATCAAAATACCAAAAACAAGCATTCTAGTATTCAATCTTCAGTCTTCAAAGTACCTGCACAAACAACTTGATTTCATTAATGATCGATCATGCACAAAATTGAGTGTGTTAACAATGGATGATTAAGAGTCTTATCTTCAAATCTTGGATCAAAAGATCATATTTGAAATATTTGATTCTTGAACTAGTTTGAGTGACCTTATATTAGAAGAGAAGGATCACGGAATAAACAAACTAGATCTATCAAGGTTCAATTTTACCATTAGTCAATCAGATCAATAATTGGAAACTAAATAAACAATATGAATCTAGTTTCCACCAACGGTACTACTGGTGCTTCTTTTATCCCACAAAAGTCTTTAAATCACCTAATTAGGATACCCTCCTCTCGAAAACACTATTATAAGAATATTCCAGTGGCTTTCCCGCATAATCGGTTAGATCGGTGCGTCCAAGGGATAAATTTATAAGAATGACAAACTTCATTTTTTATAATGACCAAGGTAGTTTGGATAGCAATGCAATTTCCAAATCCGAAAAAACTATCGGTATATTTTCGGTTTTGTAACAATCTAACAGTAATCCAACTAATATACTGAAATCTCTCTTGGATGACAACTAAATATTATCTACCAGATATCGTATACTTTACTAGTATAATAACCGGGATATGAATAACATATTAATTTCGAATATCAAAAAGATATTTTAGAATATCCTTATTCGGGATCACACCTTGAGTGTCAAGGAAAATACTCGAACATTAAGTAATAAGAGTTTAACACATGCTCAAATACTATCTCGACATCTTGTGAACCTTCCATATTAACCAAACTGTACTTCCCATAACTATCCAAACCTTTAATTAATAGCTGAATAGAAAATCATTTAATTGGTTACATTAAGGATCGGTTCTGGAAGATATCCTTCGTACCAGTCCTAGTTGAAAAGGCGTGGGTCTAACAACCAAACCCAATATTTCGCTTAGCAATCTGTATGGACTAACTCCAATATACTTTCAAGAGAATCAACTAGACAGTTAGACTCAATCTATATATCAAAGATTTAATATCTCAATTTCTCGATTCAATCCTTACTCAAGCAAACAGAAATCTGCGAGTCTAATTGAATACAAGAGAAATAACTTGGACAGTACCAAAGACCATTATCCAAGGATCAATCAATTTCAATCAACAACCAAAGATTGGACTTCACAATTGATCGATACAACGCACAACCTGTGATATTTCTATTATATAACAAAATATAATGCGGAAAAGAAATAACACAGGCACCAGAAGTTTTGTTAACGAGGAAACCGCAAATGCAGAAAAATCCCGTGACCTAGTCCAGATTGAACACACATTGTATTAAGCCGCTACAGACACTAGCCTACTACAAACTAACTTCAGTCTGGACTGTAGTGGAACCCCAATCAATCTCATACTGATCCAAGGTACAGTTGCGCTCCTTATGTCTCTGATCCCAGCAGTTGATGAAGCTCCACTGGTTCCTTGAGTAGTTCTTCGTCTTCATATGATGATCGCGATGGAGTCTGGAGATCAACTACATTTAACTATCCTAGTCTGAGATTTTAGCTATAAGTAGACTAGAATCAAGACATATAGTTTTGACAAACAAGTTTGAGATAGCAACGCTTGCGAGTTCGACCGAGCAATGCTCTAACAATCTCCCCATTTGTCCATTTTAGTGACAAAACTATCAATGCATGTGGATTAGAAAATAAGTAAAACTTTGTAACTTCTCGTCCACATGCATGATCTCCTTGGTTCTTCAACATTACTCGAAATCTTCGTCACTTCCAAGTACTCCAATGATTCCAAAGGTTGTAAGTTCAACATCATCATTGTTGAAAATCCGTAGCCATAACAATGAGAAAACACAAGCTCTCAATCATTGTTACACAGTGTCATAGTATTATTATACAACATCAAAGTTCAAGTGTATCACAACTTTGACAACAATACTATGGTGATATGCATCACTCCCCCTTAGTAAATACTTTCATCTCAACATGAAAACCACTCCCCCTTACATAATGATCCGGAAACCAGATGTATTTGTAGTGTGAATTACACAATAATTCTCCCTCTTTTTGTCAATAAAATTGGCAAAGGTACGAAAACTAGTGGGATCCTGATGAAATTTCCATGGAGATGCTTCAAGACCAAAGAAAAGCACATATCAACTTGTTTAGATGCAATCATAAAGCCAAAGCTAAATGCATTCATCAAGGAGTTTATAAAGATACAAGATAACCCCTATAATATTCCACAGCCGCACTCCCCATAAAGATATGGAAATTAAGCGCAAGTTCAAAAAGAACTCTCCCCATAAAATGTCATTCCCTAAAGAACAACAAGAGCGACCTTACTTTTTACAAGAAAAGAAGGATTTCTTTGGACATTAAAAATCATAAAGGAAATGATTTTTTATCCAAAAATTCTCAACTAAACTAACCACAAGAGAACCCATGATTAATTTAATCGGAATACTCAACCAAATTAACCACAAAAGAATTCATGATTAATCTAGTTGGAAATGCTCACATAAGAGAACTTACGGAGCCACACATTATTTACATAAAATATGGATCAGGGAAGATCAATACTGCGGAATAGACAAAGATTCATTCTATTTTTATCACTATTTGCATAACGACATATAATAGACATAATCTTTGTAAACAAATATTCATCCTATCTTCCATCAATTATTTGCATAATGACACAATAAGTTCAATTTTTGTTTGTCAAAAGTTCATCGATATTTTATCAATACATGCATATCGACATATGAAAGAGATAACTTTTGACAAAGTATGGGACAATCATAGTTCACGGACGCAAATACATATCCCATAGCATATTGCAATATATAAAACTATAAAGATTAATACTGCAAAAATCATCTTCCAAACAAACTTTATAATTTAAACAAATAAATCTAAAAATCATTGAAGATGAAAAACATTGGACATAGTTATGGGTAATCACAATAATGGCTATTCCAAACTCTAGTTATTCTTCCTAAAAACAAAAGAATAAAATTATCATAAGAAGATTTCCTAAACAAATAAAAATAACTATTAACCAAGTTGTGCGATTAGAGATCCAACACAGAAAAGTTCCTCATTTTCTTCCTCCAGTTTGATCTTCAGAAACTCAAGATTCTTTACAGCAATTGCAAATTGATCACGCATAATCCTAAAATCTTGAAGAAGATTTCCAACCAGCTGTTGTGACATCTGAACTGGTTGACTGTCTTCATGATCAATTGCATGATAGCAATTTATGAGAACAGGGTTCTCATAAAACTCAGCAATGTTGATTTCTTCATTAGTGAATTCCTCTTTGCATCCATCCATAGTATGCACCATTATCTCTCAGAGACTATTTACGTTACCGAACTAGTATATATCAACGAAAAGTTCATAATATATATATATATATATATGTGTGTGTGTGTGTGTGTATGTGTGTTTGTGTGTGTGTGTGTATGTGTGAGAAAGAGAGATACGCATAAGAAAACACTAGGGTTACTCGTTAACAATTGGTCATGGGCCAGGTATACAAACGCTCAGGGTTATGAACCAAGTTCAAAAAACCAACAAAGCGGTTAGAGCATTGCTCGGTCGACCTCGCACGCGTTGCTATCTCAAGCATGTTTGTCAATGTTAGTGATCAAAACTATAAGTCTTGATTTCTAGTCTACTATAGATAAGGTCTCGGACTAGGATAGAAAGTGTAGTTGAGCTCAATAAATCCATGGCGATCATCATAAAATATGAAGGACTGCTCAAGGAACTGGTGGATCTTCATCGACTAAAAGTCATGTGGAGACTTGAACTTATCTATCACTCAAAAGTCTATCTACTTTATCTCCTATCTTGAGACAAGAGTTGTTGTGCTATATAGACTTTGATTATACACATTTGCTATTTCGAGCCGAGTTTATCTCGCCTATCTATTTCTCGAAATATGTGTTGGTAAGCTTTCGCTTTGGCCAAACTTATCTTTACCTAGTGACGAAATTCATGTTATGTTTCAATCACTTTGAAAATGGCTTCGATGACGATAGTCGATTCTTTATGTCTAACGACTATTATAACATTATAGAAGAATGTTTCAATGATTGAAATGAGAGTTTAGATTATATAACCAATGGTGGATATAAGCATTGTTGTGGAAACACATATATGTATAATTATTTATTCCTTGAACCGAAGTTTGTGAACTTTGTTGATCAAAAGAACCGGAACAAGAGCCGTGAACTCAGTCCGCGAACTGGCATAAGTTCTCGACCCGAGAAAATCTGCTGGAGTTTGAGAACTCCTTCCGGGAACTTAAGTCCGTGAACCCAGTCCGCGAACTTGAGTTAGGTTATATCTAAAGACGATTGTTTGTGAACTCACGTTTATATAAATTAAGGAATGCAAATTTGCAAACCGTGGCTATAAAGTTCATAAACCGATTCGAGTGAATCAAATCGTTTTTGCTTTAATTGTGTCTTGTGTAGTTACATAAGATTTCTTTGCAATTAAACAACTATCTAACTAGTTCATTGAGTCATTTGAACTAGTTATGGTGAAGAAGAGATTGGTTGATATGAAAGTACTCATATGGCTAACCATTTGGTTAACTACTATTGAACCAACAAATGTACATGTTTGGGTACGGTTACACAAACCTAAAATCGTACATTTCACTTGTGTGTAACAAGCTAGGCTTTTCGATCTAACGGTTGAAATATATTAGCTTGAATCTAAATCAGGTTTTCATCTAACGCTGAATATTGAATGCTTTGTTACCAAGCTAACATTGATTCCAAACCCTGATTTGAAAGACTATATAAAGGAGAACTCTAGCAACTGGGAAACCTAATCCCCACACCTTCTGTGTGATACTAGTTGCATAGATAGAGTCGATTTTCCTTTTAACCTTTGGTTTCTTCTTCTAAACCAGGTTAACGACTTAAAGACTTCATTGGGATTGTGAAGCCATACCGATACTACTTTCTCGTAGTTGTGTGATCTGATCTTGCATATTCTATCGTACGAGTACAATTGCAAGGATTGGATTGAGATTAATATCTCCGATAAGCAAGATATAAAAGTAATCACAAACATCTTCGTTTCATCGTTTGTGATTCCACAACATCTTCTTTCACCGCGTCGATTAAGATTGTTGTGAGGTGATTGATAATACTAGGATGTTCTTCGGGAATATAAGTCTGGTTTATCAATTGGTTCATGTTCACCTTGATTTATCAAAAGACGGAACAAAAACTCATAGGGTCTGTTTGGCAGCTTGGAAACGGAACAACATATCCTACGTAGAGATATCCTTTATCTAATTAGGAATTGGTTAACTTAAATGATGTTTGTCTCAAATTTTATCTTATCCCAGATTAACATAGAAGTTGTTTGGTTAACAACTGAATCACCCAACAAATATCCTAATCATGTTTGTTTCGCTTTCAAATTTAAACAACAATATGCAAATAACAATATCCAGGTCTGGTGGCAAATATGTTCACAAAATAAGAAATACATTAAACGTCAGCCGCGGCGGCGACGCTGATAATCATTCCACATTGCATCTGCAATTGAAGTTCGAAGTTCTGAAGCTACTTCTCGTTGTCTATTTCTCCCAAGTGTAGAGCATTCACTATCTTGTTGCATTCTTGGATCGGTTTCTAGTAGGTTTTGTAAGTTCTCATCATCGAAAATCAAGTCATTAATGCACTCTCTGCGGATATGGTTATGAAGGATGCAACATGCAAGTACAATTTTCACTTGTGATTCGAATGGATATTGAGGCTGAACTTGCAAAATAGTGAAGCGTCTTTTAAGTATACCGATAGCACGTTCAATTGCATTTCGTAACGATGCATGTCGGAGATTGAATAATTCCTTTGCATCTTTTGGACGATTTCCACCAAATTCCTTCAAGTGATAACGGACACCACGATATGGAGTAATAAACTGCGGCATATTGGCGAATCCTGCATCAGCGAGATAAAATTTCCTTGTACAACCAAAAAAAGGATAAGTTATCAATCAAGCTTTCCCTGCTTATAGGATTCTAAAATGAAATACAAACATTCTACAGTTTTCCCTGCAACAATAGGAATAGGAATGGCAGCTATTGCAATGCAGTGCTAAAACCAACAGTAACTGCCAAAACAAAAACCCTTGTTACTGTCGGTATTTTACTCGTTTACCGTTTGGATACTACAATGCGGTGCTAAAAATCTATAGCATGTTTGGCGGAGGAAATTTTTTTCTGCTGTCAGAAATAAGGCTGGGTTATTAGCTATACCTTGTAAAGCTTACAAATAATATGGTTTAATAACCCTTGTACCAATCAGCTCTTTTCTGAGATCCACCCACGAGTATAATGAAATGGATACACAGATGAGATTAAGTGGGTCTCGGAAGACCATTGAACTGAGACATGGGAAGTGAACAAAAACACAAACAAATAATTACCAATAACCATTAGATGCCATGCTTCAAAATTTTACTTTTGTGTCTAGAATCCCAAACACCAGGAAAATCCAATTAAAAACTACACCCACAACTTGAACAAAAACTATGGGCCAAACTTTCTCTATCTGAAACTTAACCCCATCTATATCATTCATCGCTTTCTCTATGAATTCCAAACACATAATTTAGCTCCTAAACCTTGGGCGTGAGCAATTTACTAATTTGCAAAATATATGATAGTACGTTATACCTTTGGGCACAATTAATCTATCGCATCTTGTTAGAGCTGAATCTAGTATGCGTGAATCAGCAGCCGAGCCTTCCCAACCAGCTAGAACATACTGAAACTGTAAGTCAAAGGAACAAGCTACTAAAACATTTTGCGAAATGAACCCTTTTCTGCACCAAAAAGGGACTTGTTCGTCGAGACCAACCATTGCTGGTATTTGTGTTCCATCAATGGCTCCTATACAATCCTATAATGAAAAGAATATGAGTAAAAAGTAGTTGGCTGTGGATACAAACATAATTATATATACAACAAAAACTAATTGAGTTTATGTGATAAAGTTTGGTTGAAGATATGCATACCTTGAAGTATGGATAAAATCTTGGGTTTTCTAAGATTTCAGTGGGGGTATCAGGCCCTGCTGGTACAAGAAAATCATCCGCCAGTGCAACCATAGCATCCAAGACTGTATTAAAATGTCTACTAATTGTCTCGCCTGAATGCTGAAAACGCTCTTGAAGTATCCTGTTACGTTCATTATGTCCAACAGCAAGCATAAAAATTGCTACTTTTTCTTCAACACGAACTCCATTACTATGACGAAATAACTCCTTTTCTTTCAAGATATTACATAATCTTAAGAAAACATGTTTTTCCATACGAAAACTATCCTGACATCGTGCATCATGAACATTTAAGACTTCATGAGCTGCACCACTAAAAATTGAATCATGGCATATTGTTTTCTCCACAAAATATTGGTAATAAACAACAATTAGTGTTGTTCTGGATGCTGTTACAACTACTACCAAATCTTCTTCATCGTCAGAACTCGTCATTATACGATATCGTACGTATATGTGTACCTACCGACAGAAAGAATATAGAAGATTAAAAATCATTGTACCAATAGAAAACACACAGAAAATTAAAAATCAACATGGAAACATTAAAAATAAAAACATTTCAATTTAATTCATCGAGCAGGAACATAGTTCATAAATAATGAAAGGAAAACTACTGTTACAGTACCATAACAACACTAAACTTAAACATTAACCAAATTGAATCTCTAAAACAAACTACTAAAGCAAAATAAACTTAAACATAATCAAACGAAATCCTGACATAAACGATACTAAACGAAAAGAAACTTAAACATAACCTAGTAATTCGAAATCCCTGACAGAATAATATGTGACCAAACTTCACTCTATCAGACACCTAGTCACTTAAAGTACAAGGATAATATGCGGGAATATTGAGCTTCGATAACAACCACTGTCGTTTCCTGTTCCCAGTAAATGCAATGAAAATCTTAGCTTTCTTTTCATCTTCCAATAAATCTAGCGCCTGCACAAAAGTATCATCATCCAAATTTGGTACATCCTCGAGTGCGGACACTAAACTTCCCTCTAAAGATGATGAATTTTTTTTTCTTCTTTCTTGGTCGCGACATTGTTCACAGACGCTGCCATTACCTGAATTGCGTCTACCATTCCTTCTCTTGTACTCTTTTTGGTTTTTCTAAAAGGACGTGAATTCATACCTGTTGAAGCTCGAGCCCTTTTTTGAGTGTCAGATGTATGGAAGTCCTCAGCCTTATCTTTATATCCATTTTCATTCTGTTCTTGAGTACCATTTGTAAAACGGTCTGGAGATTGTGTGTTATCTAAATTTTCATTATCATGGTCATCATCATCGTGCACAGTATTGTCATTCCTACAGCGGATATACCTTCCATTGGCCCTATTATCCCCAAATAAAATAGCTAACTCATCAAAGTGAGCAAGCGACTTTGTCCTCCAACATTTGACATCAGGATGCTTCTGCAAGTGGAATTATAAAATTGTCCTATTAGCATATCTTCTATATACAAAACGAAAATCAAAATTCATTCAATTGTTGACGAAAAACATAAATTACAAACCTTGATATAATCATCCCATACAACATCATCAGCAACCACAATTTCTCGCGACTGATCCCATCCAAATCCACTTTGACCTCTAAGAGTACTCACAGCAACATAGTTCTTCTTCAAAGTTTTCATACGATTTTTCAACACATCCTTGGTAAAAGAAGAACCAAAACTCTGCTTGAAATTATCAACAATGTGTGTCCAAGCAAGTTTGTTGAATTGACCATCGATTAGTTTTCCTTCCAGTACTTGGTCTCCCGTTAGACCTATGAACAGTCTATCCATGGGAGGAGTCCAAGTTGTCCTTCCAATTTGGGGGTTGGATGATTGATCACGACCATAGGTATTTCTGTGGGAGACAGATTTATCTATTACTATAAACTTTTCTGTGTGATACAGATTTGTTTATTAAAGTCTTCGACTTTGGGTCGTAGCAACTCTTAGTTGTGGGTGAGATTAGATAAGGGAATCAAGTGCGTAGCATCCTGCTGGGATCAGAGACGTAGGAGCATGAATGTACCTTGGATCAGTGTGATATTGATTGGGGTTCAACTACAGTCCAGACCGAAGTTAGTTTGAAGTAGGCTAGTGTCTGTAGCGGCTTAATACAGTGTGTGTTCAATCTGGACTAGGTCCCGGGGTTTTTCTGCATTTTCGGTTTCCTCGTTAACAACATTCTAATGTCTGTGTTATTTCCTTTCCGCATTATATTTTGTTATATAATAGAAATATTACAGGTTGTGCATTTGAATCAGTCAATTGGAAATCCAACTTTTGGTTGTTGATTGAAATTGATTGATACTTGAACATTGGTCTTTGGTACCGTTCAAGTGTTTTCTCTTGTATTCAATTAGACTCGCAGAATTCTATTTACTTGAGTAAGAATTGAATCGAAAAATAAATATATAACTCTTTGATATACTTTTATCTAGATTGAGTCTGACTGTCTAGTTGATTCTCTAGAAAGTATACTGGAGTTTGTCCATACATATTGCTAAGCAAAATATTGGGTGTGGTTGTTTGACCCCCGCTTTTTTAATTGGTATCAGAGAAGGCAAACACTATAAACCTGATAAGTTTGTGTTTGACTGATCCCTAAAAGTTCCTTATGGGAAATTTCCTTGGGAAAGTTGCTCTTAGCTTCTGTAACGCACGCCAGAATTCCTTAAAGATTTCTCAAGGATTATTATAGATAAATCCTCCGGTTTCACATGATAATCTCATTTCACCTAAAAGGGAAATTTTATATGATGAGAATCAATCCAAAGGAAAAAATAAAAAGAAGGAAAGATTGAGGAAACGTTCGTCACGCTCAAGGATACGGAACCTCACTAGACTAACTCTTAATCTCTTTGAGGAATACTATCATAATGGATCAATTAACAGAGATCTATTCAGAGCATTCGAAAGCGTTTTTAAATTCTTAGAAAAAATCAAGTCTGTTAAACCTAAGAATCAATCCGAAAAAGGTTCTATACATGTTAAATCATTGAATAATATTGTACAGCCTAGGAATCAGAAGAATCTTCCTTCTATTCAGATCAAACGAAGGATAGGAAGCTCTGACTGCCCTAGTTATCATCATTACGTTGATTATATCACGGGGTATGTTCACACATATCAACCAGAAATGTCGCATGAGAATCCCTCTGCACATTATTCCTCTTGGTAACAAGCATGGCACTACCCCTTTGTATATATCTTGGAATGGGGCAAGAAATGGTTTGAGATGTGTACAGTTTTGTTATTATTTTAGAGTACCAAATAAAGCTTTCTACTGCATCCATCTTGTTACGGGATGCATAACCTTTGATGTGCAAACGTCTAAGAAAACCCCACTTTTTTTTTGTGGGTCGCGGTTCACAAACGGGTCCAAGCCCATGATTAGGTCTTATAAAGAAGAAGTTCGCGCACCCTCTTCTTCATCTCATCAGTCCCCGTACGAGAACCTCTAGGGTTTTTGTGTTTCCTCCATTGGAACCTCCTTGGAAAAATTAAAAGAAAGGGTGTTCAAGGTTCATTCCAAGTAAGTAAATTCCTCTTGGTTTCTTCAATTTTCTAGATCTCATGATGACTTCTAAAGACTCAAAAAGCTTAAGTGCCTCTAGCATGGATTTACCTTGTGACCAAAATTCTCTTAGAATTAGGTTTGTGAATGATTCTTGTGCTAGAGTTTTTGAAAAGATTTCATCTAAAAGTTTTATTCTAAAAAAGAAATTGGATCTATCTAGTGGACATGAAGAGGATTTAGTTTGCTTTAAAAAAATCAATACTGGAAACATCTTTGATGGTCATGGTCAAGGATTTGATTCTCTCACAAGAATTTTCTATGCCAACATTCATGATGTCTATATCAATAAGATGGAATTCAAATCCATGATAAATAGAGAAATATTTCTTGTTGATAGAGAATTAATTTAAAAGATTACCAAAATTCCGTTGGGAAACATACGTCTTCCTAGACCATGTGAAGAGCGTCCATCTGTGATGACATCTCTGTTGGGCTTTGTGGCAAGAAGGTCGCTTGGAATCAGGGAAAGTTTCCTACCAATGATCTTAGTATTGCATTGATGGCATTCGGAAAACTTGATATATCCAATCTTTGTCCCTCCACGATTGAGAATTCTTGGTGAAGTCATGAGTTTGCGGAATTGGTCTATTACCTTGAATCGGGTCTTCCAAGTCTCGATATCTGTGGTTTTATCATTTTTCAAATGGTTTTGATGACTTCACCCGTCAAAATGTTAGGTTACCCTTGCTTGATTGGTTAAATTTGTCGTGATCGTGGTTTTGATTCAATTGGAAACTCTCTCGGGGTTCCCAAACCGGTTCGTCCATGTACCTTCAGACGCATTGGGGAGAATGTGTGCAAAAGACAAAGAGATGCTTCTCTTGACAGTTGTGACCCTACCACCTTGAGTCTTCTTCAAAAAATTCACAAGGGAATGTGTAAAGTGAATTCAAGGGTGAAGTGTGTGAAAGAACAATTGTCTTTGTTTGCAACTAAGTTTCCCGAGCTCAGGGAAGAATTGAACATGATTCAAGCATCTTGGAGTATTTCCGATGATGATGAAGATTATAAGTGAATTATGTTTTGATTTATTTGCCTAGTAAAACTTCAATTTTTCTTGTTTTATTTAGAAGAATAACTAGAGTTTGGAATAGCCATTATTGTGATTACTCATAGCTATGTCCAACGTTTTCATCTTCATGTTTTTAGGTTTATTTGTTTAAATTCTAAAAAATTGTTTGGAAGATGATTTTTGCAGTATTAAATCCTTATGGTTTTATATATTGCAATGTGTTATGGGATATGTGTGTTTGCGTCCGTGAACTATGATTGTCCCATACTTTGTCAAAAGTAAAGTCTTTCGTAAGTCGATATTCACGTATTGATAAAAGAATGAATAGACTTTTGACAAATACAAAAGTTAAGCCTATTATGTCAATTATTGATGGAAGATAGGTTAAAATCTTTTGTTTACAAGGATTATGTCTATTGTATATCGTTATGCGAACAATGATGGAAAATAGAATGAATCCTTGTGTATTCCGCAGTATTGATCTTCCCTGATCCATAATCTTTTATGTATTACTGTGAGGCTCTGTAAGTTTTCTTGTGTTGAGCACTAACGATTGAGTTGATTGTATTAACTTAGTTGTTGCTCCGTGAGAATCCTTAAAGATTGAGCATGACCAATTAAATTGATTACTTTTTGTGGTTAATTTGGTTGTATATTACGATTAGATTAATTATGGGTTCTCTTGTGATTAATCTAATTGAGTATTTTTGAATCTCCATAAGTTCACTTATTTTGAGCACTTCCGATTAAATGAATCATAGGTTCTCTTTTGGTTAATTTAATTGAGTATTTTTGGATTCAAATTCATACTCGTATGTGATTTGTTATGTCCAAAAAAATCCTTCTTTTCTTTCGAAATTAAGGTCGATCTTGTTGTTCTTTCGATAATGACATCAAATGGGGGAGAGTTCTTTTGAACTTGTGCTTAATTGCCAAATCTTTGTGGGGATGCGGCTGTGGGATATTATAGGGGTTATCTTGTATCTTTATAAACTCCTTGATGAATGCATTTAGCTTCGGCTTTATGATTTCATCTAAACAAGTTGATATGTGCTTCCTTTGGTCATGAAATGTCTCTTACGAAAAATTTATTAGGATCCCGTTCTTGTACCTTTGCCAATTTTATTGACAAAAAGGGGGAGAATTAATATATAGTTCACACTAGAAATACATATGGTTTTCGGATCATTATGTAAGGGGGAGTGGTTTCCATGTGAGATGGAGTATTGATTAAGGAGGAGTGATAATATTACCATAGTATTGTTGTCAAAGTTGTGATACAATTGAACTTTGATACTGTGTAATGATACTATGACACTGTATAACAATGATCGAGAACTTTGTTTTCTCATTGTTATAGCTAAGGATTTTCAACAACGATGATGTTGAACTTACAACCTTTGGGATCATTGGAGTACTTGGAAGTGACGAAGATTTCGAGTAATGTTGAAGATTAGGTATGTGGAATAGGAGATACAAAAGTTTATGTATTTATTTTTGTATTCCATATGTATTAATAGTTTTGTCACTAAAATTGACAAAGGGGGAGATTGTTAGAGCATTGCTCGGTCGACCTCACATATGGTGCTATCTCAAGCATGTTTGTCAATGTTAGTGATCAAAACTATAAATCTTGATTTCTAGTCTACTATAGCTAAGGTCTCGTACTAGGATAGAAAGTGTAGTTGAGCTCAAGAACTCCATGGCGATCATCATACAAGACGAAAGACTGCTCAAGGAACTGGTGGATCTTCATCGACTAAAAGGTATGTGGATACTTGACTTTTGAGTGACAAAGGGGGAGATTGTTAGAGCATAGCTCGGTCGAACTCGCAAGCGTTTCTATCTCAAGATTTTTTGTCAAATTTATTTGTCAAAATTAAATGTCTTGATTTCTAGTCTACTTATAGCTAAAGTCTCGGACTAGGATAGTAAGTGTAGTTGATCTCCAGACTCCATCGCGATCATCATATGAAGACGAAGAACTACTCAAGGAACCAGTGGATCTTCATCGACTATATGGTATGTGGAGACTTGAACTTATCTATCACTCAAAAGTCTATCTACTAAATTTGAGTGATAGATAAGTTCAAGTCTATCTCAACTAAATTTGAGTGACAAAACTATCAATACATATGGATTACAAAATAAGTAAAACTTTGTAGCTTCTCGTCCACATACATGATATCCTTGGTTCTTCAACATTACTCTAAATCTTCGTCACTTCGAAGTACTCCAATGATTCCAAAGGTTGTAAGTTTAGCATCACCATTGTTGAAAATCCGTAGCCATAACAATGAGAAAATACAAGCTCTCAATCATTGTTACACAATGTCATAGTATTATTACACAACATCAAAGTTCAATTGTATCACAACTTTGACAACAATACTATGGTGATATGTATCACTCCCCCTTAGTCAATACTTTCATCTCAACATGAAAACCACTCCCCCTTACATAATGATCCGAAAATCAGATGTATTTGTAGTGTGAACTACACATTAATTCTACCAGATGTATTTGTATTTGTAGTGTGAAAACCAGATTCATTCTATTTTCATCACTATTTGCATAACGACGTATAATAGACATAATCTTTGTAAAAAAAAAATCATCTTATCTTCCATCAATTATTTGCATAATGACATAATAGGTTTAATTTTTGTTTGTCAAAAGTTCATCGATCTTTTAACAATACATGCATATCGACATGTGAAAGAGATAACTTTTGACAAAGTATGGGACAATCATAGTTCACGGACGCAAACACATATCCCATAGCAAATTTCAATATACAAAACCATAAAGATTAATACTGCAAAAATCATCTTCCAAACAAACTTTAGAATTTAAACAAATAAATCTAAAAAACATTGGACATAGCTATGTGTAATCACAATAATGGCTATTCCAAACTCTAGTTATTCTTCCTAAAAATACAAGAATAAAATAATCATAAGAAGATTTCCTAGACAAATAAAAAGAACTATTAGCCGAGCTATGCGATTATAGATCGAACACAGACAAGTTTCTCATTTGCTTCCTCCAGTTTGATCTTCAGAAACTCAAGATTCTTTACAGCAATTGCAAATTGATCACGCATAATCCTAAAATCTTAAAGAAGATTTCCAACCAGCTATTGTGACATCTGAACTTGTTGATTATCTTCATGATCAATTGCATGATAGCAATTTATGAGAACAGGGTTCTCATAAAACTCAACAATGTTGATTTCTTCATTATTGACTTCCTTTTTGCATCCATCCATAGTATGCACCATTATCTCTCAGAGACTATTGACGTTACCGAACGATTATATATCAACGAAAAGTTCATGATATATATTATATGTATGAGATACGCATAAGGAAACCCTAGGGTTACTCGTTAACGATTGGTCATGGGCCAGGTATACAAACGCTCAGGGTTATGAACCAAGTTCAAAAAACCAACAAAACAATGGAGCCTTAAAAATAAGGAAGCTTTAATGGAATCAGTCTTGATAAAAAGAATCTCAATTCAAAAGAACATAAGATTATTGTTGAAGGACAACAATTTAATTGTCAAGAGAAAAACTGGAGATTGACACTTCAGTTACACAACAGAGCATGTTTTCTTACGAGTTTTTTTAGAGATCAAACATATTTCCTCAAGAGGAGATAGTGGGAGCAAGATTCAATTAAGGATTGAAAAAATACTACAATAACCAATTTGTCAAGAAGAACCGCTTCTTGAGACCTATATGCATCCTCATGGTTTCGAAGAGAATGCACAGAGAAGGATGGTCAAGTTTTGGTCTGAGCATATAGCTCATTAACATTTTCCTTCTTCCTCTTATAAGAATCATCAGAAAGGCCAACAGGATTAGTCTCAAGAGAAATATCACACGGAAGACAGAACGTACCTGAAGATGCTTCCTTCCTTAGTTTTTTGATTTTTCGCTTGAGTCCATTTATATAGGTTCTTAGGTCTACAGCCTGATTGTTGATGTGAATATAGTCAGGGGCAGACATTCTGGATCCAGTGTTTTCTTTTCCAATAGGAAAGGATTTTGAAACATTCTTCTTCCTTTGATGGCTTTTTCCCTTTATTGGGACATCAAAAAAATTAGTCGTCCGTATGACATTCTTCCCTTTACGATTGTGGACAGAATTTTTGTCATACATACAACCAGGAGAGAACTTATCACAGTACTCTTTCCGGTTTGAGACTAGAATGTTTTCAGCATGGAGAGAAGTAGGTTTGATTACTTCTTTAGACATCCATACAATAATTTTATGAAGTTTTTCATTTCTAATATGAAAACGACATTTCCTTTCAACGTGACCTTTGTTTCCACAATAGTAACAATTCAAGAAGGGGTTTTTGACTGCTCTCCTATGACCTGTTTTTGAATATTGACAGTCTTTCTTCATAGAGACATCAACTGCAATAGGTGATTTACGCATAGAGAATTTTCTTTAGCACAGACAAACTTGATCTTACTAGTGCTTGGAACGTCTATTCCTTTATAGCCCATACCACGTGTATCACGATGTTCTTTACATGCTCCTAGCATAGAAGATAATTTTGTAGAGCTAACATCGAATCTTTTCAGATTCTCATCTAGTGATTTTACCTTGTTTACAGCCGTGGCTAGATCATCTTCCAATTGTTTTTCTTTGGCAAGAAAAAGACTTTCTCTGTCATTAAAGCATTTCTGTTGAGAGTCATACCTTGCTTCAGATTCTGTAAGTTTTTCTTTCAATACACAAAATTTCTTTTGAAGGTTTTCACATTCAGTATATTTTGAATACACTTCTTCATCGCTATGTTTAAGGATGGATTGTAAAAGTTTATATCCACAATCATATCCTTTAAAGAGCTTCTTCAGTTTCCTGTTTTCATGACATAGAGGAGTTAGATATCAAACAAGCTGTTGACCCTTTGTTCTTTATGACATCGTCAAAGAGTATGATATACATTGAGGCTTCCTCATCAACACTTGGTCCCTCATATGAATCACTTTCATCTGAAAGATCATCCAGTTGGTCCCTCATGTGAAAGTTCTCTCACTTATTTTGCTGATAATCACCCTTGTTCTTCCGACAGCTCTGATTATTCCATGATAAACAATCAAACTTCTCCAGAAGAAAAGTTCGTTCTCTTGGCCAAACATCTCTACTTGATTAAGAAAAATTTTCAACTGGAAAAGGAAATGTGGATTAAAAAGATTGAAAATATGGAATGTCAACTGAAAACACTAAGACAAGAAAATGTGACTTCTCGCAATTGTGATGTTAAAAAGAATGATCGATACTCTTTGATAAGTTCTTGCAAACCAAATCAGCATATTACTCATGTGATTTTGTCGTGTTCTAATCTCTCTCATGATGAAAAAACATGGTTAACTTCACAGCATATCGTGAATATACCTTGAATAAAAATCAGGAGTACCCAGAAACGGATTGCGCAAAGGTTCTTAAAAAAATTCTTCTAAATAACGTTTTTATAAGAAAAAAAGAAATCTCATAAGAAATCTATGTCATTTTCTAAAGAGATTTTCAGAACCATTCATAGTATGCAAAAATCGATGAACAATTTGTTCAGAAAAATAAAGGGAAGAAAAATATCCTCTTCGGATTCTCACTCCATAAAGAGGAATCTGAAACAAGTTTTAACAAAATCATCCTCCTCTCTCCGGTCCTTCTTTAGGTGGGAGAAATTACTCTTTGTAAGTTTTGAAATTGTTCTTGTCTATTTTCCCTTGGACAAGAACAATAATCTCCAAGAGGGATGTGAAAAGATTTCTGCTGACTTGTTCGTGTATCTCCCTAAATTTCCATAGCTTTGATTATTAAGCTAATAACATTTTCTGAACACCTGGATGTTTTTCCTATCTCTTTGAAGTTTACGTTAGGGTTTTTGTCAAAGGTCTTAATGTCTAGGAAACTTCTTATGAGAATTTATTCCTGTGTGTTAAGAAGGATAACTAGGGTTTGGAATAGCAATTATTGTGAGTACACACAGCTATTGCCAACGATTTTCATCTTGCAATGTTTTTAGATTTATTGATTTAATCTCTAAAGTTTATTTGGAAGATGATTTTGCAGTATTAATCTTTATTGGTTTTATATATTGCAAAAATTTGTTATGGGATACGTGTATTTGCATCCGTGAACTATGATTGTTCCATATATTTCAAAATTTAAGCCTATTATGTCATTATACAAATATAGATGGAAGATAGGATGAACTTTTGATTGCAAAGATTCAGTCTATTATATGTCTTTATGCAAATTTTGATGAAAAATAGAATGAATCTTTGAATATTCCGCAGTATTGATCTTTCTCTGATCCATTTCTATGTGAATGTATTGTGCGGCTCCGTAAGTTCTCTTATGTTGAGCATTTCCGATTAAATTAATCATGGGTTCTCTTGTGGTTAATTTAATTGAGTTTTCTGGATACAAATTCGTGTTTCATGTGATTTGTTAATGTCCAAAGAAATCCTTATTTTCTTGTAAAATTATGGTCGCTCTTGTTGTTCTTTCGAGAATGACATTTTATGGGGGAGGGTTCTTAATTGAACTTGTGCTTAATTGCCAAATCTTTGTGGGGAGTGCGGATGTGGAATATTGTAGGAGTTTTATTGTATCTTTATAAACTCCTTGATGAGTACACTAAGTTCCAACTATGTTAAATCATCGAAACTAAGTTGATATGTTCTCTTTTAGTCATGAAGTATCTCTATGAGAATTTCATTACAATCCCATTAGTTTTCGTACCTTTGCCAATTGTCATTGA
Organism: Papaver somniferum; assembly: GCF_003573695.1. NCBI lineage: Eukaryota > Viridiplantae > Streptophyta > Magnoliopsida > Ranunculales > Papaveraceae > Papaver > Papaver somniferum. Next base: position 60,929,417 of record NC_039365.1, read on the forward strand.
CAAAAAATAGGAGAATTAATGTGTATTTCACACTACAAATACATATGGTATATGGATCATTATGTAAGGGGGAGTGTTTTCGTTGTGAGATAAAGTATTGACTAAGGGGGAGTGATACATATCACCATAGTATTGTTGTCAAAGTTTTGATACAATTGGACTTTGATGTTGTGTAATAATACTATGACAAATGTATAAAAATGACTGAGAGCTATTGTTTACTCATTGGTATAGCTATGGATCTCCAATAACTATGATGTTGAGTTGAACACGTTCAAAATCAATGGAGTACTTGGAAGTGACGAAGATTTCGAGTATTGTTGAAGAACCAAGGAAATCAAGCATTTGGATGAGAAGCTACAAAGTTTGTTTATTTAGTAATCCATATGTATTGATAGTTTTATCACTAAAATTGACAAAGGGGGAGATTGTTAGAGCACTGCTCGATCGAACTCGCAAGCGTTTCTATCTCAAGCTTGTTTTTCAAGTTTAGTTGCCAAAACTATAAGTCTTGATTTCTAGTCTAAATATACCTAAGTCTCATATTAGGATAGAAAGTGTAGTTGATCTTTAGACTTCACGGGGTTCATCGATTGAAGACGAAGAACTACTAAGGGGAGCTTGTGGAACTTGATCAAAAAAAGGTATGTGGAGACTTGAACTCATCTATCACTCAAAAGTCTATCTACTTTATCTCCTATTTGAGACAAAAGTCGTATAGCTATATAGACTTCGATTATACACATTCGACATTTTGAGCTGAGTTTAACTCGCTTACATATTTCTCGAAATCTGTGTTGGTAAGTGTTGATACATGGAAAATATTACCCCTTTAGCCTGGCTAGTGTGCCCTCAAAGGGGACGCAAGCCCAACATGAGACATGAGGAATTAGGGACTAAAACCCAAGTCCACCAAGAAAGTGTCTATTAGATGGAAAGGATAGGGGAGGAATTAATAGGAAATAAGGAGGTTTTATTAGAGAAAGAATGACATTAGTAGTAATTAAAGAAGTTTAGGACACACGACATCATGTCATAAAAGGAAGGGGCTTTTGGAAAGTCTATATAAAGAAGGACAATGTACAATGGAAAGACATCTCTCTCTCTTACTATTCTTGGTAAAGTGATGTCATTTGGCTAGCTAGGACGGGTAGAACCTCAAACCTGAAATCACCCTTCAACATTTGGCGATTACACCCGGAGGCTCGTGCCTAACTAACCATGACACACGTAGGAAGCGCTAACTCAAGCGCAACAGAGAATTCCACCGAACATCCCGCCCCTCAACACATAAGGAGAAAGAGTAGGGATAGTATCAAGCCCATCACACAAGCGAGAAAGCCAGACGATGCGCGCGATGAGCAACAGGAAGTCGAGAAAACACCACACGTACATCCTTCCCTCAAAGAGATGCAGAAGGAGTTGGAAGACCACATACGCAGAGAGAAAGAGTTGAGAAAACTTATGAAGGCATCGAGCGCCGAGAAGAACACTAAAAAGGCGGCGAAAGTTATAGAAGAAAAAAAGGTACTCGTAGCTATGATGCAAGAAGCGATGGCTAAATACTTGGAGATGAACTATAGGGTTGTCAAGCAAGATAATTACGATTTCATGTTTATCCCTTAATCCTCGGAGATCACAGAGTATCAATACCAAGAGGACTATACTTCACCGAAATTCAAAGTCTACGACGGGAAAGGAAATGCGAGGGAACACCTTAATCGATTTCTGTCTACCATGAATGATCGTGCAGCCGATGGGAAGCTATGTCTGAGGGAGTTTCCAAAGTCACTAACTGATACAGCGTTTACCTAGTATGACAACCTAAAGCCGGGAAGCATCAACTCATGGTCAACTATGTCTACTCTCTTCCTCAGAAAGTTTTATTTAGCAAAAAGAAAGGTTACAACTATAGATCTGAGCAAATGCAACCAGCACCCAGGCGAGGAGATAGGAAAATATATCACCAGGTTCCGATGCTCACTCTAGATTTCCATGAGGATGTTAAGGAGGAAGCGCTAGTAGAAATCTGTGCGCGGGGAATGACTTCGTCCTTTAAGAAAAGCCTGGTCAATTTCCGCTTCCCAACGTTTGTAGAGCTGGAAGAAGTGGCGGCAAGGATCGTTGATTGTATTGAGGAACGTAATTCAGATTATATCTGGCGTAACACAGTTAACACCGTGTCAATTGTACCAAGGAACATGATGAGTGCCAAATAATGTATATATTTATCCCTTTTTGTTGGCATTTAACTCATCTTTTGTGCAGTAATTCTACATTTTATCCCATATTCTGTATTTTCATTGTTTTCAAGAATAAATATTTTTCTTACTTAATTTAGCATTTTTAGGTAATAAATAAAGTTTGGATGAATAGCAGAGCGGAAAAGAGCAGAAAAGTAGTGAAAAGACGGGAGGAATTACACAAGGAAGCCGCGAAGAATGTTGTGCACAAGACCAAAAGGGTAGAATGGGCTCAAGAAGGAAGAATTGTTCTTAAAGAAGATATGGGCTTGGCATACCCAAGGCCCAAAATCCTTACCCAAACCCATTTTCTATATCCATACCCGCCTCCATTCTCAGCCGTTAGATCTGATTCATCTCATCATCCAACGGTCGCTCCATCATCGTGCATCGAAGTCTGAAGATCCTGCCAAACACTACAACACCTAACTCCATCCGGAGCCGTCAGTTTCGTTGTATCTCGTAATCTAACGGTCGCTAAAGATTTATCCCCATCTCGCCGTTAGATCATCCATTAACTACACATCCCACGGCCCAGCTCGCGAAACATCATCTCTTGATGCACCCGCCTCACACCAGAACATCCCATACCCTAAAAACCATCGAGAACTACGCATTACATTTCTCTTCTTCTCTTTCTTTTTCTTCCTTGTCCCCCGACCGTGTGCAGAGAGCTCTGCAACCACCTCTCCCTGCCACCACCATCACTACCAGTCTTTGCCACCGCCGCCTGCGCCACCCTCACCACAGACACCATAAACCCATTCCCTAGTTGCCTCTCTTTCTCGTTCTTAGCACCCCCACACACTAGGTGCTATAATCAAGAGAGAGATAAAACTAGGGTTTCACCACAGTCGACAGAGGAGACCAAAAGAAGGGGTTGCTCGAAGAGACAGAAGCAGAGGGGAGATGGGTTCGACAGAGGAGACAATTTCAGGGTAAGGGTTAACTTTTCACAGACCCTAATTTTGTCTGTAATTTGGGAATTGGGTGTAAGAACCCTAAAATGTAAATTGGGTATAAAAAGGGGACTGTGGTGTGTGTAATTTTCATGCTGGAATAGCCAGTGTCCAGAACTGTTGTGTTCTGTTAATGTTTTTTTTCTTTTCAATTTGTGCTGTTTCATGCACTGCTCCTGTTTAATCATGTATGTGTTCTGTTCAAATTGTTGTTCATGTTAAGCTGCTGTTAATGTTAGTTCACTGTGATGTTTAGTTTCTTCAATTTTTCCTAGTGCATGTTCCTGTTGATGTTTGTGTTCCATGTAATGTTAATGTACCTGTTATGTGATACATGTTTAGTGGAATGTTAGGCTAGAAACCTCAGTGCACTGATTTGATTGAGCAATGGGAGAAATTAGTGCTCATAGCAAGCTAATTCTCTTTCCATTCCATTTGTATGCTTAGGATGCATTGTTTTGATTGAGCAATGGGAGAAATTAGTGCTCATAGCAAGCTAATTCTCTTTCCATTCCATCTGTATGCCTAGAGCCACTGCCTTGGCCTTGCATTGTCATCACTGTTAGCTTCACCATCTCCCCTGCCCTTGGCTTAGGCCTTGGTTCACTTCCATTGTTGTTGTTTAATTCTTTGCTGTTTAGTCATTGTCTTGTTTAATTTTCTTCATTGCCTTTGCTTCTTTACATTTTATTTATTACATTGTCTTTGCTTCACTGCCATCTCTTCTTTCTTCATTGCCTTGTTTTGCCCCACTGTTTTCTTCCCCTTGCCTTGTTCTGCTGCCTTGTCTCCCCCTGTTGCTGTTTTCTCCTTGCCTTGCAACCCTTCTGCTGCTGCTTTCCTTCCACTGCTGAAGCCACTGCTGCTGCAACTGAGCTTGGCTCACAGCAATCCAAAAGCCCAAGCTCAAACCAGTCCAAACCAAGCCCAGGTTCAAGACCAAAAGCCCATCAGTCCACTGAACTTAACCAAAGCCCAGGTCATAAGCTACAAAGCCCAAGGTTTAGTTCACAACCAAAGGCCCAGAAATAGGTTCAGAACAAGAAAAGCCTAGCTTAACCTGAGGCTCATCCAACTGAGCCCAAGGCTCAGTTCACTCCATTGAACCCAAGTTCATATCCAAGCCCAGTAAACTTCAGAGGCTCAAGGCCCAAAGCACAATCATAACCCATTGGTTACCAAAATCCATTGGTACCCAAAGCCCAACAATAGCAACTAGAAACCCAAAATAGCTAGAAACTCCAAACACACCCAGTCTCTGTGGATCGACCCGTACTTGCACGAGCTACAACTGACGACCGTGCACTTGCGGTATTACTGTAGGCCCGTTTCATTTCGCTTCAATTTTATACACCTCCCCGGGCCCACCAGAACACTCGTGCCAATAATAACCGAGAGGGATGGAGCACCCAATCGCTTCCTCCGCCCCTACCTTACAGCAAGGAACATATCGTGGGTCTGTTGGAGTAGTGGATAGAAAATCAAGAAACTTAACTGCCGCCGACAAAGACGGACCCCAGCACCATTGACAAGAACGATGCTAGGTACTGCCACTTTCACCGAAGGATACAACACCCTACAATCGATTGCTATAATCTGCGGAGACTGTTCCAGAAGAAGCTGGAGATAGGCGAGATTGAGATTGCAATCCATAGAATAGCAAGGCAATCCAACACCAAGTCATGATGCTCTACCATGATCCAAGCAGAGATTTTTGGAGTCCTTGAGAAGATAACAAAGAGGAGGCATGTGAAGCCGAGGCATAAAACACATCATTCGCGAATACAGAAAGCGTATCTTGTCAGTTCGCCAAAACAGTATTGGCTCAACAGTTCTTTGATTCCCTCGGTTTCAGCGAAAATCAAATCAAAGAAGCATCCAAGGCTATAGCGGCTATCGCAACAGGAAAACCCTGTGGTCTCCTCCTCAAGGAGGCGAGTGTGTTCACGGACGAAGATATCTGCTACCTGGGGGGAACACCTTAGACCCTTATACCTGACGGCGTACATCAACAGGCAACCGCTAAAGAGAGTTTTCATAGATGGAGGCGCGTCCCTAAACCTAATCTCCATGCATACACTAGAGATTCTAGGTGTACAAAGGTCCGCAATCAGAACGCGCGTCACAATGGTAAAAGGATTCGGAGGGAAAGCTTAGACAGCTACTGAAATCACCAACCTGGTCGTGAAGATCGGTCATATCCGAGCGCTTACGTTGTTTTATGTGCTGGAAGACGATACCATATTCCATGTGTTACTAGGGAGAGGATGGTTGCTCCACCACAAGGTGGTGGCGTCAACATACCACCAATGTGTCAAGACTAACATAGGAGGTAAGCAGTACCGGGTTACAGCCACTAGCAATCCTTTTGACCCGGAGGAAGCTTATATGGAAGACGCGATCTTCTACGACGAACCAAAAGAAGCAGACGAAGTTCCCGAAGTACGGCTCATCCCGCTACCTAAATGGGGAGAAGAAGAAGAATCGAAGCCAGCCAAATCTGTGTTTAGCCCATCCAATATGGTATTCCCCACGAAAAGAAAGAGGAAGCAAGAGGAGCAGCCCAGATTCCAGCGCTTCTCTAAGCCGGAGGGGGAGGGGGTATGTGTATCGATTATAACAATTAACTGAGGGAGTGTCCGTAGATGAACAAGATTGCGTGGAAGTATCAAGAAACGAAATGGAGACTCCCTCTAAAAACACGGAGAAAATTTTAGTCAAGCTACCCTACAACGCGATTAATGACGAGAAGTTTCGGGATCAGCTTGCAGACGCAACTACTAGAATCACAGAAGAACGGACACCCGGAGACCTCACTATGGACGGGATAAAAGAAATTGACATAGGAACAGAAGGATACATGCGCCATATCATGATAAGCGAGAGCTTAGACAAAGAGGAGAGGGAAGCGCTAATTGCTCTGCTGAGAGACTACAAGGATGTCTTTGCTTTTGACTATGATGAGATGCCAGGACTCGATAGCGAACTCGTAGCTCATACCCTTGGGGTGTCACCTAAGTTCAAACCAGTAAATAAAAGGAGTAGGGAGTTCCCCAGGGCCACAGAAATTGCAATTAAGGAAGAGGTGGAGCGAGTGTTGAAATCCAAATTCGTCAAACCTATTCAACACCCGACCTGGTTAGCCAATATTATGCTTATGACGAAGAAGAATGGAAAGATCAGGTGTTGTGCCGACTATAGAGACCTAAAATGGGCGTGCCCAAAAGACGACTTCCCCTTTCCTAATATCGATATGACGCTAGACGCGACGAGAGGCAAGTGGTGATTCTCCTTCATGAATGGATTCAGCGGGTATAACCAGATAAAAATGGACCTGTCAGACGCGAAGAAGACTGCATTGCAAACCTTGTATGGAAATTTCTACTACGTAGTGATGCCGTTTGGTCTAAAAAATGCGGATGCCACATACCAATGCGCTATGACCTCCATATTCCATGATTTTCTGCATCAAACAGTGGAGGTATACATCGATGACATCTTGGTCAATACGCAAGCAACCGAAGACCAAGTCTCCTACCTAAAGACGACTTTCGAGAGGTGTAGAAAATTCAAGCTTAAAATGAACCCCCTTAAGTGCGCCTTTGGCGTGGATTCAGGAAAATTCTTAGGCTTCGTGGTAACCAACGAAGGAATCCAGGTAGATCCGAGTAAGGTCGAGGCAATCATGACTATGCCGCCCCCAGCAAACGCGAAGGAATTACAAGCTTTCATTGGGAAGATATCATACATACGACGCTTTGTACCAGGCTTAGCACAACTAATGACCACGTTCCTCCCCCTACTGAAGAAAGGGGTGTCCTTCGTGTGGGGATAGATGCAGCGCGCCACATTCGAAAAATTGAAGCACTGCCTTACCTTCCATAAGCTTCTCAAGTCGCCGGTTAAAGGGGTCCCTCTCTATCTTTATATGGCGTTAACCAATTCAGTGATAGGCGCAGTCCTTGCACAAGACATGGGAGGGGATGAGCTATCGCCTATTTATTATGTCAGTCGGGTACTAAGAGATGCAGAGTTAAGATATCCGCGCGTGGAACAGGCATGCTTAGCATTTATCTACGCAACACAGAAGCTGTGACCCTACCTCTTAGCACATGAGACCATCGTGGTACCCGCGGCGAACCCCATAGATTACCTGGCATCTAAACCTGTCCTGACCGGAAGGACCGCTCGATGGATGCTACAATTTCCTGAATTCGAACTTAGATATCAACGACCAAATGCGGTAAGAGGATAAGCAATCGCCGATTTAATGGCTATGTTTCCAGGAGAAGGGGACGATGAGGTGCACAAATACTTACCCGGAGAGGTGGCAGTCGCGGTTGCTAACAAACCTTGGACCATGTTCTTCGACAGGTCATCATATGGCACCGTCGAAGGAGCCGGAGTAGTGTTTGAAGCCCCATAAGGCGACTTACTCTCGTACTCGTTTAAACTGGATTTCTCATGCAGTAATAACATATCCGAATAAGAAGCGTTAATCCTAGGACTCCGAATGGCGAAGGAACTTAACCTTAGGAGCGTGGAAGTCAAAGGAGATTCAAAACTCGTGACAAACCAAGTGAATGGAGATTTTTATGTTAAAGAACCGCACATAGCGCCTTACCGGGCAGAGGATCAAATGTTGATGAACCAAACAGGGTCAACACTGGACCATACTGGCAGAGGCGGGGATAAACACGCGGACGACTTGGAAATCTTAGCAAGCAAAGTGCAATTAAACAGAAAATAAGAGGGTACGGTCACAATACGGAGAAAATAAATACCCAACACGTGGAAAGAAGATTTGGCATTCGAAGAAGCCGAAGACTGGAGGCGAGTGTATATTGAGGACCTTACCAGGGTGGATGAAGATCGGGTAATGCCAACCCAAGCCTTGAAACAGTTTGTGATAATCCAAGGGGTGTTGTACTATAGAGCTGCCGGAGGATCACTCGCGAGATGTGTGAATAGAAGGGAGGCAGGGAAATTACTTTAGGAACTCCACATGGAAACTTGTGGACAAACTGGCACTGTTCACCTCTACCGAAACTTCAGAGATTGGGAGCATACTGGCCGAGCATGTCTGCACAAGCAGCAGCCCTCCAAGACAGCTTCACCGGCTGTCAATCTCCACCACAACCCGCAGAAGTTTGTACAGTCAAGGGAGTAAATTGGATACAACTTTATATAGATTTAATCTAACATGGAAAGTCGCCAGGCGAAAGGCAAGCGTCCCTGAAAATCCAGAAGAAATCCGCACGTTTCTTCGTACATGACGGTATCCTCCACCGTAGAAGCTACAGCGGAGCTATATTGCGATGGTTGTAGGACCAAGAAGCAACAGAGGTGACGACGCGGTCACATGATGTCGAGCATCAGGGAATGCGAAAGTTTTTCCTTCAGCTTTACGAAGGCGGATTTTACTGGCCGACCATGGAAAACGAACCGCAAAACATGTCCGAAAATGCTTAAGTTTCCAAACTCACGGAAATCTAATCCAAGCACCCCACAAGCAACTACATAGCATAGTGACACCATGGCTGTTTCATAGCTGGGGAATTGATCTCATAGGCCCAATCAACCCGACGTCGTTGAAGCACCATAAATACATAATAACGACCACCGAGTACGCATCGAAATGGGTAGAAGCAATACCTCTCAAAGACTACGCTGGAGAAACTGTGGACGCATTCATTAAAGAACATATCAATTATAGGTTCGGCGCGCCTATGATAATTAGAGAAGATAATGCCAAGTCCTTTGTGAACAAGGATGTACTCGACCTGCTCCGCCAAACAACATAAGACTTCATACATCGACCCCTTACTACCCAAAGGGAAACGGGCAAGTTGAGGCAACAAACAAGACGCTCATCTGAATCCTCAGCAGGACAGTGCATGATCACCATAGAGAGTGGAACGAACAGTTGCCATTAGCACTCTGGGTATACATAATCTCGAAGCGTAGCTCTACCAGTACATCACCCTATTCACTAGTCTACGGATACGACGCGATATTGCCGGCGGAGATAGCAATATCATTGGAAAGAGTATCAATGGCCAGCCGCAACACGCCGGATGAGATAAGTCGTTTCGCCCACCTAGATACAATAGAAGAACGGAGAACGCGAGCGGAGCGATTCGCAGAAGCATACAGAAAGCGTGCAACCAATTATTATAACCAGAGCGTGAAAGAGAGAACCTTCAAGGTGGACACCTTGGTACTAAAGATCGCCCCTCACGTACAAAGAAATGCTAGCGCCGGTAAGTTTGCTGCAAACTGGGAAGGCCCGTTCAAAATAAGAAAAGTGGCAAAAAGTGGATACTATAAGCTTAGGCGCATAGATGGAACCAAGGTTAAAACACCCATCAATGGTAAATGGTTGAAAAACCTTCACGCCTGAACCCCTCAATGTATAAATATCTGCTTCAAGCAATAAAAGTAAGTTGTCAAGAGTGGTATGAATCTACAAAAGGTCTCAGGTTAGCCAAATGCGCCTGATCGACTGAAAAATCTACAAAAGGTCTCAGGTTAGCCAAGGGCGCCTGCTCGACTAACAAATCTACAAAAGGTCTCAGGTTAGCCAAGGGCGACTGCTCGACTGAAAAATCTACAAAATGTCTCAGGTTAGCCAAAGGCGCCTGATCGACTGACAAATCTACAAAAGGTCTCAGGTTAGCCAAATGCGCCTGATCGACTGAAAAATCTACAAAAGGTATCAGGTTAGCCAAGGGCGCCTGCTCGACTGACAAATCTACAAAAGGTCTCAGGTTAGCCAAGGGCGACTGCTCGACTGAAAAATCTACAAAATGTCTCAGGTTAGCCAAAGGCGCCTGATCGACTGACAAATCTACAAAAGGTCTTAGGTTAGCTAAGGGTGCCTGATCGACTGACAAATCTACAAAAGGTCTTAGGTTATCCAAAGGCGCCTGATCGACTGACAAATCTACAAAAAGGTCTCAGGTTATCCAAGGGCGCCTGATCGACTGAAAAATCTAAAAAAGGTCTCAGGTTAGACAAAGACGCCTAATCGACTGACAAATCTACAAAAGGTCTCAGGTTAGCCAAGGGCGCCTGCTTGACTGACAAATCTACGAGAGGTCTCAGTTTAGCCAAGGGCGCCTGATCGACTGAAAAATCTACAAAAGGTCTCAGGTTAGCCAAAGGCGGCTGATCGACTGAAAAATCTACAAAAGGTCTCAGGTCAGCCAACGACGCCTGATTGACTGACAAATCTACTAAAGGTCTCAAGTTAGCCAAAGGCATCTGATCGACTAACAAATCAAAGAAGAGGATGCTAAGGCTAATCCAGAAGAGGGGGAGAATAGGCGTGTTTCACTAACGCCCACCCCACCCAACACCCTTTCAACAAAAAGAAGGGAAGTAGGCGCGTTTCACTAACGCCCACTCCATCCAACAACCTTTCAAAAAAAAAGTGGGGAGAGTAGGCGCGTTTCACTAACGCCCACCCCATCCGACCTCCTTTCAATAAAAATAGGGGAGGAGTAGGCGTGTTTCACTAATACCCACCCCACCCGACCTCCTTTCAATAAAAAGAGGGGGAAGCTTGCGCGTTTCACTAACGCCCACTCCACCCAACACCCTTTCAATAAAAAGAAGGGGGAGTAGACGCGTTTCACTAATGCACACCCCACCCGACCCCTTTTCAATAAAAAGAGGGGGAGTAGGCGCGTTTCACTAACGCCCACCCCACCCAACACCCCTTCAATAAAAGGAGAAGAGAGTAGGCGCGTTTCACTAACACCCACCCCACCCAACACTCTTTCAAAAAAAAAGGGGGGAGTAGGCGTGTTTCATTAACGACCGCCTCACCCAACACCCTCTCAATAAACAAAAAAAAACAAAATAGGGGGAGTAGGCGCGTTTTACTAGGGCGTTAACCCTCTTTTATCAGTGGCAACCCCGTCATAAAATAGGGAGGGAGTACGCATACCCTTCTCACAAAGAAACATGAGAGAGAGGGAGTAAGCAAAAAAAAAAAAAAAAGGAGAGAAAGGTAAGAAAACAACATTCCAACTTAAAAAGAAAAAACTATTCATACTGATTCAGAACAAACATAAAAGGGAAAGTAAGCGTAAAAATGAAAAGACAAACCTGCAGAAGGACACGCAACCTAATCATCCATTAACGCCCGACAACGAGCAATATCCGCATCCAAAGCTTCCACCATAAAACGTCCGTCATCACACTAGGAAGTAGACAAGCGAAGATCCCGATCATCTTCATGCACTAAATAATGGATGTCTTGAATAACTTCACCCTCAGCCCCGGCTTCATGAGCAAGCGAAAGAGTGTCCTCATGGTCATCGTACTCTTTACGAGCTTTATCTTGACGAATTAACCGAAGCGTCCACAACAAACCCGCTTCTTCTTTTAAGACTAATAAGCGCGCCAACTCATCCTCAAGATAGGGGTGAGGTACGAGCGCAGATGCAGCCACCAAGGTTAATATATGCCCAAGAAGCGGTAAGGCTATCTGATCGGAAATCCAGAGATGGAAATCACAAATGGCGCGATCTATAGTATCCATCAGCATCACAGAATCTGCGAATAATTGATTGGTCGCGTCACGAGCGGTAGTAGCCTCGTCCAGCATTCGCCGGATCTCTAATAGCACGCGACTCGATGATTCAGCCTGCCGAGCAGTCTGGTACGCCTCATGCTGTAACCTAAATTTCTCGCGCTTGGCATCTCTATTTGCCTTCCTATGCTTTCGAAGTTCCTCGATTTCAGATTTCACAGGCAGAAGTCGCTTCAATTTACAACGTCTGAATCTCGCCGAAACCAACATAGGAACAGGCGCCGAAGATAACACACATCCATGAAGAGAGTTGGCCATGCAAGCAATATGATTGACCAAGAGAAGTAGAAAATGAAATTAAAAAGAAACTAGTAAGCATACTAGGGAGAAGAACTGTATATAAAGGTAAAGGGCATGACTCATGATGCAGTTACCATCCATACCTCCTTTTTTTTCACGTGGAGACACGTGTCGATTCACATTGACAATGAAGTACAGGAGATGATGCCCCCCATGCAGCACTGGGGTGTCTCCTAGAGGGAAAGCAAACTTGAAATGAGTCCTGGGGACTCAGAGCTCAAAGACCAGCAGGGCAATACCCACAACACAAGAAGGGTAGGTAAAGTAGCAACAGGGAAGAGAAGCATAGAAACAAGCAATAAATAGTACTAACATCAAAACGAAGTCCACAAGAGACGGAATCCCAAAACAAGTGTACGAAAGAAAAAGCTAGCAAAATAAGTCGCCTCAAAACGACAAGCATCATTAACCTACTATCAGCTCGCGACAATGGGAAATGTCCATATCCACGGATTCCGCCATTAAACGCCCCTCGTCACACTGAATGATGGCCTGAGATAATTCCCATTTAGCCTCGCTTACTAACCTGCAGATATCCCGCATAACTTTGCTCTTACCTCTTGCATTACGAGCGAGAGAAAGAGTGCCTTCATGATCATCACACTCCATACGTTCTTTTTCTAAGCGAGTCCTCCTAAGAACCCACAGTACCTCCACCTCTGCTCTTAACGCTAGTAGCACGAGTTCATCTTTGGGATAGAACAAGTTTACGAGCGCTGAAACAACCGCTGAGGACAGAGTGTACCCCGGGAGCCGCGGAGTCACTTGATCAGAGGTACACGAACGACAATCAGCGATGGCATGATCTATAGTTGCAGTCATTAGTGAAAACTCCATGAGAAGCGAATTGGCAGCGTACCGAGCTGTGACAGCATCATCTAAAGCATGCTGAATAGTAGATGTCATGTGTCCGGCCCTCTGAGCCGCCTGACGCACTTCATGACGTTTCGCAAACTGGACACCCATGGAATCCCTTTTCGCTAGTCTGTGTTCACGAAGCGCCCCAACCTCGACCTTCACTAACAACAGATGCTCCAGTTCCGCCTCTTTGAACATTGAGACCAGCGCAGGAATAGGCGCTAAGGTTAAAACATACCCATGAAGGGAATGAGCCATTTAAGTATCCTACGGGAAAAAGTAAAAATGGAAAACGAGGTGTTTGAGGCATATAATCAAATATAAGGAACAACATATATACAAAGGAAGTGTCATCATAAGTGAAATAGCAACCGTCCCGCTTTTTGTGACACATGGTGATCGAGAATAAAGGATGATTTGACTATCGGTTCATTTAACAATTGACCAAATAGTCAGGGGACTAATGTTGATACATGAAAAATATTACCCCTTTAGTCGGGCTAGTGTGCCCTCAAAGAGGAGGCAAGCCCAACATGAGACATGGGGACTAAAGACCAAGTCCACCAAGAAAGTGTCTATTAGATGGAAAGGACAAGAGAGAAATTAATAGGAAAGAAGGAGGTTTTATTAGAGAAGGAATGGCATTAGTAGTAATTAAAGAAGTTTAGGACACATGGCATGATGTTATAAAAAGAAGGGGCTTTTGGAAAGTCTATATAAAGAAGGACAGGGTACAATGGAAAAACAACTTTATCTCTTACTATTCTTGGTAAATTGAGGTCATTTGGCTAGCTAGGACGGGTAGAACCTCAAACCTGAAATCACCCCTCAACAGTAAGCTTTCGCTTTAACCAAGTTCACCTTATATTCTTGACTAAAGTCAAAAGATGATCATGTGAAAATCGCCTTGTAACATCTTACATGATTTGTGTGAGACAATCATTTGATGTAGACTCGGAATGTTTCGTATTGATCATTCGATCACTTGAAAATTGCTTTTAAGCTAATAGTTTGTGTTAGACAGCTATTGTCGTCTTCTAAGAATGTTTCAATGATTTAAATGGGTGTTTAGAACAAATAACCATGGTTGGATATAACACAGTATGCGTACTTGTATGCTAACTGTTGCAAGTTATTCCAAGTCCTGGATCCATAGTATGCATTCCCGTATGCGTACTGGTTGGTTAATGAAAGTCCGGGAACTTTGTATGCATACCGTTATGCATACTAGCGTGAGTTTCAAATTCCGGGATTCTAAAAAAAAATAGGGTACCCTAATATACCTCAAGCTAAAACTTTTCCTACCTATAAGTCCTTTCTCCGAAAGTGATTGTATATGGACAGAGTCGAGACAATACAACTAATCGGTTCACACTTCGTGTGATCGTCTATGGATACGAGATCGAGACAATACAACAACGAGGTATGTTTACTACATATAAAGGTTCAGACTTAACCAAACACAATAGGATTGCTTATCAAGTAAATAGGAATTAACGTTTGTGTAATTTACTTTAGTTATAATAAAATAAATATAATGCGGAAAATAAAAGTAAATGACAAAACAAGATTTTGTTAACGAGGAAACCGCAAATGCAAAAAAACCTTGAGACCTAGTCCAGAATTGAATACTCTCAGGATTAAGCCGCTACACAAAAATACACTTAACTTCGTATAGTTAAGACCAAGTAACTAACCCTAGTTCACCTAATTCCGTCTGTAATCCCACGCCTCCGACTTATGAATAAGTCACGTACTTGGAACAATCCCTTTGGTTCGTATTCCAAACAGTAAAAGAACAAGAAATATGTTTGGTATCAACTCTATTCAACCAAGTGGTATGAGTCAGACAAAGGCTCTTACGTTTATCTTAACATAAACTCTTTCGTCGGGTCTAGATCTATCTTATGTTCAATCACCCAAAGGTAATCGATTAAGATTAAGCCAACAACACCTTTAATCCGAAGAACCGTGTTGATGCCGATCTACTCAATTAATCAATCCAATCTACCACAAGGATAAACCGATTATTAATTGGATCCTCTTTTACCCAAACAAGTATTGTGCACACCAAATATTATAAAACCCAAGTCAGATCTTCAGTATCTTCTTTGTATTCAAATCTTCTTAAATCTTCAATAAAAACCTGCACACAATCATTTGAATCTCTTGTGATTAATCACGCACAGAACGGAGTCTGTTAACAATGGATTATCATAAGATCTTCTTTAGAACAAACAACAATTTAAAGATCCCTGTCGAAACTCTGAAGTAGTTTGAGTGAATCTTATATCAGAAGAGAAGATTCTCAAGAATAAACAAACTAGTTGCAATCATATTTCAACCACCGTAAGTCAATCAAATCAATCGAAAACAAAGATAAACCGCAATTATCTAGTTTCCCACCAACGGGTCGCGCTAGAGCTTCTAAATCCCAAAGAAGACTTTAAAACGAGCGGTGGTAAGAGATTTCACCTAATTAGATTACTCTCCTCTCTGATAGGCGGCTACACCCGTAACAAATACAAAAGAGGAAGTCTGTTGTTACGAAGGATTAGTTTGTTAGAAAGGCAAACTTCGTGTATTTATAGACAAGGAAGTTTGGACACCAAGGAATTTCCAAAACCGAAAATATTCTCAAGATATTCATTAAATCACAAATTCGGTTTCCATAATTCATGGAAAGGCTCTGTCCAAAAATAACAATCGAAATCTCTCGGAAAATCTAATTAGTAAATGCACATTACTAATTTTGTAATTTCCCTACAAAGTGAAATTAATAACCTTAATTAAAAGATTCTTAACTTACTTATGTTTCGATCTTGGGATTCTCTTCCCTTAGCCGTTAAGGAATACCTTTGAACAATTATAGAAATAAACATTCACAACACGTGTTCAAAGTTTGTCGACATCTTTACTTTGTAAGTTCTCTTTCACACTTACAACCTTGAAACCGATTTGCCACACTTCCAAACAAGTTTAGAATTGCTTCATCTGACTTTCAAGAACTATGTGATTGATCAAACCAACATTCAATCACAACCATGGGTTTACGGTTCTATCTCCATGTGAGTACTACGCATAGTCACACTAGCTTCCCAAAGATTCGGTTGACTAGGTACTAGGATCGGTTCCCCACATATATATGGTATCTAACTTATATGTGTTGCATATGTCCATAGGATCGGTTCCCTTTTCTGCTATAAACCTTGATGTACCCCATACAAGGATTGGTTCCCCTTGATGTATTGCACCCCTTACAAGGATCGGTTCCCTTTTCCTTACTAGGATCGGCTCCCTTTCCCTTACAAGGATCGATTCCCTTTCCCTTACTAGGATCGGTTCCCTTTCCCCAAGGCAGACATAATCCGATCATACCACAGGTGATTACTTAAGATTGGTTTTACTAATAAAAGTTATACCAATACAAAAGTCAGGAATTTGTGAATAGTTCTACCAAGAACACAATAAGTTGTGAGCGGTTATACTCTATCACACATATTGGTTGTTCATAAGATATGCAGTGAATAACAAAACCAATAACTCCTGTCAATTTCCTTTTCGGTCCACAAACAAGTTTATGAACTTACTTCCTTAGAACACATGTAAACATTGTTCCCTAGGATGAAATCCTCACCTCATACCCATACATAATCACAATTTCATTCAAATTATTATGGTGATGTCTTATCTACAAAGTTTAATGGTTAAGCAATAAACCTCGTATTGTATTCCTTAATACTATGTCTATCTATAGTTCATATATGCTTCGCAGTTATGTTTTCAATATGCACGACTTGAAAGATACGTTAGGGAATGAAACAGTTCAAGTCAAATATCACTAACCTCAAGTAGAAGGATGATTGTTGTCGTTGTAGCTCCTTGCTTCTTCACATCTTAAAGACTTCGCAATACTTGTAATGTCTCATATCCTAATGCTTTCAAGCTAACCTATACGAAGTTTAACTCTAGTACATAATCAAGCGACTCTTAACATGAGTTTTGATTCACTAAAATATGACAACCAAACTTGACATACCAACGCTTGGTGGGTTCAACCTAGAAATGCTCTAAAAATCTCCCCCTTTGTCAATTTTAGTGACAAAAATCTTACATCATATGGATAAACAAATTACAAGAATTCATTACACTCCGCTTGATTCCCGATTCAACAACACGTTAAAACTGCTTACATTCAATCCTTGAAAATGCCGCTGTTGACATTATAATAACAAAGCTAATACTCCCCCTAAGGAAGATAGCTAGATATTCAATCCGCACGTCTTTGTTATACCAATCAATATGACATGTTACTTGATGTGTTTTCAAAGTTGTTGTAGTAATAAATAGAGTTCGTTCAATACTTGTGAAGGTTGTGCTTTTAGATTTAAATTTTAAAAATAAAGAAAATAAAGCAAATTAAAACTGATTATATTAGAGAGACCGGGGTTCAGGATTTGACCATTCACCAAAATTCATGTAATTTAATGTTAATTTTTATCATGCAATTCTAGACAATATAACTCCAATCAAAAGAAATTGTGATTCTAATCATTGCCTAAATTAGATTTTCAAAACATTAATTGTTAATCGCAAGCATGAAGTATCAAAAGCCCTAAACTAAGCATACTTCATCAAGAGAAAACACAACTAATTAATAAAAATCATTACTCAATTTTCATTCGGTGTAAATAATCATAAAAGAATTGCATAAATAAATTCAAAAAAAATTTACCACATAACTTTTGGAAGAATGGCTTCCTCCATCGCCCCGGAAGATTGGGTTTAGCTCATCATGATGTTGGAAACACGCTCAAAAATTGATTTCATTGCTCAAAGTAGGTGTACAAATGATGAAATGGAGAAAATGATGAAAATCAGGTGTTTGCAACGTTTATAATTGTTGCAAAACACTGTTACAAAGAACGATAAAAAAGAACTGTTGTTGTTGTATCTCTGCGACCCTCGTGTGGTTGTTGTTGTCACTGTTGATAAACGACTTCCTCTGGTGGTCTTTTGTTCTTCGTGTTCTTGGTGCAGCAACAGAAACAGAGTTCTGAAAACTCTTGATTCTCGCCTCCTGAGCTCTCCTCTCGACCCCAAACTCTCTGTCCCCCTTCTCTATGATCCCAGCAATCTATTTATACTCCTCAGCCTCATTTAATCACGCCATAATTCTCAATATTCTTCATTGAACTCGGGCAGTAAAGAAAATATTCTGGGAATATTTTCTTCCCTGATTTAGCTTCTCACGCGTTTCTACATCTGCAAAACCTCCTTATTTAACTTTGTCAAGGTCCAAAGTGTTGCTCGAGTCATCAAACATGAGCAGAACACGTTTAAATTCTCCAAAACTCATGCAATCCCGTGAACCATGCACGTGCTTCCCTGTTTTCTTCTCACGGATTTTTCAGCCAAATTTGATCGAAACAAACACCCATACCAGCTCTGTTAGGACATATCACAACTACCCATTTGATTTCAGCCATTGAATCTCCCTAAAACGCCTTCAAATCACGAACCCTAATTTTGGTGTTTTGATAATAGCTTTTCCCGCCAAATTCCAAATTCAAATGGAGAATATGACCTCCCCTTAATCCTGTACGGGTGTCCCTTTAGCACTTGCCTTATGGGGTGTGAATAGTAAGGAAGGTGCCCCTTATCCGTTGAGGTGCCCCTTAGTAATTGAGTGCGCCTTATCTAACAGTGCGAGTCCGAATAACATGTGTCCTCCGGGTGCTTTAGACAACTTTTCGAGCCGATTTTTCCAATAATGTTTATTTCCCAAAAATGCCTACAAACACATAAAATACCATAATAAGTACAAAAATCGATTACCAACAATACAAGAAATTAAGGACAATGTAGACGCAAAAATGTGGCTATCAAATACTCCCAAACTTATTATTTGCTAGTCCTCGAGCAAATCTAATCTAGAAAAATAAAATGACTACAGTTAGCACGTATAACAAGCCGTTAAACCGCTAGGTGGCCCTAACGGTGGAGTGTTGTCTCCGGAGGGTTTACCAGAGGTGTACCCACAAAACCTTTACTCCAGACCCTAGCTATCTACGCAGAACCTTGGAAGGCACTAAAGAATCTCCTTGGTTGGCATACAATCATTGACTATAGGAGGAAGTACCCTGATGCGAAATTCCAATTGTTGTACACGAGTTTGCACTTAGCATACTAAAATTCATATATAAGTGACAGAGCTCTACTCAGATAGTTTATGTACATCATAACCGGAGTCAACCAATCACATGGAAAGATTAAGAAGATGGATAAAGAGATGGTTAAAAGTGAATGGTGTTTCCCATATCTGTCTGAAGGCCTCTGCCAAGGTGAACCTATCCTAATGGACTGAGATACCGGTCTGACTAATATCAACACATCTGGCATATACAAGGGGACCAGTTGTCGATAAACCTAACTCTAGGTCAACACAACTGGCATATACAAGGGCACCAGTGGTCGACTTTATTGAATTTATTCTAATTGGTCTAGTGGTCTGGTCTTTTTTTTTTATTATTTTTTTTTGTTGGTATCTCAATCACTCTATTCCACCCTAGCAAAGGTAACAACTTGAATCGTGTGCCCCACCAAGTCACTTAAAAAAATAAAAACAGAAGGATTAGGATTCAACGAGATATGGCGAAACTACCATGTTTTTTTTTAATTCTAACACCTGAGCTCTGTGCTTTTATGAATAGACTCTTTAGATGTTTCCATCTAATCAGATTGGTTCCTCAACTCCTACAACCAAGATGTTCCCATCCACTTAGATTGGTTAGTACCAACCTTAATAAGCATAAATTTCTAGGCTCTGGAGTTTATTTGTTGTATCTAAGAGCTAACAAAAAGTTTATTCCCCACCCCCAAACTTAAATCTAACATTTTCCTCAATGTTCTAAAGATGAAATTAAAAGCATGAACAATAAGAAACTGTTACCACTTGATGGATGGAAAAAGAAATAAGGAAGGATATTACCTTAAGCATGAGTACCTCCCAGGAAATGCTAAATTTAAAGTCTTTAGCTAGACATCAAATACCTCAAAAAGAATTTTCACCTTCCAAAGTCATATATCAACAGTCGAAACAATTGTGGGTCCATAAGACCAAATAAAGCTGACACCAGTATGAGACAACTCCACTGATTCAGAAAAATGAAAAGAAGGAGCACGTCCTCATCTAGGTTTCTGTCAAGACAACTGGGTTTATCTGCGGCGCGTAATTGAACTTCATATGTGTGTCTCGATAAATAGATTCATCCGAAAAACGGGTCTCTAATACCTGGGTTACCTCCTGGACAGTATCAGGAGGATCGGGTTGCGGAGTCTGAAAAGACTCAAGTAATATCTCAGATGTACAAGGCTCGAGTCCCAAGTTAGGGACTCTAATTAGGGATACGATACAATCACTACCCACGAACTTAGGGTTCACAGACAAACCTCTAACTATTTCTTGAATTTTCGGATCTTCAGAGTCCTTAAAATACTCAAGATATTCTTCTAGTTCTCTACCCCCAAACTTAGGGTCATCATTATTCTCAGAAAAACCTAAAACTATTGCCTGAATTTCTGGGTCCATAGAGTCTTTAAAATACTCAAGAGCTTCTTCTAAAGATTGATCACATATATGATCTAAGAGAATGGTTTCCTCAAAATCATCTAAAAAATCTTCCAGTAAAGTGTCAAGCCAATTATCCTGAACCAAATCCCGAACTAAAGTGCTAATCATATTCACTTCTTCTAAATCATCATTCTCAGAAGGTTGTCTAGTAACATTAAAGACATTTAGTTCAGTGGTCATATTACCAAAGGACATGTTCATAAGACCAGTCCTACAGTTGATGACAGCGTTAGCTGTGGCTAAAAATGGGCAGCCTAAAATCACTGGGATTTGACGACTTGGATCCTGAACAGGCTGGGTGTCTAGAACAACGAAATCCACAGGATAAATAAACTTATCAACCTCAATCATAACATCCTCTATGACACCACGAGGGACTTTGATAGACCTATCAACTAATTGTAGTGTCATTTTAGTCGGTTTCAACTTACCAAGACCTAGCTGGGTGTATACATGATACGGGAGTAAGTTAACACTAGCTCCTAAGTCAAGTAAAGCTTTATCGACCATGTGATTACCAATCGCACAACATATGGTGGGGCATCCAGGATCCTTATACTTAGGGGGTATTTGGTTCAGAAGAATGGAACTTACCTGACCAGCTATAAAAGCTTTCTTATGGACATTAAGCTTACGCTTTCGTATACAAAGATCTTTAAGGAACTTGGCATCTGCCTAATTGCTTTTAATAGCGGAATGTTGATGTTCACTTGCTTAAATGTTTCCATTATGTCGTTGAAAGTCGACTCCTTCTTTGTTGGGGCTAACAAATGTGGATATGGGGCTCTAGGCACAAAGGTAGACCTATCAGGAATTTCTTGGGAATCCTTAGAGACTGTTTCAGTTTCCTCGTCTACGGGCACCTCTTGGGAAGTAGAAGATGGAACTACAATATGTCCACTAGGCATGCCTACCTTATTGTCTACCGTTTTACCACTCCTAAGGGTTGTTATCGAGTTCACATGGTTTGATGATTCCTCACCAGCTAAAGATATTTGATGGACTCCCCTAGGGTTGGGTTGTGGTTGACAAGGAAACTTTCCTTTTTCTCTCAATGTCTCATTTATCTGACTAACCTGGGTTTTCAACTCGGAAATAGCCTGAGAGTTATCCTGACATATTCTCTTATTTTCTTCTAAACCTTGAGCAACAAATTGTTGAAACTGCACAGTGTTACGAGTTAACAAAGCAAGAGACTCTTCTAAACTCATAATCTTCTTATCCGAAGGGTTCTGAAACTGTATCGGAGCTGAAGGATTCTTACTATAGCCAAAACATGGGGGATCCTGAGCATTACTAGACTGACCTTGATACTGGCCCTTGGACAAAGAAAGGGTTATAGGTTTCTGAATATGGGTCAAACTTTAGTTGGTTATCAAACCTAGTGTTGTTATAAAGAGCATTGGCTTGCTCTTCAACAACATGGCCTTCCCAAAAAGGCTCATTTCTTCCACTACTACCACTAGAATGACCTAATTCTAAGGCTTCTAACCTTTTGGCTATAGTTGTTATTTTGGCATCTGACTCATAAGATCCTTCTACCCTATTAACATTTCCTCTACTTAGAAGAATTTTTTTCTGGGGTTCCCTACTATTTTCCCATTGTTGGGTCTTATCGGCGATTTCATTCAAAAATGTCATCGCTTCATCAACAGTTTTATTCTCAAACCCACCTGTGCATAATGACTCAACCATGGTTGTTGTTGAATAATCTAAACCCTCGTAGAGGATATGAACTAACCTAACCTTCTCCAAACCATGGTGAGGACATTGAGATATCAAGTCATTGAACCTTTCTAAGTACCTATATAAAGATTCTCCCTCTTGTTGGGCAAAAGTACATATTTGTGTCCTAATAGACGATGTTTTATGCATTGGGAAAAACTTATGTATAAAGGCAGAAGTAAGTTGGTCATAGGTTTCAATTGACTCAGAGTCCAAACTATACAGCCAATATTTGGCTTTATCTTTTAAGGAAAAGGGGAATAACCTAAGTTTCAACGCATCATCACTTAGGTTTTTAATTTTCAGAGTATTACAAACTTCCTCAAATTCCCTAAAATGAAAATAGGGGTTCTCATTCTCCTTCCCTAAAAACATTGGGAGCATCTGTAAAGTCCCATGTTTTAGTTCATAATTTGCCTCGGTTTCAGCTAACTTGATACAAGACGGACGAGAGGTCCTAGTTGGGTATAGCAAAGCTTTCAAAGTTGCCATTTCTGGCACTACCAAAAGACTAGGAGTACTAGGGGTACTTTCCTCACGAAGAGACAGATTCTCAAAACTGAAGTTTCCAAAAACGGGGCTCTCAAAAGAAGAGTCTTCGAGCTCCCCGCCTTCACAAGAAGAACTACTAGGTTTTTCACTAACCAAACGACCTAGAGTGTTTCTTTTCCAAGCCCGTTTAAAAACTTCGGGCATACACTAGAAAAACAAAATCAAAAAGAAAAGTCCTAAAACGGAAGGGATGTTCTATGAAAACACAAACAAGGCTGACTCCACCACAGCAAACCTACTGATTTCTAGCAAACAAAAAGCATGATGGCTCCACTTAGATTGTTTCTAGACCAGCTTCTAATCCTTGGAACGGGAATTCGTTACAATTTAAGCAAACCCCTCTGGAATCAATCCGAGTTAAAGTAAGTTGAATAGAGGCGAGGGAAGATCGGTGGAGCTTTGATACCCAAGGCCTCACCGGTATTACAAGGCGGCGCAGTCACGCATTCAACTTACAGTAACCGTCAAGAACTTCGAAGTATGCTTAAAAGAGTAACCAATATCTTTCGAATGACTTTCCTGTTAAGCTCGTTACCCTATCAGTCTCGTTCTAGTCAAAATTTTAGGCTTAGGTTCGCGTTTGGTGTCGTTTTCCTAAGGCGGGAAAGAATAGAACGGTGATGAAATTCGAACCCTTATCTTGTATGGCCAGTCCTTGCCCTTTACTAGGAAATTAAAGCAGTCGTTTTCAAGTCCTCAACATATATGCATACGAAGGAAGACAGTAACTCGCTGACAGGGGATTCGCGAGTGTTTCGACAAACTTACCTCTTGTACTAGACGGGGGATGAACCTTTGTAGTCGACTCGGGCCACGACTCCTATGTCATGTACGAACCCGAGGGGCCGAGGTGATATCGTAATCACTGTCCTTCTCTGCAAACAGTTTATATTTAAACTACCCTTCCGTAGGGTTTAAAAATAATGTCCCAAAATTTAAAGTCCAAAGTCCAAAAATATAAAGTGTAAAAGAAAAAGAAAGTCTAAAAAAAAATAAAAATCTACAAAAATAAAAATGTCTTTTTTCTCTCTCTTTTTTTTATAAAAAAAAATCTGCTTCTTTCGCTCCTTTCGCTTTGCCTTTTACTCCAGTCTTTAAGTATTCACCAAAAGCTTTGGCAAAATTTTCTTTCGCTCCAAATTCCAAAATCTGAAAGAAAAAGACAAAAACCCAAAAACGTAAAGAAGAACAAATAAAAAAAACACCTAAAAAAAATCTAAAAGCTCTAGCCTAAAGACAAGTCCCCGCAGCGGCGCCAAAAATTTGATGTGTTTTCAAAGTTGTTGTAGTAATAAATAGAATTCGTTCAAGACTTGTGAAGGTTGTGCTTTTAGATTTAAATTTTAAAACTAAAGAAAATAAAGCAAATTAAAACTGATTATATTAGAGAGACCGGGGTTCAGGATTTCACCATTCACCAAAATTCATGTAATTTAATGTTAATTTTTATCATGCAATTCTAGACAATATAACTCCAATCAAAACAAAATTGTGATTCTAATCATTGCCTAAATTAGATTTTCAAAACATTAATTGTTAATCTCAAGCATGAAGTATCAAAAGCCCTAAACTAAGCATACTTCATCAAGAGAAAACACAACTAATTAATAAAAATCATTACTCAATTTTCATTCGGTGCAAATAATCATAAAAGAATTGCATAAATAAATTCAAATAAATTTTACCACATAACTTTTGGAAGAATGGCTTCCTCCATCGCCCCGGAAGATTGGGTTTAGCTCATCATGATGTTGGAAACACGCTCAAAAATTGATTTCATTGCTCAAAGTAGGTGTACAAATGATGAAATGGAGAAAATGATGAAAATCAGGTGTTTCCAACGTTTATAATTGTTGCAAAACACTGTTACAAAGAACGATAAAAAAGAACTGTTGTTGTTGTATCTCTGCGACCCTCGTGTGGCTGTCGTTGTCACTGTTGATAAACGACTGCCTCTGGTGGTCTTTTGTTCTTCGTGTTCTTGGTGCAGCAGCAGAAACAGAGTTCTGAAAACTCTTGATTCTCGCCTCCTGAGCTCTCCTCTCGACCCCAAACTCTCTGTCCCCCTTCTCTATGATCCCAGCAATCTATTTATACTCCTCAGCCTCATTTAATCATGCCATAATTCTCAATATTCTTCATTGAACGGTAGTAAAGAAAATATTTTGGGAATATTTTCTTACCTGATTTAGCTTCTCACGCGTTTCTACATCTGCAAAATATCCTTATTTAACTTTGTCAAGGTCCAAAGTGTTGCTTGAGTCATCAAACATGAGCAGAACACGTTTAAATTCTCCAAAACTCATGCAATCCCGTGAACCATGCACGTGCTGCCCTGTTTTCTTCTCACGGATTTTTCAGCCAAATTTGATCGAAACAAACACCCATACCAGCTCTATTAGGACATATCACAACTACCCATTTGATTTCAGCCATTGAATCTCCCTAAAACGCCTTCAAATCACGAACCCTAATTTAGGTGTTTTGATAATAGCTTTTCCCGCCAAATTCCAAATTAAAATGGAGAAGATGACCTCCCCCTAATCCTGTACGGGTGTCCCTTTAGCACTTGCCTTATGGGGTGTGAATAGTAAGGAAGGTGCCCCTTATCCGTTGAGGTGCCCCTTAGTAATTGAGTGCTCTTTATCTAATAGTGCGAGTTCGAATAACATGTGTCCTCCGGGTGTTTTAGACAACTTTTCGAGCCGATTTTTCTAATAATGTTTATTTCCCAAAAATGCCTACAAACACATAAAATACCATAATAAGTACAAAAATCGAGTACCAACAATACATGAAATTAAGGAAAACGTAGACGCAAAAATGTGTCTATCATTACTCCCCCTTAGTCTGTGCTTTCACTCTTTCGTTAGATAAAACATTCAAGTACCAATGTTTTTTTCCTTAGTGATACCAATTAATATAAAATCAATGCCAGTATCACTTGTTTACTCCATATATTTCTCCCCCTTTTTGTCAAAAAATGACAAAGAAACGAAAAAACAAAGGACAACACGAAAAGAATCTTACAAATCTCAGAATAGACTTGCAAACCTGTAGAGTTAGCCACGAGGGTTCCATACATCATGTTCTGATAACCAATATCAAAACCGAAACTACAAGTAGTCTTATTTTGATATGTTACCAAGGAAACAATTGCCCGAAATAATTTTCCCATTTAGTTTAGCAAACCAAAAACAACTAATCACATTAGTTTCTTTGCTAAACCGATTGTTCAAAAACAATTGCTTAATTCGATAAGACCAAAATAAAGATAGACTCCATTTTTCTCGTCAGGTTCTAATTATCCATAAACTTAGACCTTTCAATTTTAAACAAACCAAATACTAGGTTAGTTAACTAGCATTTCCTTGTTTAGGCATTCGATTAGACTTGAATAACCGAAACCTCACTTTGATAGACAAACTAAGATCAGAATTAACTTAGTTTCTTATCCGGAAACAACTCATCCCGTACACATATTATTTCGTTAAGCCATAAATAATTCATACAAACCAACATAAAAAAACTTGCATAATTATTCACCTCAACCGGAAGTAATTGAAACAACATAGACATTAAAAGCACCGCAATTGCACCGTAATTTTGTAAGCCTAAACCATTGAAACTATACAGAAGCAAGATAACAATAGTTTTTCTTAACCGGAACCAATTGAATCACAAACACATTAATTTTACCGAAATTTTGTAAGCCTAAACGATTGATACCACACAATAAATCAAGATAACAATAGTTTTTCTTAACAGAAACCAATTGAAACACACATCCACACACAAATCGTGGAATAAATATCAATTGAACCTAAATTTTGTTAAGGAAAAACAACAAATGAATATAATATAAACTCAGGCTTCTCTTAAACAAGAAAACAATTAACTAACAAGATTGTTACCTCAAATTTCGCATCCACTTCTCCAATATGATAGCATCTTCGTCCAGGGAGAATTGATATCGAAATATCACCATGTTGTCATTCTTATGCATAAACAAAATAATAACAACACACCTCAACCTATACCAGAGAAAGGTTGAAAACCGGTTTTAACAATTGCAAGCAAAAGTTGAAAACTGTCGAAACGCATATGCTTTTATGCTAAACCAAAAAACGATTCAACATATTGTGACTTTTTCACATATTGTTTATATTAGAACCCCTCATAATCTTTTGATAAAGCCTACCTACTAGGGCTAGAACTTAATCCCTCTAAATCAAAAAGTCACCCAAACCATGAGGGTTCACAATATATGAGATCGAATATTAAGGTAGTAAAACCGAAAACAAACATCCCATAAATCACTTTGCAATACACCATAAATATTCAATATAAAATAAAGTATTGCAATTACCTCAATCTTGTAGGAAATTGAATTATCAAAACAACGCAAAAAGAATGAGGTCATTACGAGTTCAGACGAAGAAGTTATGGGAAAAACAGTTTTACACTTCTTCGTAAGGGGACCTATCACTAGGATAGGTTACCTTCCATGACATGGTACCAGGATCGGTTCCCATGAGGGTACCAGGATCGGTTCCCATGAGGGTACTTGTGACAGATCACAACAGTCAACTGTTTTCGACATAACTTTTACATACGATGTCCGAATTCAATGATTTTTGGCTTGTTTTGACCACAAAAGCAAGAGATACACATATATGATCAGTATATATCAACATCATCAACTCAAAATTACCGTTTCTATCAAAATATCAAATATAGATAGATAAGGTATGAGTATAGAAGATAAATCTCCCTAAAGATGTTAATTAGTCATATAATAATCGAAAGATCGTGTGCTCAGTTTTTCATGTGCTTCCTCACCTTTAAAAAGATTGAGAACTAAGGTGAGAAAGCACATTCTAACTTAACTAGGTTGTGTTGATTTGATCCTTGTCTTGTTCGTCACGAGTGACTAAGACCGAATCACCATTCTTGACCTCTTGCTTGGTTTGTTTTCTCTTGTTCCATCTCTTGTTTTTCTTCTTTGACTTGTGATGAAGAGTGTCATTATCACAATCTTTACTAGTACAGGAGATTTAAGACATAATGTCTTTCTTTAGTCTTTCAAGAAGACTTTTGTAATTATTGTCACCAACAATTAACAGCTGAGAGTCATTCTTGTGACTAACTTTTGGTCCCTTCTTGGCTATGGAGGACTTTGGGACCCATTTAGAGTTGGGTTTCGCATGAGCAGCTTTCTCCTTTATACCATTAGGATAATTGTCCTTTTGAACATTTTGCGAATCACCCTTTTTCCAATTTGGAACATCAGATCTTGTTTTTGCATTTAAAAAGTCATCTCTCTTTCTATAATTGGGCCTTTTATGAAATGACCTTGTCGAGTGATATGCAAGATTTGAACTATCATTATAATAATTCTTTTTCCTAAACTTAGGACAATACCGATTTGAGTTCTTATGAGGAGAAAACTTAGCCAATTCGTTTGATACACTAGAAAGTGCATATTGCATCTTACGAACTTTGCATCCCCATTGCAAGTGTCCTTTATGACCAAAATAAAAACAGTGCTTAGTATAAATATACGAAGTATGAGTTTTAATGTTACTCTTTGTGGATCTTCTTGCATTGGAGCACGACGAGTTTTCTTCTTCTGATCCTTGTTCAACGTTGTTGATTTCTTGACATTAGCAGAAGTACTCTCTTTGATTGT
The DNA here is from genome assembly GCF_003573695.1 of Papaver somniferum. NCBI lineage: Eukaryota > Viridiplantae > Streptophyta > Magnoliopsida > Ranunculales > Papaveraceae > Papaver > Papaver somniferum. Next base: position 60,957,981 of record NC_039365.1, read on the forward strand.
TGTTGGTTGAACATTATTCTTAAGCTTGAAAGACTTTTCTTCTTTACAAGAAATAAGAGCATCGTTGTCATCAGTGGAAGCCTCTGATTGAGAAGAATTTGTAGCTTTAACAAATTTTACCTCTTTGCTAATATTTGAAGCATCTATTCCCTTATAGCCCAATCCTCGTGTATCACGATGATTTCTACTTGCTTCTAACATTGAGGTTAAATTGTTTGAGCCGGCGTTGAACTTTTTAAGGTCCAAATTTTCTTCTTCCAACATCTTGATTTTATCAAGAGCACTTGCTAGATCAGCCTCAAGGCGTTTTTCTCGGGAGAGATATTCACCTTCTTTATCTTCAAAACTCTTTTGTTAAGAGTTAATCCTTGCATCGGATTCAACAAGTTTTTCTTCAAGACCCAGTATTTGTTGAGAAGTATCTTCCCTAAACTTCTTGTGATCTTGATGCATCCTTTCAAATTCAATTTTCATTGCTTTAGAAATATTTTGATTTTCCTCAAATACCTTTTTGTAAATAAGAAATTGTTGTGAGGATTCTTCTTCCAGCAAGGCTATTCATTGAGATTTTCAAACTTTAAAGTTAAATCTCGTTCTCTTTCAAGTGCTGAAAGAAGTTCATTAGAACTAAAAAGAAATTGTTTGCTCAATTTATTTAGTTCAAATGTTTTTACACTTGATCTTCCATCAGAAATCTCAAGTATAGAACTCAAAAAATTGTCATTATCAAAAAGATAATTTTCATAGTCTGAATCATTGATTTCGAATACAGGGCTTAACTTAGTCTTGTCTATAGGGCATTCAGACTTATTCTCAGACGAGTAAGTAGAACTTGATGAAGAAGCTCCTTTTAAGCATTTATTAAAATCAAAACCTTATTGCGATACGTTAAATGAGTCTTTCTTTAGTTTTCGCTCTCGCTTAACTTTACTTTGACCCATATCTTATAGGTTGGATCGCATCAAACACAGATTTTTAAATCTTTTCGTGTTTGCCGGCTCTGATACCAATTGAAAAAGCGAGGGTACCCAAATATACCTCAATCTAAAACTTTTCCTCCCTATAAGTCTTTTCTCCGAAAGTAATTGTCTATGGACAAAGTCGAGATAATACAACTAATCGGTTCACACTTCGTGTAATCGTCTATGGATACGAGATCGAGATAATTCAACAACGAAGTATGTTTACTTGATATAAAGGTTCGGACTTAACCAAACACAATAGGATTGCTTATCAAGTAAATAAGAATTAACGTTTGTGTAATTTACTTTAATTATCATAAAACAATTATAATGCGGAAAATAAAAGTAAATGACACAACAATATTTTGTTAACGAGGAAAACGCAAATGCAGAAAACCCCCGGGACCTAGTCCAGAATTGAATACTCTCAGGATTAAGCCGCTACACAAAATTACACTTAACTTCGTATAGTTGATACCAAGTAACTAACCCTATAGTTCACCTAGTTCCGTCTGTATTCCCACTCCTCTGACTTATGAATAAGTCACGTACTTGGAACAATCCCTTTGGTTCGTATTTCAAACAGTAAAGGAAGAAGAAATATGTTTGGTATCAACTCTATTCAACCAAGTGATATGAGCCGGACAAAGGATCTTCCGTTTATCTTAACATAAACTCCTTCGTCGGGTCTAGATCTATCTTATGTTCAATCACCCAAAGGTAATCGATTAAGATTAAGCCAACAACACCTTTAATCTGAAGAACCGTGTTAATGCCGATCTACTCAATTAATCAATCCAATCTACCACAAGGATAAACCGATTATTAATTGGATCCTCTTTTACCCAAACAAGTATTGTGCACACCAAAGATTATAAAACCCAAGTCAGATCATCAATATCTTCTTTATCTTCAAATCTTCTTAAATCTTCAATAAAAACCTGCACAAAATCACTTGAATCTCTTGTGATCAATCACACACAGAACGGAGTCTGTTAACAATGGATTATCACAAGATCGTCTTTAGAACTAACAACGGTCTAAAGATCCATGTCGAAACTCTGAACTAGTTTGAGTGAATCTTATATCAGAAGAGAAGATTCTCAAGAATAAACAAATTAGGTGCAATCAGATTTCAACCACCGTTAGTCAGTCAAATCAATCGAAAACAAAGATAAACCGTAATTATCTAGTTTCCCACCAACGGGTCGCGCTAGAGCTTCTCAATCCCAAAGAAGACTTTAAAACGAGCGTCCGTAAGAGATTTCACCTAATTAGATTACTCTCCTCTCCGATAGGCGGCTACACCAGTAACAAAGACAAAAGAGGAAGTTTGTTGTTACGAAGGATTAGTTTGCTAAAAAGGAAAAATTCGTGTATTTATAGACAAGGAAGTTTGGACACCAAGGGATTTCCAAAACCGAAAATATTCTCAAGATATTCATTAAAGCACAAATTTGGTTTCCATAATTCCTGGAAATGCTCTGTCCAAAAATAACAATCGAAATCTCTCATAAAATCTAATTAGTAAATGCACATTACTAATTCTGTAATTTCCTTACAAAGTGAATTAATAACCTTAATCAAAAGATTCTTAACTTACTTATGTTTCGATCTTGGGATTCTCTTCCCTTAGTCATTAAGGAATATCTTTGAACAATTATAGAAATAAACATTCACAACACGTGTTCAAAGTTTGTCGACATCTTTACTTTGTAAGTTTTCTTTCACACTTACAACCTTGAAACCGATTTTCCACACTTCCAAACAAGTTTAGAATTGTTTCATTTGACTTTCAAGAACTATGTGATTGATCAAACCAACATTCAATCACAACCATGGGTTTACGGTTCTACCTAAAAAAGTTTCGGTTATACCTCCATGTGAGTACTACGCATAGTCACACTAGCTTCCCAAGGATTCGGTTGACTAGGTAATGGGATCGGTTCCCCACATATATATGGTATCTAACTTATATGTGTTGCACATATCCACGGTTCCCCTTTATGCGATAAACCTTGTTGCACCCCATACAAGGATCGGTTCCCCTTGATGTACTGCACCCCTTACAAGGATCGGTTCCCTTTCCCTTACTATGATCGATTCCCTTTCCTTTACAGGGATCGGTTCCCTTTCCCCAAGGCATACATAATCCGATCATACCACAGGTGATTAATTAAGATTGGTTTTACTAACAAAAGTTATACCAATACAAAAGTCAGGAATTTGTGAATAGTTATACCAAGAACACAACAACTTGTGAGCGGTTATACTCTATCACACATATTGGTTGTTCATAAGATATGCAGTGAATAAAAAAACCAATAACTCCTGGCAATTTCCTTTTCGGTCCACAAACAAGTTTATGAACTTACTTCCTTAGAACACATGTAAACATTGTTCCCTAGGATGAAATCCTCACCTCATACCCATACATAATCACAATAGCGTTCAAATGGTTATGGCGATGTCTTATCTACAAAGTTTAATGGTTAAGCAATAAACCTCGTATTGTATTCCTTAATACCATGTCTATCTAGAGTTCATATATGCTTCGCAGTTATGTTTTCAATATGCACGACTTGAAATATACGTTAGGGAATGAAATAGTTCAAGTCAAATATCACTAACCTCAAGTGGAAGGATGATTGTTGTCGTTGTAGCTACTTGCTTCTTCACATCTTCAAGACTTCGCAATACTTGTAATGTCTCATATCCTAATGCGTTCAAGCTAACCTATACGAAGTTTAACTCTAGTACATAATCAAGCGACTCTTAACATGAGTTTTGATTCACTAAAATATGACAACCAAACTTGACATACCAACGCTTGGTGGGTTCAACCGAGCAATGCTCTAACAGGGATTTAACTGATTTTAGTGGTATGCGTACCCGTTCGCATAATAGAGAACCCAAACTTAGTCCGGCCACTTAGGTATGCGTACCTGTATGCATACTTGAGTAGGTTGTGTTCTAAAATCGGTTTTTTCATGAGCTAATACATTTATATAATAAGGAAAGCAATCTTTTGCAAACCGTGGCTATAATGTTCATGAATTGATTCGAGTGAATCAAAATCGATTTTGTTTCAATTGTGTCTTGTATACTTCTATGAGAATACAAACATTTAAACAACTCTAGAACTAGTTTCATTTGAACTAGTTATGGTTAATATGAATATGGTTGATATGAAAGTGTTGGTATGGCTAACTTCGGTTAACTATTGCCGAGCCAAAAAAGGTGTACACTTTTAGGTACAGTTACTCATATCTAAATGAAGTCACTTTTCATTTGTGTGTAACAAGCTAAGTTTGATCTAACGGTTGAAAGATATTAGATTGAGTCTAATCAGGTTTTCATCTAACAATGAGTATTGAATGCTTTATTACCAAGGTAGAATTGATTGCAAACCCTGAAGACTATATAAGTGAGAACTCTAGCAGCTGGGAAACCTAATCCCCACACCTCCTGTGTGATACTAGTTGCGACTAGAATCGATTCTCCTTTAACCTTAGGTTTTTACAAAACCCTGTAGGTTAATGACTTAAGACTTCATTTGGATTGTGAAGCCAGACCCAACTATTTTCTCTATAGTTGCGTGTTCTGATCTTGCTGTTTTCTATCATGTTGAGTACTATCTTCTTTAATATTTGCTCGACATTTAATCTCTATAGGCAAGATAAAAAGTAGTCACAAACATCTTCGTCTCATCGTTTGTGATTCCACAATATCTTGTTTCGCTACCATACGATTAAAATTATTGTGAGGTGATTGATATTTCTCGGCCGTTATTCGAGAATATAATTTTGGTATATCAATTGGTTCATGTTCACCTTTATTTATCAAAAGACGAAACAAAACTCATAGGTACATCTGTGGGAGACAGATTTATCTATTCAACAGATTTTTCTGTGTGAGACATATTGGTTTATCAAGTCTTTGACTTTGTGTCGTATCAACTCTTAATTGTGGGTGAGATCAGCTAAGGGAATCAAGTGCGCAAAATCCGGCTTGGTTATAGAGGCGTAAGGAACGCGACTGTACCTTGATCAGTGTGAGGTTGGTTAGGGATCAATTACATTCCAATCTGAATTTAACTTGGAGTAGGCTAGTGTTTGTAGCGGCTTAATACATTGTGGTGTTCAAATCTGGATTAGGGCCCGTGGTTTTTCTGCATCTGCGGTTTCCTCGTTAACAAAACTTCTGGTGTCTGTGTTATTTCTTTTCCGCATTATATTTGTTTATATAATTGAAATATCACAGGTTGTGCGTAAGTTCAATCAATTGTGAATCCAACCTTTGGTTGTTGATTAAATTGATTGACACTTGGATATTGGTTTTTGATACCATCCAAGTTGTTTCTTATAAGAACCAGACTCACAGATTTATATCTGATTGATTTGCTGATTACATTAAGAAACAGAGATATAACTCTTGGATATACTTTTCTTAAGATTGAGTCTGATTGTCTAGTTGATTCTCTTGAAAGTATATTAGAGTTAATCCATACAGATTGCTAAGAGAAATATTGGGTGTGGTTGTTAGACCCCCGTTTTTTCAGGAATATCTGAAACATGTATCACCAAATTTTTGTTAGTGACGATATAATCACTGGCCATTTTACTACTTCAATTTGCTGCAGTTTATTAATGTTGTTTTTCATGCATGGTTTTTTTTTTTTTTATATCAATGTCAAGTTGGCCTCTAGGATTTTTTTCCTATATGCAGATGTGAAACTTTTGATGCCAATAATCTTTGTGTATCACTATGTTGGTTACGTTGTTTCTATTTAAAATGCACTGCATACTCTGCTACCGTGTATGTTTCCGGTTTTTGGAGTTATTCGATAAACTGTTTTTCATTTACTTCTTACTTTTTCGATTTCTTAAGTGAGTTTCCCTCATAAGGCGTCTTTGTCTTTTGGTTTCTTTGCACCTTCGAGTGTTACATACTTTGTTATAGTTGTAGCTCACTATGTTTTTCAACCTCTATATCGTTGTTTTGTAAGTCCTTGTCCTCCGACTTCCTAATATCCCTTGTCATTTACTTTTTTTTCCGGATTGTCATGGTGCATTCTCGATTCGGATATAACCATTGATACCACATGTTATTCTTTCACATAAGGTGTTGTGTCGTTTTCGTTTGGGTCTTCCATATGTCGCTAGTTTCATCCAACTTCATAGTATTTCTTTTCGTACGGATTTCTTCGGGCGCAATCTTAATTTGCCGTGCATCTGCACCTTGATCGGTCTTAATGCGCCTATTTATGGAAGAATTGACGGTGATGGCTCTGACTAGCATATTATCGAGATTGGTTGCTCCATAACTAGATGTGTTAGGTCGCCGAGATGGCTTTGAATAACGTCGAGGTTTATTGGAATACATGCAAGTGTGATTCCAATATGGTCGATCATCACTTGAGAAGATTGCCGATCCTATCTTCTACACCAATGCTACGATTTTTCACTTATACAAGACTACAACATTTTTTATCGTTTTTACTTTGTGTTGATCTATTATCTAACTTCGATTCCTAGTTAGGAATTCGACGGTCGGTGAAAAATTGGAGCGGAAAAAGTGCACCTATTACTTGTTTGAGTAAATTACAAATCCGTTATATGCGACGTTAAATCGCGTTTAAATCTTTTCAGAAATACAAATACAACACAAAAAATTGGGAATGTATTTAATAATAAAAATATATTTTTTATAGTTTAAAGTAATATATTTCAGTTATATGCTATAACATTACCAATAGGTAGTTGACTCGATAGTGTATGGCAAACCTGTATGAGTAGGAGGTCATGGGTCAACTTCCCCTATGCACGTAAAATAAATTATGAACGAAGTACATGACGAATTGATTAAGCGAACAATTCGCGACTTGGAATAAATCAAGGTTTATTCATCAAGTTTCATGAAGAAAACAAGTTTTCGATTAGGGATTGCAGTTGAACAACGAATATATGCCGGAAGAAATAGTTTACAAAAATTCATCGAATTACTACCTACTACCTAGGTTCAAGTTGTTCATGTTTTCTTAAAACGAGATTAAAATAAATCTCTAAAAAGAGAAAATTAAAATAAATCTCTATTTCCTAGGTTTATTAATAATCAACAAATACGCGTCTCCAAAACTGCAGAATAATTTACTTTTTTTTGAAAATGAAAATGTCAGGGTCCAAATTTGTTTTGCTTTCGAATAAAGCGCTAGAGTATCAACAAACTTGGGAGCCGAGAGACATTATTGGTATGACTACCCTGTTTTAAAACTTTGGTAGGACATTTTTAGTCAAGCGCCGCACAAACACATGACATGACACACCCCCACGCCACACCTACAACGCCAATCAATTACTCCAAAGAAAAAGGTAAGAAAAGTCTCGATGATGTTGCGATACTACCGCTTCTATTATTAAACCAGCCTATAATGATTCTTATCCGTACAATATATTCGATTAGCCTTTAGTGAAAAGTCCCCACTTTCATGGATACTGAAAAAAAGAAACCATCCGTTATTCCGGTCAAGTTCTTTCTTTTTCTACTTCGATTCTACTTGCCCTTCTCTCTCTCTCCCAAATTACATTACAGTGTAGTCGGTCATACTTCACTTAAAATACGATTGGTATTAGAATCGCTTATCGATATGGAGTAACCCTTCAACGGCCCAAATAATTTCGAAGATGTTAGCGGGACCCTCCACGACATGTTAAAAACGTAGTTTACTGTTAATCACCAACCACCTTGATTAATTTTCAACCGTAATAATAAAAATCTCAATTTGGAAAATGCTGTGATTATAAAAAGGTCCAAAAAATTCCGCTCCAATTCTCTCGCTCTTCTTCTTCGTCTTCTGCTTTCTCTCTCTTTAAAATCTTACACAAGATCTCCTCTCTCTAGAATTTTCAATAATGGCGACTATTTCTGCAAAATCTATTCTAGTTCCAAAGATTTCATCTTCATCATCAAATTCTAATGTATCATCAAGTAGATCTTCATCATCATTTCTCCCATCAGTCAAACCAACAATCTCGTTGAAAGCATCTTACTCAAAATCAAGATCCTTCGTGATTAAAAACGGTTTAGGTACAGTTGAAACAAAAGGATCATCATCAGGAACAAACGATGTCACAAAAGAAACAAAACCAACAATACTTGTTTCTGAAAAACTTGGCGAAGCAGGAATTGAAGTATTGGAAAGTTTTGCAAATGTTGATTGCTCATATAATTTAACACCAGAAGAGTTGTGTAAGAAAATATCAAATGTTGATGCATTGATTGTTAGAAGTGGTACAAAAGTAAGTAGACAAGTATTTGAAGCATCAAAAGGAAGGTTGAAAGTTGTGGGTAGAGCTGGTGTTGGTATTGATAATGTAGATCTACAAGCTGCTACTGAATTTGGTTGTCTTGTTGTCAATGCTCCAACTGCTAATACTGTTGCTGCTGCTGAGCATGGAATTGCTCTTCTTTCTTCCATGGCTAGAAATGTTGCTCAATCCGATGCCTCTATGAAAGCTGGTAATACATATATACATACGTTTCTCTCTGTTATTTTAATAGATCTGTTAATTTCTAGACCAATGCTTCGGGATCATGCATTTTAAATTACCATGGAAATTTTGTGATATATGTGAAATTATAGATGTGTTAATTCATTTGAGATTCAAATTTGTGTTTAAGAATGTTTTGATTACAATCGATGCAATTGTACGCGAGAGATCTGTTGATCAGTACATTTCTTGTTTTAAGTAATGTTTGGTGGATTTGCAAAGTCGTGGGGTGTTGATATCCATTCACAACCTAGGTTCACAACGTGCGTTCATCCTAATTTTTTGTTTTTATTTTTAGCTAAACATCCTGAAAAAAAAAGGCAAACAATTAGAGCACAAAATTTATGTTTTTGTTTATGTTTTTGAATAAATAGATCTGTTTTATATTAGTATTAATATACAAGTAAATAGAAACAGAGATCTGAGATTCTGAATGCACTAATTTCTCTTGCTTTCATGTTTAAATTAGTAGTATCAAATTTAACTCGTGGTATTTTCTGGTCGTTGGTCCACCCCTGCACATGTGCTTCCTCTAGTTGAGAAGTATAAATTGCCTAGTACAACTGTACAATAATTCCAAGTTCTTGGTGGGGAAAATAAATTGCAGTCAACTTTTGCTGTAAGATGTATATTTTTCTAAAGATTTCATGAATCTGATCTTTTGTTTTTCTTTTTCCTAATGTGCCAAAATAGGAGTAGGGTACACTAATAAGTTTGGAATGGTATATTCGTATAATTTTATACTAGGTTTCAAATTTTTAACTTATGCTGGACCAGTTCCAGGTAACCTATTTACCATTGTAAGGCCATTATGTACACCATTACAATCATTCTGTTTCAATCAGTTCAATTTGTCTTGGTGGGAAATATTTGTGCCTTTTTACTAGCGCTTTTGTAGTTGATGTTAATACGGTTGAATAATTTTAACGAACGAGTCGAACTTGAATCAAGAGTAATATATTTGAGAAATGACGCCTGTTTGAGCTACAAAGGATTCTCTGAACTCTCCACAAAATATGGACACTTTCTCTTTAAAGAGTGATCACACTTGTCAATTCTTACTGACTGCGGAATTTAATTGTGTCTTACCTGAGTTACCACTCTAATCTATGTATATATGTGCAGGCTCTTCAGAGTGAGTTTAGTTACTTTTATGCATTCTGTAGAACTAGTTTTAGCTCTATGGAAGACGTAGCTGAATTTTATAGACGCGCTAGTAATAATTGTCTAAAATTTTGTTTTAATAATGAAAATTTTATCTCTTATGTGATGGAATGTGCAGGGAAATGGGAGAGAAATAAGTATGTTGGTGTCTCTCTGGTTGGGAAGACATTGGCAGTCATGGGTTTTGGAAAAGTTGGATCTGAAGTTGCTAGACGTGCAAAGGGTCTAGGGATGCATATAATTGCTCATGATCCATATGCCCCTGCTGATAGAGCTCGTGCTCTTGGTGTTGAGCTGGTCTCTTTTGAAAAGGCCATCACAACAGCAGATTTCATCTCTCTCCATATGCCTCTAACTCCCACTACCTCAAAGGTCTTCAATGACGAGACATTTGGAAAGATGAAGAAAGGAGTTCGCATTATTAATGTGGCACGAGGTGGAGTTATCGATGAAGATGCCTTGGTTAGGGCACTTGATAGTGGAGTAGTAGCCCAGGTTTGAATCTCTAGTGTTTCGTCTTTGTAAATGAAAAATATAATGATTAAAAGATTCGACATATCTGACTGTCTCAATTGCATCAGAGAGGACTAAAGTAACCTGAACTTCCACCTCATGGTAGTAACTTTGGATTTCACTGTACATATCAATAATGTGGTGTTGGTTATGACTTTATACAGGCCGCACTTGACGTTTTCACTGTGGAACCCCCACCTCAAGATAGCAAATTGGTGCAACATGCAAATGTTACGGTCACACCTCATCTTGGTGCTAGCACAAAGGAAGCTCAGGTCTGCATTTTCTGTAGCTGTGCTGTTTATGTGATCCTTTCTATCCATTATGGTCTGATTATTATGTTCCTTCTTTATCAAATATTTTCAGGAAGGTGTAGCAATTGAGATTGCAGAGGCTGTGGTAGGTGCACTGAATGGGGAACTTTCTGCAACCGCTGTGAACGCTCCCATGGTTCCTGCTGAGGTAAGAGTACTAGACATGTATTCTCCGTGGTTTATGGAGTGTTCTATATAGACCACATGATCGGACACACTACATGATAGCTATTCAGTCCGTGCCATACCAGCTAACCAAATAATAAAATAACTAGATCCATTAGTTCTACTGCCTTGAACTTCTCATGTCTTATACTCCAATTTTTCAGTTCTTGTGATAAACTTTTTTCTTGCCATCCTTCTTCTATCCTGATATTATAAGTATTCTTGTTTGGCAGGTGTTATCTGAACTTGCGCCTTATGTAGTACTAGCTGAGAAGCTTGGTAAACTGGCTGTACAGTTGGTAGCTGGAGGGAGCGGTATTAAATCTGTCAAGGTGGTATACAAATCTGCTAGAGACCGAGATGACCTAGACACCAGACTTCTCAGGGCCATGATTATTAAAGGAATCTTCGAACCAATTTCCAGCAATTTTATTAACCTAGTGAATGCAGATTACACAGCTAAAGAAAAGGGTGTTCGCATCAGTGAGGAAAGAATTGTGGTTGATTCCTCCCCTGAATTTCCAGTTGACACAGTTCAGGTCCGTATTGCAAATGTTGAATCCAAATTCGCTGGTGCTATGTCAGACAACGGTGAAATATGCATTGAGGGAAAAGTAAAGGGCGGTGTACCTCATCTGACATGCGTGGGATCATTCAGCGTGGACGTAAGTATTGAGGAAAGCCTTATACTTTGTAAGCAAGTAGATCAACCTGGTATGATTGGACGAGTTGGAAGCATCCTTGGACAGAGAAATGTGAACGTCAGCTTCATGAGTGTCGGTAGAATAGGTGTGAGGAAACAAGCTATTATGGCTATCGGTGTTGATGAAGAACCTGACAAGGACACCCTAAAACAGATAGGTGATGTTCCTGCTATTGAAGAATTCGTCTTCCTCGACTTGTAGAAGGAAACAAAATATTCTGTTTTACTCTAAATATTGAAGAAGTATGATGTTTAAGTACTCGTAGAAGTATTTTTGTGGTATTTTCACTATAGTACGTATTTTTGTGGTATTTTCCCTATAGTACGTCGCCCTGCTATAAAGAAAATCTTAAATGGTGAGGGGAGGTGATTTGTTTTGTTATTCTCTATCTGTAGTTAAGTGGTGGCGTTGCATAAATTGCATTTGTGTGTTTGCTTCTTGTGATTTTATCATTGGGCGTTCACAGAAGCATTGAACCCCTCTTTGATGTAAGTTCAGGCTTTGTCAAGCCCTTTGTGTATCTGGTAGAACTTTTGCGTTCTTTTTGAGCTGTGATCAGTGGTTGTTGCAACAAAATAGTACTGTCATTTTTCTTGGGAGTCATATGTATCCGACTAGAGGTTAAGTAACCAGTGTAGCAAAACAATCTATTTCTAGTTTTCTACTAATGTTTTAGTGACATTTGATTTAGCTCCAGAAACCACAGGTTAACCAAAATCAGCTGCATTTCCTTTTTGGTCATCGGAAACATAATTTATTGGAAAGGAGAGTAGTTCCTGCCTCCTGGGACAGTACATGCTAAAGTCATATAGATTCTCAGGTGATCTAAACGGCTTAAAAAGCCTGACATTTTTTGGGGTGACCCAAAAAGAATTTTTGGAGACTAATTAAAACAAAATAGGGTCACTAAGAAGTAAAATGAACCCATCCCTTATCTATACTGCGTTTGCTTAGTTAGTGTTAATTCTGATTAATCTCCCCTCCTTTAAAATACTAAGTCATATGAGTTCCACGTCTCTCGGTGAGTGTAACACCCCTCTCAAATTAAATTAGATAAAAGTTTTGGGCATTAGTAAACCTGGTGAAGACAATTGGCGAGACTTTATTAGTGAAAATATTAAAACTTGGATTACACTTTGTTTACACCATGTATTTAACTGATCATTTATAACACCGTTCGAAAAAAACGTAGGTGTACAACATTTCTGTAAGCTTTTGTGCCTAAATAATTCATTACACTTCGTTTACACTGAAGATTTTAACTGTACGTTAATTGACGCTGTTGGTGTGGACACTACCTACATCAAATACTAGACCTAAAGCTAACGGAGACACCAATATATCGAAGAGAGTTTTGTTCTCTTCTTCTTCTCTTTCTTCTGTTCTTCATGTCTTTCGCCCTTTCGAATTAAATTCTAATGAATAGTTTCTTTTTGTGAGTGATTCATGTAATCTTGAGATCCAGATAAATCGAAGAAGAGGGTGATGAATCTGGAAGCTAATTGAGCTCTGAATGAAGAAGAAATAGAAATTAGGGTTTCTGCTAGAATTGAATATGTTGTATATTTGGAAGAGGAGTTCGAATTAGAATATGCATATGGAGATTAGAGATGGGTATTGTGTGTTGAGAGTAAGGGAGGAGATTTAGCTGCTGATTCTCAACTCACATGGAAGAATTAGTGGGGTTTGTTGGTGCTGTAAATTCGATCAGTGAGGTGAGGATGAACGGTGAGAAACCCAGGTAAATAAACTCAACTCCAGTTTTATGTTGTTCATTGTCCAGGTGATAAAGTATTGGTTTTTGTCAACACTGCTTGATAAGTAAAATTAGCTAATCATCACCATGATATAAATCTTCACTGCAGATGGATATGGTGAATGGTGCATTGCAAAACTACATCGGATCAAGTTTTGCAATCCGCTTTTCAGAAACCATTTGGTTGTATTACTACCAGCAGGCCTTTTCTCTCCTTAAATACAATGTTTAATACATCATTTTTTTGATATTTAAATATTCTATCCTATCGAGTTGGTATTTAGTTCCATTACAGGTGAATGAACTAAAGCTAATTGATTCAGCTGACCCACATTAGCATTTAGCGGCTAGGGGTAGAAAATTGATCATATTCATGGGTTAGCATGATAGAGAACTTCAGGTAAGTGGTGCAATCCATTTATGATAGGGTCTGAATTCAAATAAAAACCAATTAGATCACATGGATGGATAACAAATGTCTCTGTGTGATCATATTATCATAACACACTATATTCCGTTTACAACTCATTAATGTTTAAGGTTTAAGGTTTAAGTGTACAATAATACACAAATCAATTTCATCTTTCTGTCTTCAGTAGGTGTCAGCAGATTGAGTAGCTATTTTTATTGGTTTTTGTGAATTCCAGATTAACACTGATTGTGACGGTTATGACTTATGATATATGCAGCAGGTCATTTTTCTGGTGCTCATATGAAGCCTGCTGTCACCTGTGCATTTGAACCTGTAAGGCCCTTCCATGGGGTGCACAATGAATGATGGATGTTTTTAGTGAAGCACCATCCTATGCCAATACTACTATGAGGGTAGGGTTTTTGTAAAAATTCCTTATGTTACATCTAAAATTTTAGCATTGATCATATTTTTAATTGCTTAATTTAATCTTTGTATTTTGAATTTTTTTTGGTTATAATCAATTTGCTTTTTATGTTTGTGAATTTAGAGCTTGATATAAGTATAGCTTTCGCAGTGACCTTCCAAAAGTAATTATTTTCTTCTAAACTCTGTGTTTCCATAGTAGTTGATATTTTTTTTTGGTGTTCCTCATATTGATATATTGTTATTCTCCTATGGTTAACAGTGTAGCGAAATTGATTTTGCGTTTTAATTGAAATTGAATTTGTTTTCCATTTATGGTTGAATAGCAATAATTGCTTCAGTTATGTACTTCATTAGTGATTAATACGATCCTTCGCTTTGGTGTAGTACTTGCAGAGTTATGTCAATTAATACGATCCTTCATACAGTTGCACAGTTGACTAAGAAGCAACTCAAAGTCACAATACGAGCCATTTAAATTTATTCAGAAGTATAAATTAACTAATATAATGATTTTGAGAAATTAACAACTATATCAGTCAACTGTATGAAGTTATGTTGTCCACATTATCTATTAGTTAATTCACTCTCAACATCCTTCTGATTTTAATGTGTGGGAAAGGAAGTCGAACGCTATTACTGGCACGGGAGAGACCAAGCAACGGGTTTTTTGAATAATTGCATTTCTACGAAGATCTCCATGCAGCAGTTGCAGATCTGTAGCACACTTTAGATACATTTGATATACACCACTGCATTTCTTCTTCATCTTTCTGTTTTGTCAAGTGGACACTTGCTAACAATATTGTCTTTTTCTCCACAAAAAGAACAGCTTGAGGCAGAGGGAAGCTGGAACAGTGTTGCTTTACTTGGATCACATGCATCAGTACAGATGAAATAAGTAATTGCAAAGAGGGTTCTAATGATTTGCAGGCTGCTTCTGTCTGAGTAAAACTCCAACACCATTACAAGGTATACATTTACATTTTGAACACAACTATCGACAGTTTATTATGGCATGGTTTTCCAAACACATTTCATACACTTGAGTCACTTTGTTGCTGCTACTGTCACTGCCACTTGACTCAGCACCAGCTGTAGTGTTTGTCAATTTCATTTTGTAGTTTATAGTTTAGTGTACGGACTTGGAATTTCGCCTTACATTTGGATCGCAAGTCTTAACTTTATTGTTCTGTTTAAGTGTTATGCTATTAAGTTATGCATTTGTTTCCGCTCAGATATTAGCAATATTTATCTGGCGCATTGTGCATTGCGACTTTGCATACCTTTTAGGTTAGCTATACTTTTAATTAGGTTTTTCTTCCTAATCGTAAACAAATAAAAAGATACGGTGGATTCGCAAGTACCACCAGGGAAGCACAACTATAATCCAGACCAGTTCCAGCATTCTATGTACCCTCATTGGCCTATTAAGTCTTCACCAGGTGGCCCGTCAGTCTGTCAACTGTATCCCCTGCAAGGTATTTCTTATTATAATTATACAAGAAGTAGTGGCCCTTATTTCCATCCACCTAACCCACTGAAGGAGGATCCCAGATTTCATACTCCACAAAAGATGGGTACTCAATTTTAAATTTTGATATGAGTTTAGTTGTTGGGTTCTGTTCAACAGATATTGGAAACTTGGTCATGTACGCGATACACATTATCATCAGTTTTTTTTGTTCTTTGATAGGAAGATGTTTATGTTTAAGGCCGGGGATGTACGTTTATGAAGTTACTCGCAGGACTAATTCTACTTGATGCATTTCGGTAGAAGAAACAGTTTCTTCAATTCTAGGTTGAGACATAAAAGTGGTTGCTGAAGTGAACCACAGTGTATAATATCTAAAAGGATGAAAAAATGGGGGACAACAACAGTAGCTGCACTTGGTAGATTTTTAAATCATGCAAAGGCGAAAGATGCATTTTATGTCTCCATTCCAAATGCTACTGCTTCATGAAGAACATGATGAGTTTATGACTCAACTCCTTCATATATTGAGCTCCCCAATTACCTCTTTTTATATTTCCCATTTGGGCAGTGACTTCCTCCAATTATCTTTGTTGTATCTTATTTTGGTGTCTGCAAATGTGTGACATGGCCGGAATAAACTCTAAACAGAAATCTTATGAAAAAGCAAGGAAGGTGATCTAGATTCAGTTGAATTTATATGGGGAACTAAAGAGTGGACCTTTTTTTTTCTTTTTTTTTTTTTCATTTTGAAGTTGCCTTGGTTGTTGGGGATTGCTTCTGTACCAGTTTGGTATTCATTAACGTTTTCTTACATTATTTGTTTTTTTCAAAAAAAATTAGCTCTGGCACGTACAAATAAGAAAATTTTGAGATCATCTATATCAAACAAACCCATCTTCTAAGTTCAGTGGTGATGGTCCTTATTTAACATTGGACGTTTCTGTACAATGAGACCGGGCAAGTTGAAGCCGAGTCACGCCAAATAAAAAATTCTAAGCATGCATCGGGACGGGGCTTGCCATATCAAATAAAAAATGCATGGGGACGAAGTGAGGCGAAGACGAGCCACAGCAAATCAGAAATTACCAAATCAAAAATCCTAATCATGCCTGGGGCGGGGGTCGCCACACCAAATCAAAAATGCATGGGAACGGGGCGAGGCAAAGACGAGCCACCCCAAATTAAAAATCCTAAACATACATCGGAACGGGGTGAGACGAAGCCGAGCCAAGCATACACTGGGTGATAGATGGGGAGGGGAGACACCAAATAAAAATGCATGACGGGTGAGGCAAAGCCACATCTACCCAAAATGATGATAGATGGTTTGCGAGTCCGCCCGGTGCATAGCACGGGCACAAAATCTAGTTACTTAGTAAAAAATGGTTATAGTTAGTGTGACAAAAAAAATTTGAGTTATAGTTTTAGAAAAGAAATAGAAAGTGTGTTTGAGAAGAAGAAGAAGTTTGGGAAAACAAGGTTTCACCTAAAATCAACATCAAACATGGATGAACATGAAGAAAAAGGTGAGAAATAAGGTACAAAGATGACGATTTAAGATATTTGTTGGATGATGTGGATTTTTGTGGAGGAGAGGAAGTCTTAGACGAAGATTTCATGGAAGAAAACGAAGAATCATACCACATCGAAGTTAATAATGGATCAAACAAACAAGTATTGTGTTAAAAAAATCCAAAACCCACTTTTTATACGTTTGTATGTGATCGTTAACCAAAAAGTTCGATTTTTGCATGTATTGATTGTCATGAACTACTCAAAATCGGTAGATAATTGAGTTCCATATCTACCGATTATAAAGTACAGAGTCAAAATATATGGACAATAGTTAGTCTCGCGAAGATAGATTACTACCAATTATGAAAAAACCCTAAACTGAAATTTCAATTTTTCATCAATTTTTCATAATCGGTAGTTTTCTAAATTAACCTAATTACCAATTGTAAATGTAGCCCCAAATACGATTTTTTTCTAAACTTATGAATTTTTGATTTTTCTTTCTCTTTTATAATCGGTAGTTCTGGAAAGTCACTTATGTATCGATTATATTTGTAGCCCCAAAAATGAATTTGTCCAAACTCATGAATATTGTAGTTCTTCACCTTTCACAATTGGTAGTGGATGAATACGATTGTAGATGTCTCCCCAGAAAAGAATTTTGCCTTAACTTTAAAATTTCCGATTTTGTGAAGTTTTACAATCGGTAGTTTATAAATTCATATATTTATCGATTGTATTTTGTAGCCCCCAAAGTGAATTTCACTTATAAATTTTAGAATTTCCTAACTTTATAATCGGTAGTCGTACGATTTTAATTTACTATCGATTGTCTATACCCGGTTGTAATATAACATCTTAATCTTCCGATTATATATGTTTTTGTATGCAGTAAACTTGTCAAGATTTCCATATATAATCGGTAGTCTGCGCATTTTAATTGTCTTCTGATTGTGTAATAATCGGTAGTCTGTTAAATTCTTGTGCTTCCGATTATTATAGTTTAACTTGTTGCTATGACATGTATATCGTTGCAACGGTTGATGATGATATGCATTTGAGGCATGGTACTTCCCTATACTATGCAAACGATTTGGTATGCTATCTACTCACTGTTTACTTTTTTAAAGATTGTATGTGCATAGGTTTATGAGATTTGTTTTGCTTAATGCGCATTTAGTCATTTGCAAGTAAGGTGGAGGCAAAGGAATGGCTTATTAACAAGGCAAAAGAGAAGATGTGCGTGGTAGTTCAAAACAGTTGAGTGAAGCTTGATCGATTTGAAATGATTCGTGAGAAAGGTAGGGAGTGAAAGAGTCATGAGGGAAAGGATATTAAGTAGGTAAGTAAGACGGAGAGTAAATACCGAAGTAATTCAAAGAAGATAAGATTCCCATTTACGATTGTCTTCAGTAAGCCTGACGGTAGGGAGGTAAAGAGCGGAAAATATATAAAGTTGCTCATGGTTGTCACAACCACGACGATCTAGAAAGTCTTGTTGGGAATGTAATGTTTGCCAAGATAAAGCCAAATGAAATGAAGACGGTCAAGTCTATGAGGATGTGTAAAGCGAGTGCGATCTTAAGTAAGATAAAGGAAAACGATCCCAACAACTTGTCTTTTTTGTCTACAATTAAGTCGGTGCTAGCTACAATCAAAAGGAAGAAATGGGATGGTAGATCAGTTTTGCAACAATCATAGTGGTTAGCCGAGAAACACGACTACACGTTGATAAAGGAAGTCGTATTTTCTTTGCACATCCTTTGATGATCCAATTAGCTCAATGCTTTCATTAAATTTTGTTGATAGATGCTACTTATAAGACAAACAAGTATAACATGTCGTTGTTGAACATCGCTTTCCACACTTCGGACAAAAACACGTTTAAAGTGGCTTGGGATTTAATGGATCACGAGAACGATGTGGTTTCATTTGGGTGTTGCAAACATTGAGGTCACTTTACAACGGAGAGCATTTACCAAGGGTTATTGTGGAGGATAGCGATCAAGCCTTAATGAATGCAATAGAGGTAGTATTTCCGTAAGTCTAAAATTATTTTGTACGTGGCACATTCAATGCAACATTAAATCCAATTGTAGACATCATATCCAAGCTGAAAAACCAATCAAGAGTACCAAGAGGTCGAAGGAAGAGGATGAACGTTTTAGTAAATTAACCGACGAAGAACGAGAGGAAGAGAAAAGGTTAGTTTTGGAAAAGTGGAAAGAGGATGAAATAATGTGGTCCATATTTCTAAAAGCATGGTATAAAATTGTTTGGTCGAAAACCAAGGAAATTTATGAATGAAACTTGAAGAAATTTGAGGATGAATGGGACACGAAATATCCAGAACCGGTCGAGTATTTTAAAAAACAATCGTCGAAACCGCATAAAGATAAGTTTCATTGCAGAGGGACAAGCATGGACATTAGTGATGTTCAACACTTCATGAACGAGGTAACAAGCATTGCAGAGGGATCACATGTCCGATTAAATAAAATACTAACCAGTAGTCAAAATAACGTTGTGTCGGTCTAAGAAGCAATCCATGAATACACCAATCGTGATCTCACAAGGATTAGGGATTGCATGGGAAAAAGTCACCATAGATTTCCGTTGGCACATATAATATAAAGAAAAAACTTCTAAGGGGTATAGTTTACAAAGTTTCCTGGTGGGTAATAAATCATACGATGAAGCAATTGCAGCTTTATAAAGATTACGATGAGAATTCGGTTGGCGGTTTGCAAGGATTTGATAGGTATTTAACTCCCATGTCTTCATAAGATTGGTTGGTATGTTTTAAGTGATTGACATTAGTGATATTCATCCAATTAGAAAGCAATTATCTCTCACTCCCAGCACCTTGTTAGTTAATGGTCCGTCGTTTTTGAAAACGGACACGTGTGCACGAATAGTCGAGTTTTACTCTATGTCAAATGTGACAAAAAAGAAAATATTAATGCACCGTTTGGAGGAAACCATTCACCCTTGTTTAAAGGATGTTGAAGAACCACTAAAATAAAAGGGGATGGGTTGGCCGAACACCAAAGTGTCAAGACCATCCAAAGAAAAGATTGAAGGAATATTTTTCCAGTAAAAGAGACCTTTTTAGGCACGAGCATGCAAAAGATGATTACCAGGATGTGTCAGCTCCTAAGAAAATGGGTCGAATGACAAAGGATCAAGGTGGACCAAGCGCACGACAAGTCAAACCAAGGTCTCTACAAAGACTTCTCAAATAAATATGTCGAGCCGAAGAAAGAAGTTATTTTGGTGCAGACCCAAGCAAGCTTGAAAGTTGTTGAGCAAATGAACGCCTCGCAACAAACCCAACCAATAGAAATGATAACTACAAAAGAGAAGAATAATACTCTTTGTTGCCCTAGGTATCCTCAAGGAAGACCAAATCGATCTACGTATACTATATACAAACAGTATTTGTAACAACTCCCTCCGATCATTACTCCATATGTTTTGTCTACTGACGAGGTGGATAGGGATGACAATTGTGGTTTTCACGTTGCTACAGAACAAATCAGACACTTAAGCGAGGAGGTTATCAAAAATACCACCCAATGCTAATGTTTAAGAAACAAGATGGACACCAAACTAATAAAGGACAATGAGTTCTACGTGGAGATGATGAGAGAAGGAGATAGATACGCTAAAGAACAAAAGTTCAAAGATTTACATACTCGTGTAAAATGACGAAAGGTGAAAAAACGAGGGTACCTAAATATACCTCAATCTAAAACTTTTCCACCTATAAGTCCTTTCTCCGAAAGTGATTATCTATGGACCGAGTCGAGACAATACAACTAATCGGTTCACACTTCGTGTGATCGTCTATAGATACGATATCGAGACAATACGACAACAAGATAAATTGTGTGGTTGACTACAGATACAAGATCGAGACAATACAACAAGGAAGTATGTTTACTTGATAAAAGGTTCAGACTTAACCAAACACAATAGGATTACTATCAAGTAAATAGGAATTAACTTTTTTGTATTTTACTTCTAATTATAATAAAAAAATGATAATTGCGGAAATAGAAAAGTAAAAGACACGGCAATATTTTGTTAACGAGGAAATCGCAAATGCAGAAAAACCCCGGGACCTTGTCCAGAGTTGAATACTCTCAGGATTAAGCCGCTATACAAAATCTAAACCAACTTCGTATAGTTGAGACCAAACAACTAAACCTATATGTTAGAGCATTGCTCGGTTGAACCCACCAAGCGTTGGTATGTCAAGTTTGGTTGTCATATTTTAGTGAATCAAAACTCATGTTAAGAGTCGCTTGATTATGTACTAGAGTCAACTTCGTATAGGTTATCTTAAAAGTATTAGGATATGAGACATTACAAGTATTGCGAAATCTTGAAGATGTGAAGAATAAAGGAGCTACAACGACAACAATCATCCTTCCACTTGATGTTAGTGATATTTGACTTGAACTGTTTCATTCCCTAACGTATCTTTCAAGTCATGCATATTGAAAACATAACTGCGAAGCATATTTTAACTCTAGATAGACATAGTATTAAGGAATACAATACGTGGTTTATTGCTTAACCATCAAACTTTGTAGATAAAACATCGCCATAATCATTTGAATGCTATTG
Organism: Papaver somniferum; assembly: GCF_003573695.1. NCBI lineage: Eukaryota > Viridiplantae > Streptophyta > Magnoliopsida > Ranunculales > Papaveraceae > Papaver > Papaver somniferum. The sequence continues at coordinate 60,979,574 of NC_039365.1, forward strand.
TGATTATGTATGGGTATGAGGTGAGGATTTCATCCTAGGGAACAATGTTTACATGTGTTCTAAGGAAGTAAGTTCATAAACTTGTTTGTGGACCGAAAAGGAAATTTCCAGGTGTTATTGGTTTTGTTATTCATTGCATATCTTATGAACAACCAATATGTGCGATAGAGTATAACCACTCACAACTTGTTGTGTTCTTGGTAGAACTATTCACAAAGGCCTGAATTATGTACTGGTATAACTTATATTAATAAAATCGATCTTAAGTAATCACCTGTGGTATGATCGGATTTTGTATGTATGACCAATTAAAAGGAAAGGGGAACCGATCCTTGTAATGGGTGCAATACATCAAATGGAACCGATCCTTGTATGGGGTGCAACAAGGTTTATAGCAGAAAGGGGAATCGATCCTATGGACATGTGCAACATGTTTTTAGGCAAAGGGGAACCGATCCTATGGACATGTACAACACATATGAATTAGATACCATATATATGTGGGGAACCGATCCTAGTACCTAGTCAACCGAATTTTTGGAAAGCTAGTGTGACTATGCACAATACTCGCATGGAGGTAGAACTGAAACTTGTTTTGGTAGACCCGTTAAACCCATGATTGTGATTGAATGTTAGTTTGATCAATCACATAGTTCTTGAAAGTCAGATGAACCAATTCTGAACTTGTTTGGAAGTGTGGCAAATCGGTTTCAAGGTTGTAAGTGTGAAAGAGAACTTACAAAGTAAAGATGTGGACAAACTTTGAACACGTGTTGTGAATGTTTATTTCTTTAATTGTTCAAATATATTCCTTAACGGCTAAGGGAAGAGAATACCAGGATCGAAACATAAGTAAGTTAAGAATCTTTTAATTAAGGTTATTAATTTCATTTTGTAGGGAAATTACAGAATTAGTAATGTGCATTTACTAATTAGATTTTCCGAGAGATTTCGATCATTATTTTTGGACAAAGCATTTCCAGGAATTATGAAAACCGAATCTGTGCTTTAGTGAATATCTTGATAATATTTTCTGTTTTGGAAATTCCTTGGTGTCCAAACTTCCTTGTCTATAAATACTCGAAGTTTTCCTTTCTAGAAAACTAATCATTCGTAACAATAGATTTACTCTTTTGTAGTTGTTATTGGTGTAGCCGCCTATTCGGAGAGGAGAGTAACCTAATTAGGCGAAATCTCTTACGGCCGCTCAGTTTAAAGTCTTCTTTGGGATTGAGAAGCTCTAGCGTGTACCGATGGTGGGAAACTAGATAATTGCGGTTTATCTTTTGTTTTCGATTGATTTGATTGACTAACGGTAGTTGAAATCTGATTGCACCTAGTTTGTTTATTCTTGAGAAACTTCTCTTCTTATATAAGATTCACTCAAACTAGTTCAGAGTTTCGACAAGGATCTTTAGAATGTTGTTAGTTCTAAAGACGATCTTGTGATAATCCATTGTTAACAGACTCCGTTCTGTGCGTGATTGATCACAAGAGATTCAAGTGATTGTGTGCAGGTTTTTATTGAAGATTTAAGAAGATTTGAAGACAAAGAAGATATTGAAGATCTGAGGTTTTATAATCTTTGGTGTGCACAATACTTGTTTCGGAAAAAAGAGGATCCAATTAATAATCGGTTTATCCTTGTGGTAGGTTGGATTAATTAATTGAGTAGATCGGCATCAACATGATTCTTCGGATTAAAGGTGTTATTGGCTTAATCTTAAACGATTATCTTTGGGTGATTGAATATAAGATAGATCTAAGAACCTGACAGATTACCTTTGTTGTATTGTCTCGATCTAGTATCCATAGACGATCACATGAAGTGTGAACCGATTAGTTGTATTGTCTCGACTCATTCCATAGACAATCACTTTCGGAGAAAAGACTTATAGGTAGGAAAAGTTTTAGGTTGATGTATATTTGGGTACCCTCGCCTTTTCAATTGGTATTAGAGCAGGCAAACACGAAAAGATCTAACAATCTGTGTTTGGTGCGATCCAACCTATAAGAATGAACTCGAGTTCTCATGAATCGACTTAAATTAACGTACCGCCAAGATTTGATGGAACAAACTATCTATGGTGGAAATATGCTATGAGAGCTTTTATTCAATCACGAGGCTTTAATACTTGGTTATTAGTCGTCGATGGTTATACCCTTCCAAAGAGAGAAAATTCAGAAACTGAGCTCAAACGCTAAGCAGAGTTTTCGAGCGAAGAAAAGGCACTTGCAAAGCAGAATTCAGATGGTTTGGATGCTATTATTCATGCTGTAAGTCGTGATTTACAACATCATGTGTCAACATGTCAGACTTCAAAAGAAGCTTGGGATAATCTTCATATCGTCTTCGAAGGAAATTCTTCAAAGAAATAAGCTAGACTTCAAACCCTCACTTCCGAGTGGGAAAACCTTCGAATGAATGACAACGACACTTTTGAGGAGTTTCACATTAAACTCTCTGAGATAATTAATGCTTCTTTCTCGTTAGGAAAGACTATTTCTGAAAAGATATAGTATGCAAGATTCTCAGATCGTTGCCATTATGATACGATTCTAAGAAACATGCAATCATAGAAGAAAACGATCTTTCAACTCTCACATGAAGCACACTCGTTGGTAAGGTAAAGATCTTTGATCATGAATCACAGTCTATTCAAACCAAAGGAATCGCTTTTAAAGAAAAAGTTCCAAAGGCTCAAATGGAAAGGAATAGACAGTTGGATGATTCAAATGAACAGATTGCAGAAAATTCTGATGATGAAATTGAACAATCATTGTCATTAATTACTAGATAGTTTCGAGATCTCTTGAAGAAAATAAACAAGAGATTTGTTAAGGATACTTATCGATCTTCTCGACCGCATGATCGAGTTCCTGTAAAAAAGGATCAGGAAAAAGATGATGAATATCAGCCACAATGCTTCAAGTGTAAATGGTTTGGTCATATTGCTAAAGACTGTCCCAATCTTAAGAAATACACTGGAAGCAAGGC